>NW_027176816.1:6560562-7160562 GCF_023349555.1 Cebidichthys violaceus
TTGTTTTCTACTGCCTTTAAAGTCGTTCACTAAGTACCTATTTATTATATTGTAAGCTGAGGTACCATAGTAGGACAAATTCTGAATTTGACAGACCGTTACTCACATGCAGACTAACAGCTTCAGTGGCACCAAACACACAAATACTTGTTATTCTTGCAGTCACCCCTAAATTGTTTCCAGAGGATGAAATGGAAAACAGAGCGACTTTACTGGAAACCAAAATGCACTGACATGACGAAGAACATCCTGTTTACTCAGTGTAGACCGATGATCCCCAGCCAGCGGAGGGCCCGGCACAGTGCACTGAAACAGCTCATTTGGCAATATCACTGATTTCTCAATCTAACTGAAAGTTACAGGAAAGATAATTCTTTGACGGGAAATCTAAAATCCAGAGTAGCAGAAAAGTTAGTGGGGAAATGTATTGTGAAATCTTTTGCTAGACAAATTCCATGCACGACTTCATTATTTTATTGCGAATCAAAGCCGCCATGCAGCAACAGATGCTTGCAGAATACGTGCATCTGTGCTTTGTGTTTCATACGTGTGTGTGTGTGTGTGTGTGTGTGGGGGGGGGGGGGGGGGGGGCAAAAACCTGGCTAGCCAATGTATCGTAAAATCAGGGTTTACTGTGAGGTCTAAAATCCCTGCATGACAGCACTGTAATTTCATTTATCACGCCTCAGCACACACCAAATCAGACATGGATGATCCCCATTCTGCACCGAGTGTGTGGGTTTGCAGTTGGGCTGGGGGAGGGTCAGAGAAGGAACACCTGCAGTAGTGGTGGTGGGGATTCGATTTCCACTGTTGTAGCGGGTCCTCAAGCGGAACAAATTCATCACGCAAGAGCAGGGAAAAGAAGATGAATACACGGGGAACGACAGGTGAAAACTGCAGACATGCGAGGGCTTTAGTGGCGGAGCGAAGAGACAAACGGGGGAAGGAAACCGAGAGAGGCAGAACAAACAGAAGTATTATTTAACCGAGTATTGCGGCTACATAGAGCAACAGAAAGTAATCAGCTTTAAGTCCCTGGTGACATTTTCCTCATGGAAACAAGGGCCCCCTTCCAATCCACTCCCTACACCCACTCTCTACACACTTCCACTCTTAGCCACAATATTAAATGCCATCCCAAACCTATTACCAGGGAGTGGTGGTGGATTTTAAAACCCTCCAGCAGGGAGTCTACATGATGTTGAGCATAGATGCTGACTCAACCAGCTTACCATACAGACCACATGTAACGCCATTTTGCGTTAGTCATGGAACCCGCTCTGTAAAAATTGGTTCTGAACAAATATTACTCAAACTGCGATAGACGTCTTATTAACGGTGTTATAGGGTGTGATTTCTTTTATACCGTTAGCATGAGGCGTTGTCAAATAAACTTTGGATTCAAGTCTATTTCCAAGAAGCACATGAACATATTTAAACCACCCTTCTTTGCAAAGTGGTGGGTGGTAATCATCTAATGATGCTGGCTGAGCTGCCATGCAAGGAGATTGCCAGCCTATCCAGGTCAACTTGCTCAAGTACTCAGACTTTTCTTAGGATTAAGTTTTACTTTGTGGCGTCACTAAATTAAAAAACGGTTTAATCACACGAAAGAACCGTTAGTTGTTACATAGAGATTAGAGTAGCTGTCACTAGCTTGCCAAACTTCACAAGCCAACTGACAAAGCTGACACTGACAAGAGAAAAGGCTTAAAAAAAAAAAAAAAGCAATATTAACTAAAATTTCCAAATATCAAACCAGCTAATAACAGTTTTCACAATTAGGTATTTCCCACATTCTACATTGCTTGAATACTCAAAATTATGAAACTCATTCATCAATGCATGCATTATATAAATAAAACAAAGATACCTACACTTACAAAGGATTGGCAAATGATGTTAAGCTTAGTAAGTCGACTGAATCCCTAAAACTGACTTTTTCTAAAGTTTTAATGGTGCAACCGGATTGAGTAATTTACCAGTTTTAAGCTAGCTGGTTTAGTGGTGAGTAGAGTTTAGAAAGGACTAATGTAGACAAACAGACGGATTACGATTGGATTGTGTAAAGTGATCCAGCAGCTTTTGGTCCTTTGATTTGGAAACTGAGGCAAATCACAAGTTCATATTCAGTTTTCATAGAGTCAAAAAGAAGGCAGTTAATAGACTGCAGACATTTTGACTGCATAGCAGGAAAATAGACCAGCACAATACCAAGGACACTAGCTGGAACCAGTAATCTATGTTATTACGCCAGTGCTTTTCCTGGCAAACTAAGCCAGTGTTAGTATGGGAGCCGACAATGCTGCAATGAGCTCCTTTTATGCTCCGACTGAAGATTTAAACCGCAAGGCTTCAGGCAGCGCATGAGAAATGTGCTTTAGGATTCCATCATTACGCGTTGTGACCGTACTTGATTGTTTGTCTGACTCACAGCTGGGATCAATATCGATGTAAACTGTGTGATGGATTTCAACTGTCACAGAATCGTTAGGGACTCACTTGATCAACTGACTATCAAATTACTAAATATTTCTATAGATAATGTCTAATAATAAAATTGTACTTTGGTGTGATTACACACAATTAACACATTGAATTTTGATGAAATGAATTAGCTTCAAGTGATGATTAAAACACTGTTAAAAGAGACAATGGACGCAATTTTATGCATTTATTCATGTAGTTATTCCACTCTGATTCAAAGGCTCAAGGCTGGGTCAGCGATTTAATAGCCAAAAATACTCTAGAATTTATGGTTAACTGTTTTTTTTTCTTTTTTCTCCTTCAGGTTTTCTCTTCATTTTTTTGTACCATCCTTCCTTAAAAATGCCACAAAACTTTGAAAAGTGCATTTTTGTGAATATCTCCAAAACTTCTCAAGTTGTTCATATACCCCCGATAAAAACGTTCCCCATTATCAAGGCTTGTGAGGTCACAAATTTGCAACAAGAAACAACCAACATTTTTTCCCCAAAGGTTTTATAACCATCCTGTTCAAACAACATTCTCTTTTTTCTTTTTACACAGCCAGAGAACAAAAAAGATTAAACATAATAAACTCCCAAACCTTTTGTACAGAGAAATCAAACTAAATGAAGAAAACGTCTCTTATATTAGTCCATGTTTTATCCTCTGAATCCTCTCTTGCATTTGCCATTAAATTGGGAAGGGACACACAATTGTGTCAACATGAGGCTCTCTGTGTTGTACGCGATGTCAATCAGTCCATCTCACTTGCTGGTTTTATCTGTTTTATATGGAATAGAAACCAGTAAGTCTAGGCCATTCAACAAGTAATTCAGTAATGTCTATGATAGTGTGTGCGTGCGTTCAAAGGTTATCAGTGTGAATGTGTCTGGAGTAGGCAAATCTAAATCAAGTGTTTGTATGCATGTCTGTGTGCGTTATGAGTCTCATAGTTTAGGCCAGTCCGAATCCCTCTGAGCATTCCTGAATGGCCAACAGCAGCATGTGTCTCAGCTTTTCATAGCTTTCATAAGCTGGGAGGTCCAGCTGGTTAAAGCTGAGAGTGAAAAAGAGAAAAAAAACAATGTTACAATTTCACAATTTTGTGTTCTGCCAATATTGTTCTCATTATGTGTGCCTCGCTGTGTTTACCAGGTATGAGCAGATGGCAGGCGGTCAGTGGAGCGATCGTCACGGTGGATCTGGAACTTCTGGATGCCGTTCATGCCCTCCAGAGCAGCAAAACCCTGGAGGGGAACCTTGGATGTGCCGGTAACAAACTGGAGGAACTTGGCCCGATCTGCCTGGTCAAAGGACCGCAAGGCTCTCCAGAACCACTGGATCTATAGTAAAAAAATAAATTAAAAAAATGTGCTGTTATAAATGTGACCAAACATAGTGTTGTCTTTGTTTTATTCTGCCATGGGGAAAATAGTTTACTTCCACAAATAAAATGCATCTTCATAAGTTCTACTGAGCTAGACGCGAGTACAGAATCAACACTGAAATTAACATTGAAGGAAAAAGCCAAATGAAGAAATCCTTAAATCTCTGATTTACTGTTGTCAACTCCTAACACACCCATAGAAGTTCTCTCAGAAGTATGTAGAAGTGGGGGGACATTAAAATAATAATGTAGCACCCGCGTTTACATATTCATACCTGGATGGAGCTGGACTGGTATTTGTGATATTCAGTGTTGGCCTTTAGGTCATCGATGTCGATAGTGGGCAGGCCAGAGATGAGCAGCTCCAGCTCCTGCTCGGTGAAGATGGAGATCAGCCTCTTGGGGATGATCTCGTAGAATCCCTCGAGGAAGGCTGCCAGCTGCTTGCGGATTGCACCTAAAAAACAAATTATATAGGTTATGTTAACGCTGAGATCTTTCTGTAGTAAATACAATATTCTTAATATATAACATTGTTATATTTTTAATGCAACCAACATCAATCTATCAACCAATTTGGTGGCTATTTTTTTCTTCTTCAATTAAGTAGCTAAAAATTGAAAGCTTTACTAAACAATGTATTTGAGCAGCTGGAGGGTGCAGCGTATGATAAATCAGCCATCTTCCAGAAAGAAACTCCTGCTCGCTGCTGCATATTCAGTTCAAAAGAGTGCTGCCACCTAGTGCACCATCGAGAATGATATCTGTCATACATACATACAGCCTGAACATTTAAAATGCCGTGTGTGTGTGTGTGTGTGTGTGTGTGTGTGTGTGTGTGTGTGTGTGTGTGTGTGTGTGTGTGTGTGTGTGTGTATATATATATATATATATATATATATATATAAATATTTGGTAAAAGAGCCATAATCTCACCTGTCATCTTCATCTGGCATACCAGGTGCACATACTCTTTTTTGTTTTCCTCTGTAACCAGGATATTGGCTCCATTTGGCTTGAGGTCTCTCACTTCACACACTCCAAACTCCTGGACCTACAGACAGAGCAAATGCAGGCTTTCAATATCACTCATTCAGCCTAATATTTTACATATAACATCCATTAACAGCATTTTAAGACCATCAGATTGCAAATTACACATTTGCAGCACTTATTGTATGATTAAAAAAAATGCATTTGGGATTCAAACCCTTGAGGCCCTATCCCAATTTCAACAGTGAAGAAGATACAGCATGAGGACCAATTTTTCACTTGAAGCTAATTAAATTGTTCAGAAAACAGACACCAACCTCTGTGCTGAATGTCAGCTCATAGCCCAGCGTGGACACATCATTCTCCAACAAGTACACCAAACCCTGGAAAAATGGGTAGTCCTCGCTCTCCATGTCTGTGTACCTGGCAAGACCACAGGAATACATCCATATCATGTCCATGTTCAAGAAAAAGTTTGTCGGGACATTTAGTGTCGTTAGAACACGACTTAGGACAATTAGGATACTTGGCTGTAACTGCCAGTGGCTGAAATACCTGACACTCTTGCCCAGAATGTGCTTGTAGAAGCTGCGGGTGAAGTAGCACTCCAATAACCGGTTATCATACACTGCCTTGGCCACCACACGACCCACAAACTTGAAGTAGCTGAGGTGGTTGGGGTTGCAGTGGGATGAGGGGTTGATGGTGTAGGTGACACGGTCGCCTGGCGAAGTGCGAAACAGGGCGTACATGGGGTTGAACATCTCCCGGGAGATGATCATGTACCATTCCCTCAGCAGGCCACCAGCATCCTGGCCCTCCTCCCCTTCAAACACAATGTATCTGTAATGGAAAGAGAGCAGAGTGTGACTCTGATTGAGTGGTTCTGAATTGGGAGGATACGCAGGTGGATAGAGGGACAATGGAGCCTTACAGCCTATTCTTCATGTCCTCTGGGCTTTTGCGATGCAGCTCCCTGTAGGAGTCCTCAAACACGTGATCTCTCCTCACATGAACAGCCATGTCCTCCTTCCTAAGACCTTCATCCAGTCGCTCCAACTCCTGACGGAAGTACCTGCAGAGATGGCCAGAAAGTCAGTAATTTTAAAAAACAATAACTGTTTATTAGATAGTGTAAGATAAAAGTGTAAGATAATGCCCCTTACTTCCTCTTAACGTCAAAGTCCAGGATGCGTATGTAGTCAACCAGTACCGCAAAAGGCCCATCAGCCAAGTGAGTGGTGGACTGGCGCAGGATCTGGTTAAGCACTGTGCGGTGAGTTTCTACAAGTAAGAACAACGAGTCCTGTTAAGACACTGCAACATCACAACAAAGCTTTAACAATCTCCTTACTTAAATATTTCAGGCTCACCGGCAAAGCGGAGGAACTTCTGCGTATCCGGTGGAAGGTTTGAAGAGATATGCATGGAGGATGGTTCCCTGGAGAAGAACGGGTCTAGGGATGAGGGTGTGGCAGGTGTGAGGGGTGCCGGCGACAGTGGTGGAGGCTCATCCTTGATGTGAGAAAGCTGGCTCTCCCGGGTGTCCCTCACAGGAGGTTTGCTTTCTCGCTCTGTGGCATGGACTAGGAAGAAGGCCTCCACAGCAGGCTGGAGAACTGGGGAAACAAAGAAAACATCATTATGGGAAGAAATCAGCCAACTGTACTGCAACAGACAAGAAATGCATTTCTGTATGCCGTTTGTGATATGGTATTTTTAAGAAGAATTCCACTTACCCAGTACGGCATGCTGGTCATGGGACTCCTCCAGCTCTTTCAGGCACTCCCCGAGCATGTCCCATAGTTCATCCAACAACAGCTGCTCACTGAGCAGCGGGAGGTCTGGAAGTCTCTCCTCACTCTCCGACTGTCCGTTTCCGTCTTCATCTGAAAAATTATTTAAATATTGACTGAACCATGTACATGTGTTATGCGGTCATCAACTGGGACTGGAGTAGTCAATTTACAGCCAAAAAAACAGTTGGTGAATAAGTCTATAGATTGTGAAGTCTATGTTAAAATGACTTGAGTTATTACTGTTACTATCAGAGACAGGTAGACACATTGTGCTCACTGGATGTGAAGGTCTTTACTGACAAAACAAAGAACAGCAAATCAGCAGGCGTTTTAAATGGTCATTAACAGTAGCAAGTCCTACCCAAAGGTGCAGGGTCCTGATCTAGAGGAGATGGCTGGTCCACATCCATTGGAGAATCATCTCTCTGGGCAGCCTGGGCTTCTGACATTGACTGTACTTCAGACTAAAGAAAACAAACCAGGAAGGACCAGAGAGACAGAGTCACAGGATGAACAGGGAAAAACATGGAATAACTAATGAGTGGCATTTGTTTTTTTGCTTAGAAACCATCTTGAATGATGTTGCCATGCATAATGACATTTCCATGATCCAGTGAGAGGAGGGGAACTTGAACTGAGTATGGAAGGAAGGAGGGCCAAAAGCATGAAGCCATGCCAGCCAGCAAACAGACAGAATAAGTGGAACAGATCAAACAGTTTGGAGCAGGCAGCACATTCATATTTAGATAATTTCAACAGTTGAACATGTCAATGCAAATACAAGATGCAGTAGTCACTGGCACATCTATCTTTCTGTTAATGGAGCGGCCAGTGTTCATCATGGCAGCAGCCGTCACTGTGCATTAACCAGAGATAGCAGGCCGAACGGTGACTGCACACCACATTATGTTGTTTATAGATGCAACACAATACAATATTAAAGGTTTAACTTTCAGCTTTCAAATGGTGTCCTACTGTAAGTGTGTGCAGTGTGTGAGTATGAGTATGCCTGCCATCAGTGCAGCCCATGCTAACCGTGGAAGCAGCAGCTGTGCCAGCAGGGGGAGCAGCACCAGTGGGGGCATGGGGGGCCGCCACTGACGATCCGGCAGCAGCGGCAACAGCAGCAGAGGCGGATGAGGCGGTGGGTGGGGGGGCCTGTTGGAGCCGACGTGCCCGCTGACCCTCTCTCACCATCTGGATGATGGCGTCAGCCTCGGCCTCTAGTTGACGCACCGCAGCTTGGATACTGCTGGCTGAGCCTAAACTAGTAGAGCCTGGCCAATGGGAGAGGGAGGAGAAGGTTGTTTCACATCATCAGGATATTGTACGCATAAATCAAGACAAACTGTGTACATCTGTGGACATCTTCTTACCTAATCGCCCGGTCTGCTTGGCTTTCTTGTTGGCGCGGCGTGTGTCCTCACGGAGCTGGATGATGACCTGCAGCACTCGCAAGAAGAACTTCTGCGTCGACGTCTTGGAGGTAAGTGAGCTCATACAGGGAAGCTGTAGCTCACGTCCCCCGAGTGTACGTTTTTGTGCAGCCACAATGACCACACTCTCCGAGCCGTCAAACCTGTGCCCCAGCCAACAAACGCATACCAGGTAAAGGAAATTGTAGTTGTGACATTTACTTTCATGCAAAAACAGATTCCTAAGGGCTACTCGGGCCAATTTAACTACACTTTAGGTTAAACAGAATACGTCTACCACAATCTCTATTGCATGCGTGTTGACAACCTAAAGTCACTGGGCTGCCCAGCACCATCACTGGCTAACCTGCTAGTCATCTTGCCCTTGAGTCTGCCTGAGAGGGAGGAATCCTCAGGAGGGGCATCCGGGGAATGTGAATCAGCTTGTGCCCGTCTCTGCTGCTCCAAGTTGTATTCTCGAAGTTCGGCCAGCAATGTGCCTGAGAGAGAGCGAGAGAAAATGCTAACCAGTAAAGTTGCTGTTTACATCAATGTCTATCCAAAATATTTGATCCTTTAAGACATTTGTGTTGAGTTGTCCTAATTAGTACATGAATTTGTGAGTCATGGTCAAAAATGATTTTTTCTTCCTCAATCATATATATTCTAAGTTGGACTGAGCTGATTAGTGGACAAATGTCTGCCGGATGCGGCTGCATAAACAATGTGTGTTAAGAGAAAACTGTATTTGTGTAGTTGTCCAGCACTGACCGATCTGTTTGCAAAGAGTGTATCCGAGGTGTCTCGCTCCACTGAGCAGCAGTCTGAGCACAGTGTCTCTGGTGGCGCCGTCTCCTCTAGATAACTGCAGTAGGATGTTGGCTGCATCCTCTAGACCCTCTTCTGAACATGAGTGAGATGTCAACACCTTGTGAGGAGGAGGAAAAAGATTATTTGAAAAAATCCTCAAAAGGATTATTAATAAAATTGCAAAAATGTAAGAAAGACACAACACAGATAAATTGCCCTGCATCCAAAACAATGAAAATGAGTAGATGATCTTATCAATACTTCTTAAGCGCTCCCAAGCAAAAGTGCCTGTTTGTGTCAGTACAATTGTGTCGATATAATATATGCTGAATGACTGGATTAATGGATCCTCTCAGTTCTCAACATGCCTCTCAACTCAGTTTTTAAACTTGCTTCTCTCTATCCCCTTAGTTTGCATAATTGGATTGCCTCAATTTATGCTGAAGATTAATTGTGAATTCATTTTCAAGATCTTAAACACTGCATTGCATGAATGACATCCTATGACGTTTTCTCCCCATACCTCTACAGAGAGTTGCAGCTGTTTCTCCGTGAGTCCACTGGAGGCCATCTTGTTGTCACACTCTGTGGTGCTAGTAGCGCCTCTCAGTTTTCCTGTTTTGTCGAAATGGCCCAGAAACATACACATCACTATTTTCCACTGAACTTAATGTTACACCGTAAAATCTAAATGAATTGATGATCTTATTTTGGAATAAATGAACACTACCTGCAGAGGTTATTCCAGTGGACGTGGGTATAGAGATCGTTGTAGAGGATGTCTGGGAGGCTGCTAGACTCGTCCCTGAGGATGTACCCTGGACTACAGCTCCCACAGAGGCCCCTAAGACGGTCACAGTAGGCTGGATAGAGCCCGCTGACACTGTGCCCTGTGTAGAGATTTGGGCTGTGACTCCTGAGCTGGATGCCGTGTTGGGGATGGCAGCCTGTGGGGTTGGGTGTCCAGCAGGCACCTCAGTGGCCTTGTTGTCAGGCAGGGCAATGGATATGAGGGAGAGCAGACGCAGCAGCTTTTCAGTGAGCAAGGAGCTCCGTCTGATTACAGGGTGGGACAGCATGTTCATCAGCTGGCCTAGAGGAGAGGTCTCCAGGCTTAACTGAGCCCCCTCGGCCTCTGCACTGCCCCCCAGAGGCACCGTCTTCATAGAGGCTTTGCCCTTGCGGCTGACATTCATGTTGTCCAGCTTGACCAGAAGGTCCCAAAAATCAGTGGAGATTCCCAGAGACTGGAGGGTAGCGGCGGTGGTGCCGAAGGAGTTCTGGGTGTTGGAAGCATTGGAGCTGGGGTTACTTAGAGATCCTGTCCTGGAGCCCCCACCTCCACCCCCTCCCACAGAAGTGATTGAACAAAGACGAGCGTCTAGGTCAGACGAAGATGTTAACAGATCCTTGCAGCGCTGCTGAGTGAAGTGGCTGGGGAACACCTGCAGAGACAGAAAATAAAATAAAAAAATTATTATTATAACTTAATTGACTGAAAAATTGCAACATACAGTAAATGATGTATCAGATGTAGATGAAGATAGAAGGACTCTTACCTTTGCTAGCTGGATCAGTGTGTCCAAAACATGTCGACAGACCACTGGAGCAGCTTGTGGGTGGATGTGGACGGTTGAACCTCCACCTCCAGCACATGTGACTCCCGCCGTAGTGCCTGACACTCCTGCCAGAGTTCCAGATCCTGTTGAACCTCCAGCTGAGTGGCGATCAGCATGCTTCCTACCCGACGCTCGCTGAATCTGGAAAATGTTTGTCCGACAGCCCAAGGCTGCATCCATAGAAACAGAGAGCCAGGAAAGCTGGCTGGAGCTGCGAGACTCCACCCTGTTCAGTAGCTCTAAGGAGGAAGATGAGGATGAAGACGAGGATGAAGAGGAGAGGGAGGAGGTAGCGGACCCTTTTCCTGCACAGCCTCCCTGGGTGTTCCTCTTGCCGCGAGAGTCTTCTAGACGTGTGGTCTCCACACACACCTCACTCTCGCTGCTGCGTTGGAGGATGGACAACAGGCTCCGAATGACCCAACCACGAGTCTGAGAGTGGTAGCAGAGGTTCCTGAGCACGCGGTGCAGACGGCTGGTGTTGAGCTTCGGTTCATCCACAAACAGCAAAACCAGCAAGCAGGACAAGGCCTCGTGGTCCAGTAGCAATCGACCGCGCAGTCGCAACAAGGAGTCCACGCTGGAACTGGAGGGTCTGAGGAAACAAAATGAAAACATATCTTCAGTTTGTCACCTGTCAAAAGTGCAGTACGATTTGATCAAGACAATCTTGGACATTTGCATTCTCAAAACAGGCTATTAGATGACAGTCTCCTCTCACCTGTGGTTTGTTCCTCCACCCATTTGAAATGTGCCTCCTCTCTGCACAGCAAGTCGAGTGTACTGGACGCCACGATTGCTCCCTAACCGACTGGTGAAGGCAGGTGAGCGCAAAATGGCTGATAGGGCTGAAGACGAGCTGTGACCAAACAACCTCTCATGCATCAGTTGCCTCTGGCGTGCTTCTTGCTCTCTACGCAACGCGGCTGCTTCAGCAGCAATGTCCGGGGGCATGACAGCTAACACGCTGTCTTCCATGTCCTCCAGGACACTACGCCGGAGCTCCGAGGGCAGCGTCTGGATGAAGGTGACTGGATCCAGAGGAGTGTCTCCTTGTGTGGGCTGTTGGGCTAGCTCCCTGCGCTGCTGCTCAGCCCGCTGCTGGGCAAGTACCTAAGACAACCAATGACATTCACAGTTAAAAGAAATAATTATCTGCGATTCCTTTACTTCTTAGTTAGGTATTCATATTTTCCCCCCATTTTCAGTTCTAAATGTAAGCGTCGTCTGCAATCTCATTTCGGTGAGGAGTCTCTTACCTCCTCCTGGATGGCAGGTGGCAAGGCTGCCAGGAACTCGGGGCTGACCTCTGTAACCCCTGGTCCTCCCAGTACAGGTGCTGTAGTGGAAGGCAAGGTAGTGGCAGCAGGGGGACGGGAGGGTGGTCTGATGCCGAGCTGATTCTGCAGCACCTCTCGACGAATGTCCTCAGGAAGAGCTGCCAGAAAAGAGGGATCCACACCCTCTGGCAGACTGATGCCTGCCAAAACAAATACTGAAATATTACATCTCATGATGTTGGAATATGAAAAACTGCAGAAAAAGTAGGAGAGCAATAATTTTTACCTGCAAGAGGGTCCTCGTCCTCATTGCTGGTGGATGGGAGGGGCTCTTCCTGGATGGCCTGAGACTGGCTGTCAGTGCTATCACTCCTGGGCATCGTTTCCCCGGGTGATGAGACAGAAGTAGAGCTGTGAATATATAAAAATTTATAAAATCAATCCGCAACACTGTGTGACAAATTACTCAACCTGTTAAAACATTGTCAAATTTAAAATAAGTCAAAGAGCAAACAAAACACTGCATTTCACAACAAAAAAAATGTAAGAGTGCAAGGTATTTTAAGTTCCATAACTGAATGTTAAATGAAATGCTGCAAAAGAAGCTGGTGGGAAATTATGTCTTTCAACCCAATTTCTTTCAGACACTTCAAACACTTTTTCTAAAATTGTATGGTTATCTGGTCAAGAGATACAGGGTACATAACGTTCGGTTTGATACTTCATGCTACTAACCCAGTCTTTGCATCTGTTTGCCGGTCAGTCAGCCCACTCTCAACGCTGCCAGACAGCTCCTGAGACAGCTGGGTGGTCTGGGCAGGGTTGGGAGCAGCTTCTTCCTGAGTGGCAGAGGCAGGGCTGCTGGTATCCATGGGTGACCCTTCCAGCTGTGACACACCCACTATTGCAGGCTCTGAGGTCTCCACAATGTCTGGACTTAGGGAGGCTGAGGGGAAAAGAAAGTGATGGTAAGGTTAGGGAATGGGTGAATTAATGTACTGATTTGTATTTCAGTGTTCAGAAGACTTTATGACAGATACTAGCTACAAGCACAGTCAACAACATTGACATTACAGATGTGTGTCCTTACTGTTGGCCAGTCTGTATCAAGAGAGTTTTCAAAGTTAGTCTACCTTCCCTGCCTTCATCCAATGCTCCTCCACCTCCACCACCGACTCTCTCACCGATTGTGGGTGCCGGGGACATTTCCATCTGAGATGCCTCCGCTTCACTGTTTGGCCTGTCAGCTGCCGACAAAGGTGGAAGGCCCGCCCCTGCCAGAGCGGCCAGTGAGCTTGCGTGCGACTCGGCCAGTAGCAGGTCAGTAATTGGTTGGTGGACCTGCTGACTGATCGGAGTCTCTAGGGAGACTAAGGTCTGTTCATGAGGAGCGGGCGTGGTGGGAGTGACCTCTCCAGATGGGGGAGCAGTAAGGAAGCCCTCTGAGACCCTGGGTGGGTCCAGACATGACACCGTACCACCCTGAGCCTGCTCACCCTCTGCAACATCCAGAGAGAAGAAATATGTGAAGACTAGCACACAAGAGAACAGCACACAGAACTGAAATCACAATTTGCTGATTAGTTATTGATCCTTTTCTACATAGATGGCAAGGGCCTCCACTGAGGAAGGCAGTAAGTTGTATAGTTATCTCCTGACGGGGTGCACAATCCTGATCCCCAACAACAACACAACTTACTACCTCACCGCAGCACAGCCTGCAGAAGGAAAATGCAGAGCATACAATTAACGGGCAGCTTTGTACTCTAGAGATGATATGTAAATACGTGGAAGACAGTAAGACAGCCACCATTTGCAGGTTAAGAATGGGTCACTTGAAGCAGATGGAGATGTCCAGCAGGTATGGCATTACCATAGGAAAGACAGTAGACTGTATAGTTATCTCCCAGATCTGGTGTGATCCTAAAACTATACAAACTACTACCTCATCCCATGGCACGCTCGGCAGGCTGCCCGTCCCCGAGACGTGTTCCTTCCCGACAAAAACTTTGACATGAAGACAGAAACAAAAACATAATCTATACAAATGTCAGTACCTGCAGTGTTCTCTGCACCATTAACAGTCCCCAATCCAGAACCCTATGGAAAAACAGTTAACATTATCAAACAAGTAAATACAAATGGCAAAAGATTTAAGCACTTCTCGGTTTGAAAAATCCTCCTCCTACAGAGCCAAACAAACATGTATTTTTTTTTTGCCAACCTGCAGGCTCTGTTCCCTGGCCTGTTCTGCTCCGGAGGCCCTCCTCTCATTCTGCTTAGACTCCTCCTCCTCAGCCAGCTGCCTCCTTCTCTTCTCTCTACGCTCTTCCAGTTCCTCATCTCGCAGACTCTCCAGATGCTGCAGGATAGGCACCTTCACCACTGAAAGCACACACAGATGTCAGTATTCATCCTTTGTTGTGGCTGTAGCTTACAAGGTGTAACAACTCAAATCAATGCCACTATAGCTTGAGCCTGGTGCATGAAATTAAATAATAATGTGGGATTAAATTATATAATTCACTCCAATTGATTTTCTATTTGTGAATCCCCACCCTGGCTTCTGACAGCACGTACACCCAAATGAAGGTTATTGTGTTCATTAACAACAAATGAGACTGAAATGAACAGTGAATACTTCTAACTACTTGGCCAACATATCCAAATTAATATTGATGAATTTCTCAAAAATGGCAGTTCTTTCTGAAAGCACCAATAGCCATCCACTACATGTTGTCACATCATTATTGTACTTGGTGATAAAAACTGTTTTTCATGATAAAATTTGTCTCCATTAAGACAAGTCTGCCGCTTGAGACCAACCTACCTGCAACACAGTCGTGCATACTCTCCGCATCCAGCACTTTACACTCATCGGTCCATCTTGTTAAGGCAGTTGGAATACTAGAGAGAGTACCTAGACACACATAAGGAACAACCATGATAGGAATTCAGGCTGATACCAAGCAAAAGACCATTATATAACAACCCATAGTGATTCTCACCAGCTTGTCCTCCAGTGCTGCTCTGCTCATGGAAAAAGTCATCCAACAACTCATCATCAGAACGAGCGATGATGTGCACATCCTCATTACCGACCAAAAGGCGGGCCCGACCACGAGATTGCAGAGGCAGGGAGCTGGACAGCTGTAAAATGTCTGCTGCAGCGCTGGGGCCCAACAATCTACAGAATGGAACAGAGGCGTAGACATTTTAATTAGCACTATAACTCAAAACACAGAAACATTGGTGTAACAGATGTTGCAAAAAGGATTTGTGTTTAACAAGGAAACCAAAAAAAACATGCTTTCACCTTTGCAAGATGAGCGGAGGGTTTGGCTGGCGGTTGCCAGGGTAGTGGACGTGGATGGTGTGTCCGCTGTTGGCAGTGAGCTGCCGCAGTGTTCGCTGGCTGCGACCCATGCCCTGTGCAAGGCGGCTGCTAGTGCCGGCCACACCTAGGGTGAGGGAACCGTGGTCTGCGTGGCGCACCATCAGTGGGTGGGAGCTGGGGATGTTGCCTGGGGAGGGAGGGATGTCAGCTAATGGAAAAAACAACAGAAAACAGTAGGCAGACATTAGGGCACAACCCCAAGAAATGTTTATGAAAATGAAGCTAAAGAAAATTAGTTTTCTGCATCATCAGGTTTTTGGGAGTTTGTAATTAGCTAATTTGGGATGTCTCAAACTTTTGTAAGTGATGTGAGAAGAGCTACTTTGGAGGAGGGCTACCCATCATTATGTGTAGTTGGAACCCATCTTTGTGGATAAAATCAGAACCCCTTCATACTCGTAAAAGCAAATGTTCAGCCTGATTTTCCAATTTCTAACAGTTTATTAGGGTATCAAAAGGAAACGTTCTGCGACAAAGAAGCCAAATAGTATGTGATCATGATGAACATCATCATTGGGGGAGGATGGGACATTCGTACAAAATTCTTATTTGATTTTAGTAAACATTAATAAATCCTCCTGCTTACCATTGTTGGAGAACATGTTGTCAAACTCTATGATGAGGTCATCATCCCTGTCAAACCTTTCGAAGCGGATGTGTGGTGCGGCATTAATGTCAGGGAAGTCCTCATCCAGCTCCATCTCTGAACCTTCATCATCATCATCCTCATCTCCTTCTTCATCATCCTTAAGGAAAAAAAATATAGCCATGAGTCTTGAGGATAGTCAAGAATCAACATGCATTTACTGAACTTCATTGCATTAATCCATACTTGATCCTCCTCCTCCTCTTCTTCCTCCTCTTCCTCTTCATCCTGGCTGTCTTCATCGTCATTGCTGCCACTTGAATCTTCCTCCTGTGTGTGCTCCTCATCCTCTGGTTCCAGGATGTTCATGGAGTCTAATGGAAGAGAGAAACACATTGTTCCTTACAAGAAGATCTTAAAAACTGAGAAGCGGTCAGTGAAAGCAGTTGCAACAACTGTTATTTATTTACTCTGATAAACACACAAAGTTCTGTTGTGCCGATGTCTTACCTTCCCGGTTGGCCTGAAGAGTGGATGCCTGGCTAATATTGGAGGGGGCCTCGTCCATCAACACATCCTCTTGAGATTCATCTTCACCGCTGCGTCCCACTGACAGAACAAAATAACAAGCGATACATCAACTCTGGATTTCCCTGCCTGTTTGAAATACAGGGAACTTTGATTCCAGTGTGCAATAACCTCATGTTTGCAATTTTACAGATATTCTTTTGTATCCAGTAACTGGGGTTTAGCTGTTGTGCACACAACTACGTTCCCTTTTCCTTGCAAGTTTACCATTAATTTTGAGATCGAAATCCATTAATCCAAATGAATCGAGTGGCTTACCTATTATTGTGCTATTGACGGTGCCAGCATCTCTCTCCAGCAGCTCGTCAATCAGATCCACCAATTCATTTTCTACCTGAGAGTGCAGGAGATGAAAAACAAATGTCAGCCATTCAGTGAAGAAAGGGGCACAACACCGTGGAGCTCAATAATTAACATTTTGCAATACCCATCTTAATGTTATAGCCATTATTTTTCTCAGCCAGACGTGTGGGGAAAGTATTCGGCCATGTATGTGTGTATGTATTGTGTTTATTTATGACTATGCTGAAGGACCTCTTGTGGTTGCGGGAGGGGCAATTGAGTGAGAGTGCACTCTACCGACCTCACTCTTCTAGTTATAGATGTTAACGATGAGGTAAAGTGGTGAGATACATTCTGAATATTGTTTGTAACAGTGTCAATCACCTGCATAGCCTGTGTGCTGAGAACTTCTGGCTGACCGGCAATGACCACCGTGTCTCCCTCCGTCTCTCCATCCATCAGGTCGTTGTCTGTTCCCTGCACCCTGTGGTTGCCCTCCACTGGCTCCGACTCACCAGACTCTCCTGGAATAGATGCCACAAATCAGCAACGGACATAATGGGAATCACTGGACCTACAGTGTTGAAGGTGATCTCATCTGATGTGCATACCTTGGTCCTGAGTGTTGCTGTTGCTGTCCCTTGCAGTGCCCACAGTGTCATGTTCAGTCTTGTTCTTGCTGGAGCCTCCTTTGGCCCCAAACAGACTGCTGGGCTGGTTAACAATTCGGGACAGAGTCTCCAGAGGCTTCAAGGCAGCATTTACTGTGTTGGCCATGTTGGGACTAAAACAAATGTAAAAGGAAGATTATGTGGTCATTTTACATAATGAATAATTAATTTTGCAAAGCCAACTTTATTCTTAAATAGAACTAGTTCTATATAGTAACTTACTAAAATAGCACGTTTGTCATGCTATTTTTGCATCATTTGGTTTACCAAGCTTAAAATTGGTTATCCAGGAAAGCCAGGGTTACCAAGGCTCTGTCCCTGGGTTCCTGTTGCTGCAAACAATGCAGGATTTAAAATCCGTAAAAATCAGCTTTGTCATTTTTTTGAGGAAGCAAATACACAAGACACATCTGTTAGACCTCGAATATCAACACAATGCTTCATAAGATGCAAACCTAACTTTTTTTTTGGTTACAATAAAAAATATCACAGGCCCCCTTAAACTGAATACTCTGGAGATCACACTTTGTGATGCAGTGTCCTGGTCTACTACCATCTAAATTGTAAAACTAAATGAATATGGTTTAATCATATACCTGGACAAATCCAAGCTGTGAGGCACACGGGCCAGATCGTTGACCAGTCCTTTCTTAAGAAAGAGCCGTATGATATTGTTCATGCCATTGTGTTGTGTCTTGGCTGCTGCTGTGCTATAGAAACTGGATGTTGAGGGACAGGATTCCATGATGGTGCTGATGATGCACATCACCGCCTGAAGCCTTTGAAAAAGTTGTGCCAGGACAAAGAGTGAAAATGGGAGTGCGGGTTTGTTCAGAAGAGTTATAGCATCAATATCAGGTGGGTTTACTTATTTTCTATGCTGCTTACCTGGCATGTTTTTCAGGACCTTCTGTCATTGCTAGTGCTCGACTAAGGGCAGCCTTCACCTCATTGACCAGGGCCACCTGGGCGTCAGTGCCCGTGCCGGCAGCTGCCAGGCTGGCTAGGAAGAGACGTGCCAAGGCTGGGGTGTCCTTGTCCTCCAAATTCTGGGTGTGGGGCAGTAAGTGGTCGAGCACAAAGGCAAGAACACTACAGTCCTGTTGGGAGACAGCGAGGTCAAAGCAAGTTAAGAAGAAATAATTGTGAGCGAAAGGCTGACAAGATTTAGCTCATTACCCACCTCCTTAATAAGCTCGGACTGTCCAGCAGTGTAGCAGTAAGAGGCGATTAGAGTGGCGATGCCCACGTAGGAGCGCACTAATTCAGCCAGCAGTCTCAGGATGGTGGAGGTAGGCATTAGAGGCTTGCTGGCCTTTACCTTCGCTGCTTTACCCTCCTCTGAGCTGGTACTCTTCTCTCCCTCCTGCTCTTTCTTTTCCTCCCGCATCTCTTCTGGTGTGGATGCTAAAGAGGTATGACAACAAAATAAGAAAAACAAACAAAAAAAAAAACAGATCATATACAGTACACACATTTATATGGTGATCTATAGCACATCTTAAAAAAATGTTAATATAGCAAATTACCATAAACAATCCAGAACAATGGGCATCATGCAAAAACATTTTTGTGTTTTTATCTTAACTTTCTCTTACTAATGTTTGTATGGTGGGCTTGTACAACTGTAAAGTGTTCATTCATGAATTTCTTTTTTTTTAAATTAGAATCTTTAACTTGTAAAGTTATTTTTTCAGTCGTGCTTTCGTGGATTCATATAGGAAAGTTTATCTTTTTTAACAAAGTCAGCTAAAGCCAAGGAATGGGGAAAAAACTACTGAGAGCTGTTGATGCCATGCCACCTGATGTTGCAGAGCCAAACAGGATAAACATATCATTATTTTGAACCCTGACTGTTGGCATTCAGACTTCTACCATGCCATATAGTGCTTTACCATAAACAACAAACGGTAACAACAACTCAGACAATCAAACAATGAGATGAGGGTTGACAGTATCTGATATGTGCAGTTACTTTGTACAAATATTCTTGCATACTAAAAAAAATAAATTAATTTAGACTCACCTTCTCCTTGTGGTGTGCCAGACTGGGAAGACTCAGCCACGCCTCCATCAGCAGAAAACACTTGAGGCTGAGAGGAAGAGACAATAGTCTATTATTAACTAGGGAGATGACACATTTCTTGATTTAATACAGGACAACTTGTCATTGAGACTCACATTAATATGGAATGCAGACTGGGAGTCAAAGTCACTGCCCTGCCGGGTGAGTCTGTACTGCTGATAAACATCATCCCCAACGTCCTGCAATATCTGGCACAGGTCTGGTCCTCCAGGCACCGCTGCTGCACGTTCTTCTGGACGTTCAGCTGTGCCACACACACACACACACACACACACACACACACACACACACACACACACACACACACACACACACACAAACCAAACATACACACTTAGCTGAAACGTTCAAATAACTACTTCCAGCTGTTAGGATCGTATGAATCTGTCTTACGTTCTTCAGGAGCATGGTAGGCAGCCAGAGCATTGAGCATGTCATAGATGACTTCTTTGATCGTGTCGGGGATAGTGGGTAAGGGGGACAGCTTCAGAGGAGTGGTCTTAACCAGCTGCACAGCATTGGGCCCCTTAATCCGAAGGTTCTCAAACTCGTCATCGGAGGCTGTAGAAAAGAGATTGAGAATGAGCTAACCAGGGTTAAAAAAATGCAGACACGACTAGATAGCTAAATGAGTCCCTCAATACATTCTTTATTGACCTCTGTAGAGGAAAGTTGTTTTCTGTACACAAGAACACCAGTGTATTACAGTGTAATTGTATTTTAAGTAGGGATGGGCACGTTAACGCGTTAACTCATTAATTCCGATTTTTTTTAAAAAAAATTTTTAACAAGAACTGGGAAGAGCGGTGAACAGCTGTTTGTGTGTGTGTTTGTGTGGCGTCTCTTCCTGCTGCTGCTGCTGCTACTACAGGATCAAACGTGACAATATCAAAATACATATTGTCGTGTTTTTAAATAAACAAGCATGTGAAAACAAACTGCTCTTAACTGCAACTCTTTATTAGCATAACTCCACATGCAGGTACAGACTCCCTCCACGTTCCGTGCTTCACCTACATTCCCCTGGGTCCTAAGTCCCTCCCTGTACAGCTTCTGTACACCCTCTATGTATTAACGTACATTTATAATAAATACCACACATATTAGAGTTTTTTGTTTGGAATATCTATAATAAGCATATTTACTAATCACTACTGAGAACTTAACAAACAACAAAAATTGTAATCGTTGCCCAGCACTAATTTTAAGTTATCACACCTACTTAAAAAAGCTTGCACACTCACCTGTGCCAGCTCCCCGGGGTGCAGGCAGAGCAATGCGGACACAGTTGCTGGCGGTTTCAGCGAAGCATTCGGGGTTACGGCAGGCGGCAGGGCCCAGGACGCGAAGGATATAATTGATTTCTCTGGATCCAAGGCTGCCCGACACCACTCCAGAGGTGGTACTACCTGCTCCGCTGGTCACGGCGGACCTCACCACCTATGGCAAAAGATTGTTGAGGAATTTGTGAATGGCATCAAAAGACTTATTATATATACTTATACTGTTTGGAGGATATTTCTGAATAATAATATAAGAATAGACCAACCTTCTCCATGGTGTGCCGCAGCGTGGCCGGATCTTCTATGATGTGTCTGAACAACAGTGTCACAAGCGGGGTGAAGCCATTGAAGCCGGAGCTCTGAGTCAGCCCCAAAATCATCCGTGTGCTCTTCAGCTCAGCAAACATCATAGCATAGTGGTGATTGCGTGTGAGGCGCAAGCACAGACGCAATGTGGCGTGGAGTGTGTCTGGGTCCACAGGAACACTAATCATACTGACACAGGCGCGAATAAGAACGGTGGTCATGTCCTCAGTCAGGCCTTGTACAACAATATCAGCGCTCTGAGAGTTATCAGACTCCAGGGGAGCAGAGGGGCCAGACGTGGTCTCCTTCGGCTGGCTGGAGTCATCCTTAGGAACACTCATCTCCACTGCTGCTCCCGAGTCCAGGTCAGTCTGGGTTTCCTCTGCTTTGCTGCGGTCTCCCTCTTCTCTTTCGGAGTCAGTAATGCTACCAGTCTTGGCAGGCTTTGGCATGCGCGGCACTCTCTGGACAGTCAACATTACTGGCCTCCTGTTACCAGTCTCTTCGTTTACCTGAGAGAAACAGAAAGGTTTTGAATTACGCAAAGGAACGCAGCAAACTCTAAAATCACCAACTATAAAAGTCCATGGATCCTCTGGGACGGGAGAAAGTGTTTGTGTATACCTGCACCATTGTGTTAAACTGCACAGTGTATCTCCGGCGTCCAGCTGTGAAGCGGACACTGCTCTCCCCAGCCCTCCACGCTGAGTCAATGGTGCTGTTGTTCGATGCACTGTAGCTGCACCAACGGCCTGAGCGGTCATCAAACCATCGCCAGTTATTCCCATTGGGTTGCAGATACTAAAAAAGAGCCGAGAGAGAACTCATTAATTGTACAAAAGAGGTGCACAATATACAAAAACATAATTATTAACGCGTTAATGTCTTCTTCACTTTAATGAGCAATATTTTCTTCTGCGATGCAACGGATTTTAAGTACAAACCCACTTAGAATGGAAATGCTCAATGGAAGTACATCAAAATTGATGAATATACATATGAATGTATGTACACGTCTTTTACTCTTTCTATTGATGAACTGTACTTCAGTATCTAACTTTACATTTGTAGTCGTTATTTGTGCTTTGGTTTAATAAAGTTGACTTGTACCTTGTTCATTTGTTCCCGGCGCTTTGAAGATACGGCCATCTTCTCATAGAAGTCAATGATCAACAGTACTGGTGTGATCCATCTGCAGAAAGAAGAAGTCATTTTTTATGATTAAATACAAATTCACAACACAAACAAATTAGGGTGAAGAGCTGGTGTAACATGTGCAGGTAAAGATAAGTAGGGCTGTGCAACACTCACTTGGGCGTCTGGATGTCTTTCTGTTCTTTAGCAGCTTGCAGACAGGGCTGCACAACCTCAAGGAGCTTGATCAGCAAATCAAGAATCCCACTGCTCTCCACGACTCTGGCTCCCAACAGCTTCAGTTCCTACGAAACAGAGACAAACAAATGATTAGAATAAGTGTAGATCAACAACAATGACAAGAACAAACAACTCAACCAAGTTAAGATTTAAAGCTCACAACTGTCAATGAGTGCGTTTGTTACCTCAAACAGCAACGTGAGCAGCAGAATTCGTGTTGCAAGCTTGGAAGCTTGGGGAAGTGTGGCCATCTGTCTGGTCCACTCAGACACAGTCTTTGTGTCGCTGGTAGTCAGGGGCTCAGCCGCCTTGATGAGAACGTCTGCTGCCTCCCACACCTACACCACATGAACACAATCAGGCTGGAGCAAGAATGCTTCTATTGCAAACATTGACTTTTAAAGAGGTTTCCCTCACTTGTAATAAATGAGAAAACAAACATACATAATGGCTTACAAAGCTTAATTTGCATTCAAGACATGTTGGGTACTACGCTTACGCTGAAACGCCTAACAATTCAACTGAATACAAATCTGCATCCGTCGGATGTCATTCTCAACTTGCCCTTTGAGCAAACAAGAATTAACTCATCTTCCACGTCCCCCTAAATCACTTGATCATAACTGATTCTAGATCATTGTTGAACCACACCAGTGCATGCATTTGAGCTCTGAATATTTTGGGTAGTCGTTTGTGTTTGGGCCCTCTGCAGTTTACTGAGTGTTTAGACTGAAAAGGTTTAAACTGCTATTTGTCAGTCCATAGTATGTTCAGCTGATATTCTGTGATCCTATTGCAATACAGTTAACGCTACACTAACCTTCTATTTCTATTGTCATGTTTTTAGAATGGCCTTTCATACACAACACACCGTAATATTCCAGCTTGTTATAGAAAGTATTGTGCACTTGACACTGAAACATTGTTTCTATTTAAATCTGCAACACATTTTGATGCTAAACTTCCAGTTTCTTTTGCCAATGACTGGCAATTTCTTCTATTCTTATTTAACTATTGCTCAGAGGGATCTCTGTCTCGTTCTGCCCTTTTCGATTGGCAGTCGGGTTGAACCATTGTACAGTGTTTTATTTTCCATGTAAAAACATACAACCCTTGATACAAAATAACATTTCTAAAGACGACTTTCTACAACCTATAAGCATTAGAGACTATTTCAAAATATAGAGCAGTCCTCTCAGCCATCTGACTGTAACAAATCAAGCTTTTGTGGCCATGTACATGCATTGTAAACCTGCATTTATCCACTGACCTGGTGGACCACTTGGCCAAGGATGAGCTCTCTGTACTCCGGGCCGCTCCTCTTAATGGCGGTCATCAAAAGGTCACATAGTCGGTAGACCGTGTCAGGCAGCTCATCCAGGAGGTGGAAGCAGCCCGGCAGCATGGAGTCAGTGAAGGTATGCAGCTCCTTGGGGTCCAGTGGCTCAGCCTCCATGAAGCGCTCCAAGCAGCGGGCCTCCTCTTCCTCTGCCCGCTCCCTGGCTCTCCGGTCCTCCTCCTCACGCCGACGTGCGGCTTCCTGATGCAGACACAGAAACAATCTCAACAGCTGTTCAGCTAATAGGCTAAGTTATTCACTATTGAGGTTTCATTTAGTAACAGACGGTTCAGAATGAAATGTTTTTTTTGTTATTTGAGCAGTGAGGGTGACGCACCTCAGGAGAATCAGACCGCTGCTCCATGCTGACCTCTTGCCCAAGTGACATGGCAATGGCTCTCATCATCTGGTCCTCTTCAGACATAGTCAGGTCCTGGATAGAACAAGAAGAACAATTTCAGCTGCCTGACTTTGACTTAAAGTCTTTTCAGACCAAACGCGGATAAATCACACAAAGAAATTGCACGTCGATTTAGAGAGATCTACCTCTAAGAGCAACTCAACACCAAAGTCGATCAATACATTTTCTTCAACATCAATTTCATAATCTCGTTGATACCGTCACACAACAGGGATATTGATTAATGGATCTTTTTGGTCTCGCAAAATAGTGTCCTCTTTGACGAACAAAATATATAGTACATGATACTAATATTTATTATAATTTATACAATATAATGGACAATGAACATAAAAACAAGATTTGGGAAGTATAGCAGTTGAACTTGCTTGTGATGGTGTGTAGAGGGGTAAACACTAAATACTTTGTTGTCATGGTGACATATAGAGAATAATTTATTTCCAAGTGCATTTGTCAACGTTCTGATATTGACATTATTTGAGTCAGAAATTACATGTAGTAGTTGTGAAAGGTATACTATAAAACCTGGCCATACAGGATAGCGATAGCCGTTACTATAATCATTACTAGCCATGGAAGCATATGAGCTCACTGTCCGTCTTTGAGAAACCTGAAACCTCACCGTGAATATTCTGTATTTTCGTTTACACCCCGCGCGCGCGCTTCGACGTCGATGTGAAAAGGCATTTATGAAAGTTACAGAAAATGTGAGTATGTGTGTTCCTGTCAAGGAAGACTTACCCTTACTGCTCCACCAAGAAGTGGAGGAGGGTGAGTGAGAAGGTACTCCGTGGCCTGCTCCATGGTGCTGGTGTTCAGTAGGGCCTCCATGGCATGCTCTCTTGAGAAACCCATATCCATCAGCTAAAACACCAAACAAAGAGGTGAAGAAGCATTATTTACTAGAGTTACCAGAGATGGTGTCAAGAGTGAAGACCAAATATAAATAAAGGGGGGATTATGAGGCTCAAATGATAATGACGTATAGTGACGGGAAAGTCAAAGACACTTTCTATCATTAAGGACGAGGAGACATTCTTCCACTCACTCCACGTCTTCCATTCTTTTTTAGAATGAGTGCACACCACCTTTATAATGTCTCTAAAACACCCAATATAACCGATTCCATCACAACACTATCCTGATATTTGGCCTATAAATAAATAAATAAATAATTGCTCTTTCCCTTTCAACCCTACCTCTCCAACCTCTTATTTACCGCTTCCCTCTCTCCTTAAACAATCTCCCACTCTCCCTGATGGCTCTTATACCTGCTGGAGCTGCTCCTGGCGGACCTGTTCGTTCCTCTCCCTCTCTCTGCACCTTCCCTGTTATAAAACAAATGTTGGCCCAGGATTCAGTGCATACAGAATATGGGTCAGGAAGATTGGTAAATAAAGCGCCTCTGTCTGAGTGTGTTGCTTACAGGGCCATACAGATAGTGCCAATATACAATTATGTAGTTATGTGCTGTCAAAACCTCCTGCAGTAGTGGCACAGCAAGTTATGAAAATAATGATGAGGCTACAGCGACAAGCCATAGCCTGTATGCAGAAAAAGTTGTCAAACTGCATAAAAAACAAAAATTAAGTTTAAGAAATATAAAAATATGCACAATTTGTCACCAGCTGTTCCTGGACTATTATCCCCAAAATAAAAGGTCAGTATTATGATGAGGGATGTCCCCCGAAACCTGGTTCTAAACAGGAACCGATAAGACAGTAGTAGTAGTAAATACCTGGAGTACTGATAAGGTCCAGAGATAACGGTTCTGCTATCGGTAATTTAGAAGTTACGGAGTGAGATATCCACACAAAAAAGCAGTGTTGCAAACCTCCCCTCTCCGTCTCTGTCTTTGCATGAGGGGCGGAGTCGTGCTTTACTCTGACACACACACACACACACACACACACACACACACACACACACACACACACACACACACACACACACACACACACACACACACACACCGACTCAGTACATTGTGAGACACACATCATGGCAGAGAGAAAAATAAGATTGAAAGTGTGGTTACATTTTACTTTAGTAGAAGCTGAGAACTATCGTTGTCTCAAATGCAATATAACCCTCACAAGACAGACAGGTATCAAAAACAATTGGCACACACACAAAACAAATGTGCAGAAATGCAGTTTGACGGCCATTCTCGTCCACATTAGCGATGCCGTACAGAGTTTGATAAATGAAAGCTAATCGCTTAGCTAATTGCTTAGCTGTGACTGTATTTTAAGGATTTTAGAACATTTTGTAGATTGTCGGGCTGAGGCAGCTATGAGAGTATTGTTTATTTTATATATTTGTTGATTTATTTACATTTGTTGTTGGCATTATATTATTATTGCTCAATAAAGCAATGTTGATTCTTTTCTAATTTATTGTCTTTTTCGTTCACAAAAATAAACTTAAATAAGAGTATCAATAAGAGTACTAGTATCAATAAAATGTGTTTACAAAGAGTACAACATTAAAGCTACTACAAGGAACTTTTCTTTTGGGTTGACTTTGGCAGTACCTGTGGAGGAAAGTGGTAATATTTATGAGCACCAGATGTCCTTTAGAAAACATCTTATTTTACTGCAGCAGGGTCTGACAGTCTGCTCCATCTTTCCCACATACCTGTGTAAGCTGGGCCTGGTTAACCTGGGGCTCACGGCGGGGGGTAGAATTGGTTGAATCCTCAGCTGTTGTTCCTCCTCCTCCTCCTCCTCCTCCTCCTCCTCCTCCCGTTCCTCCTCCTCCCGTTCCTCCTCCTCCCGTTCCTCCTCCTCCGCCACCACCACCACTGCCTCCTCCTGTTCCTCCTCCGCCGCCACCTCCACCTCCTCCTGCTGGTGCTGCTGGCACTGCAGGTGCTGTTCCAGCCGCTGCTGGTGCCTCTCCACCTGTTGTCGATGCTCCAGGGGCCCCACTGGGTGCCAGAGAAACAGTGGAGGCCGCCTCGTCATCAGGGCGCACCGCCCCCTCTCTCTCCTTGGCCAGGCGCTCCTGAATTACAGGCTCCCCTCTCAGTATGTGGCAGAGGATGGCTAGCATTGATTCAGCCATCCGGCCTCCATATACCTTCAGTGGCTTTCTGTTCCACAGACTGCGAATGCAACTGAATGCAGCCTTGATAAAAGAAGTGACTGTGTTACACTAATAAAGCACCAACATACATTTATAGCAAATCCTCCAACTCTCATCCCTAATTTGGAAACACTAACAAACCATACAGCATATATAAGAATGCATACGAGTATGGTACATTTCAACAGGGTTTGAGTAGCTTGTTTACCATGTTCACAAGGAGTCCAAATGAACCAACTACTGCTGTGAACACTGTACTGCCTGTCCAAATGAGCTTTTGTTCCCAAAATTCTGAGAAGTTATACTATACATTAAATACGATAAACATATATTGCGCTGTTACTGCAGTCAAAGAGTATCTCCAGACAAGCTCACTGGGATTAGTCAGATCTCTGCTCATTTGTGCTAGATGGGTACCGCCTACATTAGTTAACGTTTCACTGGTTGCATTTGAAACCTTTTTGAAAAGAAGTGATCATTGTTATTAGGTGAAAAAAATATGATGCATCCCCACGATAACTTTTGGGAAGTAGTAGTCAATGACTACTTAAAATGCAGCAGTTGTGAAAGCCCTGCTGCTGTGTTATTTATGTTCATAACTTTAAAGTTTTAAAGAGCTTGTTTTATCCTTTTCTTGTTCTTTTCTCAACATGGTATTGAAATGCAAAAATGCAACAACAGAGAACAATCTTTATTTTAAAGAGAGCAGGGAAGAATCTTATGGTGTCCATCTTTCCTCATATCCCTGGCAACTGTGTTCTCACAAGCTTACCCACTTAAATGCCACATGTATAATTGACTTCCCATGTGGAAAAAAGGCAAACTCAAAAGATTTATCTGAAGGCAGCAATTGTGTCATTTGATTTCTATAGCTAGGGGATACTGACCTTCTGGGTGACTATGAGGAACCGAAGGGCACTGAACTGGGGCATGGTGGGTGTGACGCCAGGCATTTTAGCTGGCAGGGAATGGGGTGAGTCCAGCACAGTGCTTGGGTTCACCATCTTCTCCACCAGCATTAACCAAGCATCCAGGAACTCCCCTGTCCCATCTGGTAGATCAGTATGCTCCAGACCCTCAGATACAGGCACCTTCCCACCCATCGACAGGGCCCAGTTAAATGTCCTGCACACAACCAATAAAACTCCAGTTTAACATAGAACTTTAAATATTAAGGATGTTCAGAAGCAAAATGTTAAGATAAAATACTGTTCTTGATCTAGATATGTCACTGCACATGGATACTTACTCAAATAAGGCATCATGACCCCCAGAGCAGAAGAACTTTTGCAACATAAGGTGGTAGGGGTATTTCCTCTCATCAAACAACATGGGGGATGTGAAGCCCACTGAGCAGATGAAGAAAGTCAGCCTGCCAGATAAAAAGTAAAGAATAAAAACAACACTCCATATCACCTATGTGTGCAAAGCACATGCAACAATGGAAGAGGTCTCTTACCTGAAACGAGGCGTGGGTGTGTAGGGTGGGGGCTGCCAACTCAGACCCTTGGTGAGGAGCTTTGTCAGGGCAGAGGCAGTGGCCCGGGCAGCAGGCGTGGGGGTAGTGCCTGTGCTTGTGGCGTGGTGGGAGCGCCGTTGGCGCACTGGGGAGCCCACACACAGCTTCACCAGCAGGCCAAAGAGCTCAGCCAGAGCCCTACCTAACCGAGATGAAGCTGGACAGACACATGAAGGTTAGTGCCAGACCATAAAACCCACAGGGATTTAAGGCAATTCAAGACATTTTGTTTTTTGAAAAACAACTTCATTGGGACATAGAAATGAGCTCACCAGACAGTAGAGGTTTTATCTGTTTTATGCGGGTAGCCATAGCTGGGGTGAGTTTGGACTTGGCCTTCGGGTCTGTTGCGGTGGGTTCGTCCGTCTCCATGGGAGCCAAGGTGTCCCCATCTAGACCCATGCCTTCCAACAGTCCACCAGCAGTTGAATCCACAGTCACCGCCTCAGAATCTGTTAGAGAAATGGAGAGGCGATTAAAGTGGTTGGTGGGTGTCCAGGTACATGGTGGTTTTCAGTGAACAAAGTTAAACGGTTGAATTACCAGTTCTCCTAGAGCCAGATGATGTGGTTGCTGCAGTGCTGCCAGATGGCTTCTCCTCTTTGGGCACCAGCTTCTGCATGTCGGCCTGGCCAAACTCACATCCTGGAGGCAGACTGTTGAGCACAGGCGAGAGGGGTTACAGGATAACGGCTGATAGAACAGTTAAAAAAGGAGGGTAAAGGAAAAGAAATTCACCTGTTAGGCGTGCACAGGGACAGCAGCACGGTGCTCTCCCATACCAGAGAGCAGTAGAGTTGACTCAGCTTATTGAGAACACTCAAGCCCAGCTGGGAGCCCCACTGGTTGACTGAGATAGCTCTGATCTCACTCTGTTTAGAAAGGGAGCAGAAACATTCAGAGTGCTAAACCATTCTGAGATGAAATATGAAGCCACACCCATTAAAAAAATACATCCATATTTACCTGTCCCACTCGGCAAGTATGGACAAACATGAGGATGTAGGCATGCGCTGCAGTAAGAGCATGTAGCAGTGGTGTGGCACGGGCTGACAACGTTGGGTCGGTGACATGGCCCGCGTTAGCCAGTTCTCTGAGAAGGACAGATCCACCAGGCACCTCAATCGGTCGATGAAGTGGCTCCAGAGACGTCAGGATGCTGTCCAGTTGGCACAGGCCCTCCTGGAGTACCTTAGGCTCATGAGAGAGAGTCTAACGGGGAGAATTTAGGGGAAACCCATTCAGTCTAAATTCAGCAAACTATAGTATATTTTACCTCATATATGAAAATAGTCAGTCGGCTACATCTGGCACAGGATATTGATGTTAATGTCCGTCGTTCCTGACAGATAAATAAATACAAAAAAGATTGTGCTCACCAATATGGACTTGCAGACACCGGCCACAGCCTGGCAGGCAGCAGACGTGGGGAAGTCTATGGGCAAGTTGGGCAGGCCCAGAATAGAAACCAGAGGTAGCAGACCCTTCTGGTTGACAAACTCCTGACAGTGGTCATCTGTGGTGTTGTTGCTTAGAATGGATTCCACAAACTTCATCTAGAAAACATGTGCATCGCAAATCAGTGACTGAACTGTGAAATCAGTTGAGCAGTGTTTCCATTAATAACCAAGACTGGGGCGGCCCAACGTCTATTTTGCCCCGCCACTGTTTCATAATGAACCAAAACTTATTTTAGCTTCACAGTGGGAGGGCTGTCTGGCCATCTCCAGGCACATTTCCAACACAGCACTGTGCAGCGACTGGCTCTACTTTAGGGCTGCAACAACGAATCGATAAAATCAATTATTAAAAGCGTTGGCAACGAATTTCATTATCGATTCGTTGTGTCACGCGATTATTACGCCACTCAATAAGTCGCGGAGATGTTTGAGTATAAAAAAAAAAAAGTTGAGCGCAGAGGTAGAGGAAAGACCATCGGAGAGACCCGTAACGTTGTTCTGAAACACACGGCGGAGGCAGAGAAATCAGTACGACCTAAGTCATCCAAGGTGTGGGAGCATTTCACACGAAATAAATCGAAAAAGTGTGTTAATTGCAAGATATGCAAAAGCGACATGGCACGGCACGGGAGCACCACGGTGATGATTCGGCACCTAAAACATAAACATGTTGGAGTCCTTGATGAGGAGGAAGGGAGTTCAACAGCAGGTTAGTCACTACAGAATTCTACTGTTGTTCCGTTGTGAAGTGAGGAACGTAACGTCCCTCCAGTAGCTCTCCTGGTGCTGCTGTTTACTCGTTATCCTGCTTGACAAGCATGACAAGTTAGCGTTAGCTTGTTAATAACAGTAGTAAAGCAGGGGTGGTATAGTTTGCAAGACTAAAGACACGTTTTTATTCACTCGCCTTTTCCCCGCCGATTCATTGATTAATCAAAAAAATAATCAACAGATTAATCGATTATTAAAATAATCGTTAGTTGCAGCCCTGCTCTACTTCGCCTCAGAAAGTGAAACTGAGCTCTGCTTTATAGATTGGAATATTTCCCAACATGCCCATAACCATACTAAAACTGTCAAAAGAAATCACACTCACCACATTCAGGATATAATCCATTAGAGGAATGGGTATCCGCTCCTCAGTGCCCACGACCCTGCAAGAATCCAAAACATCATGAGAATTAAAAACTAAAATATCTGAAATCTAGTTGATTGACTTGAAGAAAATCAAAGTCTGTAAAGAGTTGTTCTATTCTATTGCGTTATGAACTCAGCGTCATACAGTTCAAGTGGCACTGACTGTCTGGTGCTCTCTGCTTCCCCCTGCTGCTGGCTGAATGTGTGGAGGGCCTCCTCTTCCTCTTCATCCTCACTTGAAGCTTCTTCAGCAGCGTGGCTGGAGCGCGCTGGTGGCACCGCCACAGTGCCATCTGCTTTCTGGATAGACGGTTTCTGGCAGATGTACTCTGGGGCTCGACCTAGGTTGCAGATCTCCTCCAGTAACTGTAACACAAATTAGGATTTAATTATACTGCAAAACAATGTGACTAGAAGCTTAGAAAGATTGTTTGTGAATGAAGATATGCTACCTTAATAATGGCAGTAGTAGCATCAGTCTTCAAAGTGGGTTGGTGCCTCATGAGCTCATCCACAGCACTCCCCAAATTGGATGCAGTGTCACCTGATGCCAAAGAAAGAACATGTCATCCAGTCAAGCACGTTTCACAGTCAAAGATCTCAAAAACAATGACTCATACAGTTCAACTTACCCAACGGGTCTGAACTGCGTCGCCGTCGCATGGCAGGCAGGTAGTCGGGGGACAAAAGCACTTTGAAGAGGCGCTCAAATGGCTGGCACTGAACGAAGGAGTGCAGGCCTCTCGCGTTCAGGCAGAGGGCGCTGAACACATTAGGGAGAGAACCCAACACCTCACGGGTAGCAGGGACCTGGGCAGAGACGCAACGAAGAACGTGCAACAGTTAAAAAAAAAATAGAATTAATAGACAAACTTTCCAGTTTTCTAAGACCAAACATCAACCTGTCATCTTGAATTCAACATTGGGTAGTATTATTCCCAGATTCTGGCTTATTAAAAGCCTTGATGTACCCTAGAGAAGCCATCAGTGAGCAAACAGTGGCATAGTAAGTCTGATCAGTCTAAGCTTGTGATATTAATTTATTAGCACTTGCCAACATTTAGCCAACAGTTATTTCTGACTATTTGATGACAGACAAAGTTTTTTTTTTTTTTTTTTAACAGAGTCCCCTCAAAATTGTAATCGTATTCAGTGTTTTGTATCCATGTAGCCATATCAATTTTCTAACACATATTGGTTCATCTTTGCACCCCTATAAAACCGAATGGAGTCAGACAGTGTTTTTTTAAGACTATATTTCTCCCTATTAAGCATCTGCACACAGGGATTCAGGTATGTTTTAATGCATCTGGAAACTAAAGCTTATAGGGATGTAAATGTAATGAATTCATCCACAGGTCTAAAACCTGATCTATTGACACAGGGCAACCCCTTTACACTGAAAGTCAACTATTATCCAAAGCAAATGAAGAGCTGGGCGCAAAGGTAATCTGAAATTGTTATCTCTGCCATCTCTGAAATACTAGTAACATTATAGTAACAATTTCAGATTATCTAATTCAGTACAGGTGCTAAGACAATGAGAGAAAATTAAACTGATAATATTGAACTGGTGTTAACTGTCAGAGACAAAAGGAGGTGACAGGAATAAAGGCAGGACACAAGGGAAATGCTGGAAACTCACATCTTTGATGAGAAGGGCGTGCAGCATGACATCAGTGAGACCGTTATCTTGCAGGGAGGAGAGCAGGGATGGCTCCTGGAACACAAACACTGTCACAACCTCCGTCGCTACAAACCCAAAAGACAGAGACGACAGCAAGAGGGGAAAAAGAAAAAAGGAGATCATAATCCATCCATCACAATCAACAAATTTCACATGGCATTAGTAAGCAAACAGATACATTTTATTACATTCAATTAATTTCTCCAGTTAAATACGTAATCTCTGTAGTCAAGTGAGAGCACTTTACTCAGTCAGAAGAGTGCTTGAAGGACTTTTCAGAAGGGTTACTGTGAGAACTCACCCAAGAGGAACAGTGAAGGGCCGTAATACTCTGCATTACTGATGATGTGCTTGAGTGAGGTAGGCAACGACCCATCCATTACTTTGTGAGAAAAAGAGGGTACATGTACACATTAACAACTAACACTTGCATCGTGAAATCTTGGGATAACAATTTATTAACCTGTTCAACATGTATAAAAAAGATTAATAAAAAAAACCCTGATCTCAAATGTATCCAACAAGTAAGAGCCAGTGACTCACCGTGACGGATACCATCAGAAAAGGCAGGGTCCTGGATTGCTTTCTTCAAGAAATTGAGCATCGACTTTAACAGTGCTGCCCTCTGGGGTATACACTGCATACCTAGAGAGACACAGTGTCATAGTGATGACAGAGGACAATAGTGACAAGTGTTTGGAACTTGTTTGTGTGCGTTTGCTGTGTGTACCTGCACGGGGCGTGTTCGAAGCACTGGTCTGTGCTCGGAGGTCCGCTTCTGGTCTGGAACCAGAAGACGTGGATGGTCCAGGGCTGCTTTCCATGGCAACCTCCGACACTGAGAATACATAATGTTGGCAAATCAAACACAACAGCCAGGGGATTCTTTCTTAGTTGGCGATATTGACGAATAGCCGAGAATGTAAATTACAGCCTTGACTTATAGATATGAATGTATGAAGGCAAGTGACTTACTCTCCATGTCTGTGTCCATGTCTTCAGACTCAGTAGCTGTGCTAGGCCTCTGGATCTTTGGCTTGATGACAAAAGGGCACTCTTTCCTTGACAGGTCCACCTCATGCTACACAAAGAGATGGAGAGAGTGATGAAAGGAAGAATGAGTGAGACCAGAGGTTTAGCAGAGCTTTCAGTGACTCTGTAGCTGAAGGCTGCTGTGTCAGGAATGAGAATGCAAAGTGCATAACAAACCTCTAGCCTGGAGATAAAAATGGTAAGGCCGCTGTGGGACTGAAAGGCAGCCATGTCAAGGTTGGTGATGAGGTCCACGACCCGCACTGCTCGCGTCACAAAGGTGATCTGGTCCTGCTCATCCCCCAGAAACTTGATAACCTACAAAGTTAGATAATAAAAAAGCAGACTTAATAACAAGAAAAAGAGAAGAAAAACAAAGAAAAAAACGCAATTGGTAGTGACGTATTGGTAGGATGAGAATATACCTTCAGGAGGGCTTCCATCATGCCACAGGACACAAGGGCTTCCCCTCCAGCATCATAGCTAGCCAAGTGGTAGAGGAATGAGAAGAGCGCAGTGGCAAACTGGTGCGGGTAGGGTTCCATCAGAGGATCTAGGAAAGAGAAAAATGTAAAGTTAACAAACAAGCTTCAACTTGAAATGTCCCACTATCTTGTGCATCATACACTAAACTGTGAGTCAAAAAGTTTTGGCTGCAATCTCACCGATCATTGCTTGTATGCAGTTGCGCACCAACACAGGCAGGAAGCCATGGTAGGAGGCAGTGCCGGTGCAGTCGATGATGTTGGAAAGCTTGGGCGTCCTCTCCAGATGGACAATCGAAGTTAAAGTGCGCAAAGACGCTGCCTTGATATCCTGAAAAACAAAATCAAATTCAGCATTTCAGAAAACTGAACATTAAAAAGAGACTTTATGAGACTTCTGCCATGACACTGTAGAGTACACAAACTAAGATAATCTAAAAGTGATCTTGGTCTGACAAGGGAGCAAAAGCTGTCTAATGTAATTCTACAAATAGAGCTACTGCTAATGGGGGGCATAGGAATTTAGTGTCATGACAAGGTGATTAAGCAGAAAAAGCTAAATTCTTTCTTACCACAAGCTGTTTGTCTGTAATCTGTAATACATCCACCAGCTCTTCTATCAAGCCATTATACAGAATACTGTTGGCCGACTCTTGGAGTGCATTGGAATACACTGCAAAGAAAAGAAAAAACATCAGAAGTTAAAAATTGGAAAAGAAACCTTTGTCACTTTATCTTGGGAAGAAGGCTTCTACTCACCCAGTATAGAGATAGCATGCAGTCGGGCCTGCACAGCCTGCAACCTCTTCTTGTGATTTGAGAAACCATGGGCCAGTCGAATGTGTGTGAACAGCAAGGTCTGCTTGTCTTTAGGGATGTTATACATCACTGTCAAGGACTCCATGATCTCAGATGGGCTCTCTGAAATCTAAGAGACACAGAACATGTGTAGGATGAAGAACCCAAGGTATTGTTGCTCAACTGTTAATGACAATCATATTGTTATGATAATTTGACTGTACCTTGTCAAGCTGCTCGATGTGAATATAGTGTAGTGTGTTACTACTTGTCTGCAAGGGAAAGGAGTTCAAAAAGGTTAGGGAAGAAGGTGAGTCATCAACACAATATTCCAAAAGTATTTTTGTTTTTTTATTACAGAATGACTGCATAAATAACTATCTCTGTCTTTACCTTCCTCTCTACTTTTACCTCAGGGCCCGGTTCAGCGTAAAACTCAAAGTGCAGTGTGGTGGCACTGGGCGGGTACTTCTGCTTATGTACCATCAGGGGGCAGCAAAGTCAGGGATGATAGTTTACATACAGTGGTTAATTAGTCTCGTTTGACAGCCTTTATTCATCAACATAAAACAAATAGTCCCATAGCTGTAGTTGATAGAGATGATTATTAAACAGCACACTGTAAAATTCTTACCGTCATGAGCAGATCCCTGCAGCACTCAGCCAGACCAAAGCCATTCTCCTTTCCTCCCCAGCTCTACAGAAGGGAAACAAAGAGACTAAACAATACAGCTCTTTCTCTTGAGGGACAGCTGGAATCATGGTAATAGGAAAACAATGGTGTTCACTAGACCTCAGCCAGGTGTTGCAAACGGGCCAGTAGAGGCGTCCTTTTGTCAGATCCCAGTCTTGTGATGTAGTTGGAGCGCTTACTGAACACATACAGCAGGTTCAGCACAGACAGGACCACCTGCATGTCACATGATGCTAACAAGGTGGTTAAGTGCTGTAAAAAGAGGTGGGAGTGGTAGATGAAAGAGGGTTAAAGTTAGTGAGCTGCTTGACTTTTTCCAGAAGAAAACAGTCATGGTCCAGAGTGTACCAGGTTCATGCCTACCTCTATGGAGCTGTAGAGGTGCCTAGAGAAGCTATACTCAATGAGCAGGGCTGTGAAGTTGAGAACTGCCAAAAGCAGGGCTTTGAGCTGTCCATTATCAGGACGGTCACACACCAGCAGCCATGACATGTTCTCCACTGTCTGGCCTGCATCACACAGGATGCCATCAAAGCGGTCCAGTAGATCCACCCAGTGGTACAGCTCACACTGTTGAAGACAAATCATCTTCAGTAAAGGCAAAATATCACAGGGGACTGCTTTCTGAATACAACAAGTATTTGGAATGGTTGAACTCTGATACAAGCATATGACATTTTTCCCAAAGTAAACCTGATGTGAAATGCCATTTAACATTATATTCCTTAGTGGGCTTGTTTTCTTGTTTGGATTTGTTTTTTTTAAACTCATCAAGTGGTTAGAGTCAAAAGTACATGTGAGAAATGTGGAAACAATGTCCAAATAAAACTGCTGAAAACCAGCCTCCAAGAGATGTTTAAACAATCTGTTTATATTCAGAGTGGTGTTGACATTTGCTTTCCTACTCTCTGTACTCACTGCATACCTGATCTTGCCATCTGCCCATCTTATTCTTAACTTTTTAGTCTTTCTGGTGGCGCAAATGCTCATACCAACAGGGGAATAGTAATTACCGTTTGAACAACCAAGGCATCCTGGTGAGCAAGCAGTCCAAGAGTACATCCACATTAAACCAGTTAAAATATATATATTTCAGCACTCCATTCACGCCGAAGCATTTTGGGGGGAATTTTAAGTCATATCTTACCCTGTGGTTTTCAGGAAAAGATGTTGTCATTAATCTGACTTGTCATGAATATAATCGTCTGTATTTATTCATGTATTTTGTAAGCTTTAAAATAATGATGTGCGGCGCAGCAGCATGAGAATGACTAGTGCTTAACATGTAGCGTCAAGGAGCCACAAATAAATCACTATTTCATACTCATTACATTAATCCGTATTTGTCCAGATTTGGGCAGAAAACATATGTCCATAAATAACAATGTGTTCAGCTGTGCTGCATGCTGGCTGTGTGAGCCTTTTTGTTATTTATCAACTGAAAAGATGACAGTGTAGAAGAGATTTGGCTTTTCCTAGAATACACATACTTATGTCTGTGATATTCCACACAATCATTGACTGGTGGGAATTGATGGGGTTCCAAAAGAAAAGACTGAGGATGGTGCCTCTTCCCGTTTTCTTTGGGGTTTACCTTGCCAATATTCCAGGTCTTGATGTGCTGCAGTTCAACCAGCAGTTGCTCATCACTGCATGCCTTGAGCTTCTCTATAAGTATCCTGCAGTCGGCAGGCTGTTGGATCAGAAAAGGCATAAAATGGTTAGTCAGAAGTGAGTGCACGGACCTCCAATGGCTCTTTTCTACTAGCATAGTACAGCACAGTATAGCACACATTGGCGATGCTGTGACATGCAGAGACATACAAATCTGAATTTCCTCTGTGTACATAAAGAAGGAGAGGACAGTGCTGACCTGTAATACCGCTGTTTTTGTACCACTTATGAGCAGTACCAAACTATGACAATCGCTGCCCTAAAATGTGTCACTGCACTATAATGGACGGCTCAACACAGTCGACCATCTAACAAGCAGTTCTGATTAAGCATACTGGCAGCATAACACATAGAAACCTTAAGATTGATTTATGCTTGCAGCATTCGGGAGGGTGGCCAAAGTGATGTGACACCATCAGACGCGATGCTTTGTAGGGGTTCTGGGTGGCAGGTTTTTGCCAATCCTTGCACATCCAACGTTTTCTAACTATGTGGACGTGTGAAGGAAATGGAGAACTTTGAGAATAGCGGACAAACCTGCACAGAGTATATAAGATCCACGGGTTTCCTCGTCACTATTCCATGTCAGCTCATGTCCCTGCCACTGTCCTTGACGAAATGTATAACTGAGGGTTTACAGTTTTGGGATTTGTTCTCATTTCACATAATCTCAGACGTGTAAGAGCTGTGTTACTGCTAGCCACAGCGAAAATGTCCTGCTGCTGCTTAAATGCATACCACTGCTATGACTTTAATTGTGAAGCACAAATAGGAAGTGCAACCTTATTGTCACCAAGGTTAACAACTGACTGCATAATCCTTGCCTTCAGCATAGATTGCCTTTTTTTTCATTATAAATCTGACCTACCGATTCTGATTTGCTGAAAAAAACGGAGTCAAATTCCTTGTATGCGTATGCGTACATGGCCAGTAAAGCTGATTCTGATTTCTTTCTAAGAACTATAATTGACAGCAGGGCTGCAGACCAACTTCAGGATGTCATTGTACACCATAGAAAATGCTTTGTTATTGTCATCTATAGTGGTTATTTGCATTAAGACACAATCAAATTATTGTATAGTTTAAATACTTGCTTTGATTTAAAAAATCCTGACAATAGTAGTTTTAATTATAAATTAGAGCTACATTTAGTGTTAGGAAGTAATACAGGTCATAATCCCCTGTAATATCCATTTTATATTGCTGTGAAAACATTTCCCTTCCCTTCCTTTCTCACCATAAACTAGAATTTACAAGATTACATTTGAACACATAATTTACCTTTGCCCAATAATCAATTTTACAGTATAGCGCTTGACAGCAGCATAATGCAACCTCTGTTAACGATAGCTCTTTAGCTGTTATAAGCAGGACTGCGCTAGGGAAAGACCCTGTGCTCTTGGCAGCACATATGGGAATGAATTACAATATGATAAAGTGACTGCTTAAGTTAGTTGTTCCAATGTTTTACGGTTAAAAAAAGCAAATTTTAAATCTTTTTCATTCGCGCCGAGAAACTTTCACAACGATAACATCTTGTGTGTTTGGCTGTGACGTTACTGTCTGTGTCGCAGTGTGCATATGTGTAAATGTTTCCAGCAAAAAATCTGATCTATTTAACCAATTACCAAGTCACAGATTATGGCCATTTCAATCAGCAGCCAATCAATTGGTGCATGTCTAGTTTTTAGTGCTTTATTGTTCAGCACATCATCTGGAAAAGGAGGAATGGTAAAAGAAGCAGCCACAGTTGACTGGTTACATGAAGAGATGCAGGTGACGGGTGTCTACTGCTGTTAATGCAAATATCAAACCTTCACCATATAGTATGCAAAATCTTTTACTAAACTCTGTTATATAGAAAATCCTTTGGATTGTGCCCCCATTATAGCTTCCCATCACATTTGGTCTTAGTAAAGCTTGGCTTGGGTATCCCAACTCTATTGAAATGATGGTGAGGCTAGGAATGGCCACACAAACAGCTCTAAGCATACTCACAGCTTCTGTAGGAGTTTTCTTTAACTTGCTTCGGTCTACCTTCATTGTTGATAATCTCTATTTGATGCTCCTGTTGAGAAATTTCCATGTACATCAGAAGAAAAAAAAAATGTGACACTGAATTTCAATGTGTTATTTACATAATTTGTAAACAAGCCAAATATTGATTTAAACTTCTAAAAATTGTAAAAACCAATGAGACATTCAGATTTAGAGTTGATAACTCTAGATGTGTAAACAACGTGAATTGTACTTACAGAGAATGAATTTGGCAGTACCCACTTAACAGCATGTTCCAGTCACGTTATCTGTAAAATGATATAAAAAAATAAATGAAACTATAAACAGTGTCCCATATACCACATTATAAAAACATGTACAATAGTTTAAAAGACTCATCAATCGAAAGGATTATCTCATCCGTAGCATACGTATGTATACACACATACAGAAGTCAGTCAATTCCAATTAATTCATTTTTTTCAAAGCACTCTACTAATAAGAAAGGGTAGTGGATATGGGTATTCCCTTTAAATATATGTTGCAGATCACAAATGACTGATTATTATCAATAATAATATTAATAACAATACTACATTATAATTATTAATTCAAATTTGATAATTATACAAAATCTGATTAAGTTAGCAAGGTCTGAACACCACAAAGCAGACTGAGGCGGATCAATAGCTAGTGGCTAACTAGCAACATACCACACAAAGTTAATTAAATCAGGCTGGGCCCTTAACGTCCTACAGCGTTTGTCTAACGTTTCTTGTACTTCACTCTTATTCCAGTGATAGCTCAATAAAACAGATGTATCAACTAGAGTGACTTGACGCTTTAAGTTACAGCCAACTAGCTAACGTCACCCTGGCTAACAGCATAACGTTATTTACCTATTGTTATCAAGTCATTACACACACGTTGGACTGTAGTTACTAGTCACAAACAACATAGGTTTGCTTGGTGACTGGTTGACAACACGTCTGGCAAAACAAGACAGTGGGAAGATCAACGTACCGAAGAAATTGGTCAGTAAACGTTTGCTACGGAGTTTATGTTAGCCCGTGACCAGCTAGCTGTGAGCTACCGGTGGCGTTAGCAAACGATCCTTTTTTGAAATACTTTAAAGCATTTGAATACCACCCGACCAAAAAAAAAAGACAGCCAAGTCACAAACAAGTCATATGTGTAATCAACGTCAAACATATAAAATGTAGATAGCCAAAAATCAAGCAATGTTAGCCATCTGTGCCAGAGCTGTCAATTCTGATCTAACAAATCCACCATGCTGTCCTGACCCGACTCTTGACTAATTTAGGTCGGGGCTGCGTAGGCCGCAAAGGAAGCCCGCACTCCCCACTCCCGCAACATCGCCACTCTTAAGTAAAAACGAAACTGTAAACACCGCTCGGTGATCAGCGACACTGAAATGGTTGTTAGTCAAGTACGATGAACCCGGTAGTGTTACTTAGTTACGGCTCTTACCCGGGTTTCCTCGGCTAGATGGTCGTAGCACGCGCTAGCTAGCAAGCTAGCTACCGTTAGTTGAATAGCAAGCAGAAACGCGTAATAACTCGCTGAATCATTGCCGGAAGGGTCTAACGTGACACTGCGAGTTTGGCTTTCAGTGTTCGTTCTGGCAAATTGACTACCAGCTACATACTCTGTAAAGAAATGTGTTCATCCGTCCGCTGCTTTATATTTTCAGAGTATCCGCGCTTGTTTCCATAGCACATAGGCACTAGCCATTGGCACAGTCATCATGACTCTGGGTAGTGTGCAAAAAGTGAGTAACGTTCCGGCACGGACTGAGTGGCCACTGTTTATCGATGGGGTGCATGTTAATATAAGTCCATCGACCCTATGTGTAACGCATTACCTGAATATTGTATGCGATCCTTAACATTCAATATCAACAGAGGTCTCCAAATGACAACATCCACAGCAAACGACCGAAAACACTAGATTAATGATGAATATGACTACATGATCTTTTATGTAATTTTCATCTAAATCCATCCGGTACACAACTGTCACATGCATTCTTGATTGTGAATAGTGAACCAAAAATACTGATGGATTGAAACAACGTATCACAGCTGCATTATTCATGCATAAATACTAAAGAGAGAACATTTTGAGACCATATTTTACAAAATCAGGATTACATTTGGTTATGACTAAACCAGCTAACAATGAAACAAAGAGAAATTTAGCACCCTAGTTTCTTTTAACGTCAGCCGATTAAAGCTCACCACTCACCGATTAAATTAAATGCTGATAATTCTTCAGTTAGTTCAGTAGATAAATATTTCACGGTTAACATATGTACCAGAGCAATTTTGCTTGATTCATTATCTATCAGCCAGCCTGATTAATCTACATACAAATACAAGAGCAACATCTGTCCTCTTAAATGTTCAATGCAATTAAGTCCTTTTTTTGGGGCATAATTAGAAATTGTTAGGATAATTGAATCAGCAATGTTATTACTAGAGATGCACCGATCCGATATCAATATCTGTATCGGTCCCGATATAGGAAAAAATTCTAGATCGGGTATCGGTGACAATGTGACCGATCCATAAAGGCAAATCTATTCAGTCCAATTATATGCGTTGTGCTCTGCGTAACGTCATGCGCTAGCGAACTGGCCGCATAGATTGTTTTCAAAATGGAGCGAGCGAAAGGATCAGCCATCTGGAACCGGGCAGCCGCTCTCAGTTGTCGGGGATAAGGGATTCCGGCTGCTAGTTAACCACCTGGAACCACGCTACGACATGGTAAGCCGAAAATATTTGTCGGAGACGGCGCTACCTGAACTGCACGGTAAAGTGTGCAAACACATATTGAAGGAGATAAAAGATGTCAAATCGATAAGCTTCACGACAGACATCTGGAGCTCCGACGTTTCCCCTGTGTCACTTTTAAGTTTAACAGCACACTGGCTGGATGAAACTTTTGTGCCACACAGTGCAATATTAAATGCAACAAACTTTCGTGGGTCGCACACCAGCGAAGCGATAGCAGCTAGCCTGAAGGAAATGTTTGACAAGTGGCAAATTCCGTTGAGCAAAATCCACGTGATTCTGAGGGACAACGCCAGCAACATGAGAAAAGCGATGGACAACCTGGGGGCGCGTAGCGTCGGCTGCGTTTTTTAAATCGATTCAGCACTGTTTTTCTCTATTAGATCGGTATCGGCCGATACTAAACCTCAGATATCTGTATCCGTATCGGAAGTGAAAAACGTGGATCGGTGCATCCCTAGTTATTACAGAAGCATTGTCATTTTAAGTCTTAAGTCAATGTATTATTACTAATGAGAGAAGTAATGTTTGTCACTAGATTATTGAAATGACAAACTGTTATTGAATTGGCTATTGAATATATGACCCTGTTATGAAAACTAAAACAAATGTTACCAGAACAGTACCTGCCCTGCAGTATAACATAAAAGCGTACCTCTCTAACCGCGAACAGTTCATTAGTATCAATAAATTCAAGTCCGACCCAGCCCCTTGTCTCTCAAGGTGTCCCCAAAAGTTCGGTACTCTGTCCCATCCTCTTCATATGCCACCATGGTCTCCATTTCCCACCATGGTCTCCATTTCCACTGCTATGCCGACACCCAGCTCTACATCGCCACCAAATCCACCTTCACCAATTGCCTCAAAGACATTAAGACCTGGATGTAAGCCAACTTTCTCAAACTCAAAAGTGACAAATCTGAAATCCTCATCATCGGCCCCAAATCACTTAACAAATACCACCACAACTTCTCCCTCTGCATTGATGGCCCCAATGTTCCTGCTTCCACACATATCCATAACCGTGGTATCATTTTCGATCAAACCCTCCTCTTCGAATGCCACGTCAATCACATCACAAAAATTGTCTTCTTTCATATCAAAAGCACCGCCTGTCTACGCCCCTCGCTCATCCATGCCTTCATCTCCTCTCTTCTCAACTACTGCAACAGCATCCTGTACGGCACTTTCACCAAATCAACAAACTACAATACATCCAAAACGCAGCTGCCCGTCTGCTCTCCCACTCCCACACCAGAGACCACATCACCCCAATCCTTCAAAACCTCTACTGGCTCCCCATACAGCAAAGTATACAGTTCAAAATTCTCCTCATTACATACAAAGCCCTTCACAACCTCGCCCCTTTATACCTTTCCGAAAAGCTCCCAGCCACAACCTCAGATCCGCCGGCGAGGTTATAACGTAGAGCAGAGAATTTAAGTAGCGGAGGTATTTTGCTGGCAGTAAAGTTATTAGTGTTATAAGTTTATATTGTGTCATACACCAGGAAAATACAGTCTTACTCAAGGGGGAAACACACCCAAGTCCCATCTTACTCAGTCACACCAGTGAAATACACTCTGGTTCGATTCTGCTTCCAGTTGGCTATCTGCTCATGTTGACTCCAAAATGAAGAATAATTTGACTGTAAAGTGAACTGCAGTCAATGGGTTCTTTTCAAAATGCTAGCATGTGTCCTTGATTCCTTTGCTCGCGGAGGAAGACGAGGAAGAGACGCAAGGATGAGAGGAACTGAGGCCCTGATCCTTTAACTAAATGACACCCGTGCCTCGCCGACGTCATTTCAAGGAGACGTCAATTAAATAGGATGTGTGGCACAGCTGCATCATCCGTCCTTTAGTTGGTGCTGCATTTTATGACCTTTTTACAATTTCTGTCAGATGAGTATAAATGTGGTCATGAAAACCGAAATATTGACTATTACCGTATTTTCCGCACTTAAAAGCCTTTAATTTTCTCAAAAAACGACAGTGCGCCTTGTAATCCGGAGCGCCTTATATATGGATCAATTGGTTGATCCATACTGGTTGTACACGGCGCTCTGTCAAAATGTTTCAGTACGACTGGTAAACTACAAAGCCGCACCGCTTGCAGCATTACGGCTACCGTAGTCAGGGGCGTCGCCGAAGTAATAGCGGTAAACACCGCTCGAGAGTTACTATATTGTGAATGCACTAACGTTTGATTTAGTGGTATCAGACTGTTTCTTTTACGTGTTTACTGAATCAGGGAAAAGTTCCCCTCTACGTTTAAGTTACCGTATTGTGAATGAAATCAAAAATCAATAAAGTTTGACTGAATGATTTATCTGACTGTTTTGTTGACATTCCCTTTAGCACAGCTCCATCTAGTGGATGCATAACGCAACCCCAGTCAAACGTTTGACTGTAGTAGCTTCTATTCTATGCGCCTTATAATCCGGTGCGCCCTATATATAAAAACAGTTCTAAAATAGGCCATTCATTGAAGGTGCGCCTTATAATCCGGTGCGCCTTATAGTGCGGAAAATACGGTAATTCAATTGACAATGTGACATACATTACATTACAGTCATTTCGGCGACGCTTTTATCCAAAGCGACTTACAATTCAGTATCTATCGACACACCGTAGGCACAGCTACGGGAGCAATTTTGGGGTTAAGTGTCTTGCTCAAGGACACATGACTAGCGGAGCAGGAGGGAGCCGGGATTTGAACCGCCGACCCTCTGATTGAAAGGCAGCCCTGCTCGCCACTTAGCCACGGTTACAAAGCGCTACACAAATGACAAAATGGCAGAAAGTTTGAACGTGCATTTGATCATCTTAAATGACTGCAACCTATGAATACAGCTACATTTGTAGAGTCCTGCCTGGGTTGAAATTATTCCAGCTGTGTGGCACGCCTCTTATGTGCCAAAAAGACTGGCTTTTCCTTGCTCTCTCTTCTAGAAGCCTCCTCTGCCCTCGTCCCTTCAAGGGACAGTCAATTGATCGGAAGATCCTCCATGATTGCAGACCGAACAATTTCCTCAAGTAACAAGAACGTGAGGAAGCATAAGTTATCATATTGAAAAGCACCCATTGAGCTGCGATCTGCCCGGTGAGGACGACAAGCTGGACTCCGAAGCCCCAACACTACACAGAACACTATATTAATACTCAACGTGCTGCGTGTCTAAATTGCACCAGATTTTCAAGATATGCGAAGGACACAGACAAAGATTCCTTGCTTTATCATTAGATACATTACAAAAGATGTTAACCCACTCAATACAGCTATGGATTATGTCAAGGAATGACTGCCTTGGTGTTAAGAGACAATGTTGCAATATTAACCGATATTGGCTTATCAATAAAAAAAATTGGCATTAGATGCATTTTTTTTTTAAAGACTAAAATATAATGTTATTTAAAATGACTTGATTTGCAAGATTTATGATTATTTAGGGATAATAGTTGTGTTTCTGTAAAAAATAATAATCTTTTTCAGATTGTTTCTTTGTTACTTGTTGCGTATAATATTCAACAATGAAATGTCCCTAAGAAGCTACAAAAACCTTCATTATTATTAAGGAATTTAAATAACGTAAGGCAGTTTACTGAACAAAACAATTTATATACCTCAATTCACTGCTACTTCCTGTGTGGAAAAACTAGTAGTTTACTTATTTTGTAAGGGGGTAAAGGCTTGGAAGCAGATAGATGGCAAATCACGGTGTATGTATGCATTTATGCATGCATGCATGCATGTATGTGTGTGTGTGTATATATATATATATATATATATATATATATATATATATGTTTCACCGTATGCGTTTCACCAGAACAGTTTTTGTCAATCTAGTAAAATAGCCAGCATTACATACCAGAAACAGCTTCGGTTCAATGACTCCACCAGTCTCATTCTTGGCTTGCTTTTCAGTTTCTTATAACAATCTGGAAACACAAACAATCAAATCAGATATGAAAGAAAAATCAAGCAGCTTGATTATTGGCACTTTTACTGACAGTGGGAAGCAGAGCTCTATTAAAACTGCTAAATGTTGTCTTGTCATCAGTTACATACGGTTCAGCAATTTTTCCTTATGTTTAAATTAAAACTGTATTTTAACTGTTTGGCTTTTTCCTGCCATTGACACATTCAAAGCCCAACTCAGACTTGCATTTGCTATGCATGCACATGCCTTAGTTAGGACAATAAAACCAATTCTAATAGTCTGCATGTATCATTATAAATGACCAACTGCTTCATTTGATACAACATGCATTCTGAATTGTAGGTCAACACTATCACTAAATTGTCTGGAACTTAAATAATTGAATAATATCCCCTCAATACCCTGAAGAAGGCTGACATGTATAAAAGCTGGTACATTTTTTAAATCTTTTTTTGCATCTTGGCTACAAGCATGCGACTACCTTCTTTCAAATCTAGAATTAAAATCACAACATATGTAGTATGACTCTATGCAAGTTAATTAAGGTGCCCCAAATTTGTTGTATATGCTCGTAAATTTTCAGGTCCACTTATCAGCTGCCTGAGCTTTAAAGTTAGCCTATGGTCACCAGAAGATCAACTTCAGTGTGCCAGCTACCAAGGACTGGTATGAATTAATAAACTCAGCCATTGTTTACAGAATAAATCAGTGCAGCACTCTCAGCAACAAGTCCACTCCTCTTGTTGTCAAGTCATCACAAACATGAAGACAACTCTGTTGTGACATTTGCAGATGACACTACCGTCATCCGCTGGATTACAAACACCAACGAGACTTCATATAGAGAAGAAATCAACATCCTTGGAGAGTGGTGCTCAGAGAACAACCTGCTCAATGTCAGTAAAACCAAGAAGCCAATTGTTGATTTGAGGGGGGAAAAAGGAGGTGAAAATGCACACCCCTGTCTACATCAATGGAGCAAGTTAGCAGCTTTAAGTTTGATGGGAATCAGCATCACAAACAACATGGTCATCACACACTAATAAACGGCTGTATTTCTTAAGGAAACGTAAGGAGGCAAAATTCCTGTCCCAAGTTCTGGTTAACTTTTACAGAGGAGCAATAGAAAGCATCCTGACTGCCAACATTACTAAGTGGCATTGGCTGTGTACGGCACAGCGCAGCTCTACAGCACGCGATTTAAAACCGCCCAGAACATCATTGGCACACATCTACCGAGCATCAGTGATATTGGTGAGAAGAGGAGCCTGCGAAGAGCTACAGGGATATTAAAAAGACAAAACCTGCCCCAGTCACAACCTGTTCACCTCGCTGGAAAAAGATGCAAAAGTATCAGCTACCAAACCACAAGACTTCAAAACAGCTTCTTTTCTCTGGCTGTGAGACTACTTAACTCATCCTCCACATATAATATAGTTTGTCTAAATGTCATTGTGCAACCCTGTCGTACAATGACAAATAAAAACCTAGTCACCTCTATGGTCACTAATTGAGATGACGACAAGGACCAAACGGGGTGCTGACATGTTCACTTTATGAAGTTTACATTAAAATAATTGTGGCTGTGTTAACGCAAAGCCATCACAGCTTACCTTCAAAGACATGTAAATATGATCTGCGTAAGTGGCTGTAAGTCTATTTGACAGTGCTATGCTTCCCTATCACTTAATTTAATTTACGACATATCCCAACGTTCTATGATCAACAACGCTGCATTAACGTTAACACTGACGTTGTGAACTGGTTTGATCGTCTACATCATACAATACAGTGACATTAATGGCCGTGGATAGTGCCTTAGTTTGTGTACCATTAGTTAACTACACAACAATACTATACAATACCACCAACTCGTTTATCACTCCCCAGTAAGCAAACGTTAGGTTAGTTGTAACCGTGTAAAATCCACTCACATTGTCTGCCAATACAATTGAAGTAGCTACCGAACGTTACGCAGTTACGGTTAAGTCAATGGTGGCGCAAACGTTAGCAAAGTTAACGGCTAACGCTAGTTAGGTGACGTTAGCTAAGTGTTCACTAGCAGTTCAGGCTAACGTTAGTTACTTCAGCTCTAACGGCTAACGTTTACGCTAGCAGATTACGAAAAGTCAAATCTGTAACCCGACACACATTTTGACTCTCACCGGTTAATTGTATCATCATTCCCGAGGAACGGGAGTATCCATTGAACGGGGATATCAGTTAGACTTTAAGTTGAACAGAGAGGCACATACCCACACACCGTAAACACGAGTATGTCTGCGTGTGGCGTGTATGTTTGCGGGTTTCGCGCGAGCTAACTAGCTAGCTAGCAGTGTGAGCTCCGCACAATGCTCTATCAGTGGGATCATGGCTAAATTAAAAATGGCGGTTTACGTAGCAGAGGATCCATAGTTTAGCCGTAATATAGACTAGTTTTGTAGTCTCGTATCAGAGTGACGGTAGTGAAACATCGATTGCAGTTATTAAGGAAGATAAATGTATGCCACCAGTTAGCTAAAACCCATGGCAATACTGTGGAATTATTCTTTCTGCTTACCTCGAATGCGTGTTACATTTGCCTCTCCATCTTGCTCTAGAGTGGTAGGGCAATTTGGATCTCGCGAGAATACCTGCTGCTGCGTGTACCCAGGGCACTCCCTTGTAACCCAGTGTCTGAAAGAGGGCATACGGCCGTATTACAGGTATTTACAACCTCAACCTTCTGATTAGATGTGCGCACGAAAGCACAGCGGAGTTTTATGAAATATATTTTAATATGAAAATGTATGCAATCTCACTGACAGTTAGGAAATAAAGACCTTTTTTTCATAACAAATGCTTTTAACCCCTACTTGGACTGGTTAAATTGAGCATCGGAAATATGTGTATAAATGTGAAAGTAATTGTACACTAGTTTGTACAACAATAAAAAAAACAGGAAAAACTCTAAGCACCACTAATTCAAGGAGAATCTAAAGTGGCTTAATTATATCAAATTGTACTTTCATTTGAAGGAAAATCATTAAGTGTTGATATGTTTATTAATACAACAATAATAAATGTCTTAATGACAACTTTCCAATATATTCCAATAATTACCTTAATCCCACTTGTGGGTAACTGCAATGAAAACCAAGTTCTCCAGTAGATTAGAAAGTAGTAGTAGTAGTAGTAGTAGTAGATAGACAGTAGATACTGATTTGGTCGTCCTAAAATAAAATCAACAGAAAAAATAAATTTTGCCCAATGTATATTTTATCTTTTCCAGGTCGTATTGAAACACATCATGTTGAAAACACACAGTACACACCAACACAAGAGTGAATATCAACAATAGTTAATAAAAAAAAAACTTAATGGAAGAAATTAAACAAGGGCATTTTTTCCAGAACATTTTCACTATTACACTGACAAGACAACATGACAAACTAAGCAGCAAGACAATAACTGCGTACAAATATAAAAAAAACTATTTCAGATATTTTCCAAATAGAGCAATGTATCATGTACAAGGTATGTTAAGAAAGATTTCAAAGTTTTTGAACTATAAAAGAACTTAAATTACAACATATATTTACATATCAACTCATGTCCTGCACCTTCACAATGTTCTCACACAGTTAAATCTACACTTCCGCTGACATTTTAGAACCAATGCATTCCGTGTAAAGATCTAGATCTGGCCCAAGAATGCTGCCAAAACTTGGGGTACAAATTATGGCAGGAAACTAGTCTCTTCATCGCATAAAGTTTTTCTGCTCTTCCAATGTAGCTATATAAATTACAAATATTACAAATATTTACAATGACAACAAACTGTAGAAAAAAAAAAATCTAACAAAGCAATGAATACAATCTTTGTACAGGTATTAAGTGGTTGAAAATAATTAAAGTAGGGACCAAGACGATGACGTGGTAAAGCATACCATGTTAAAACAAGCTGAGAGATGTTAAAATAAATATGATCACAATAAATAGAACTGTATGATGTTACTCTTGGCATCAGTTGAGTGCTTTGAACTTCATGTGTAGAGCTACAGTTTATGGAGGAAAATGAGTTGTACAGACATCATGGCAAATCCCTCAAAAATAACTTATGCATGTAGCATTGTAGGTGCTGCTGGCTATTTGCACACACTGAATTTTTGCACAACTGTTTATTTTGTGTCAAGATTGAGATCCTGTAATCATCCAAAAAGTGTTTTAAGATGTAAAAAAACAAAGCATTACATTTTTACCCGACTAGAAAATGTGTTGTTTTTCCTTCCCTTTTTTAAATTTATGATGGACAGCATGTCTTTGCATAAGTAGAACCACTAAAGATTACCTAAATAAAAGAAACAATTGGGTTTTGTAAATTGATCACGCTAGTTTAATCTATGTCCACCTACATTTTGAAATGTGCGTCACAATTTCCAATTGCCGACGTCAAATGGTACGTGATCATAATGAGGTACTTACCATTTCTTTACACATATGCCTCTGAAATACCTTTTTAGCAGATATGGATAAATGGGCAGAGTAAATGGTGTACAAGACAAGATATAGTGAGGTTCATTAACAGCTGAAAACAGAAAACACATTTATATAGAATACAAAATATAGATCACTATCTCTATTTCTTTAAGACCTACTTCACAAAAGCCTTTTTCTTCATTCCCACTTTTAAGTTTTCAGCAACTTTTCCAACATCTCTCACAAGAGAAGTTTGCCATTACGATGTATTTTCAATATTTTTCCAAGTCTCTGTTTTGCAGTTGCAAGTCCTTTCTTTGGACGTTTCCCTAAAATAAAAGTGAAAGGGGAAAATACATGAGAAAATATGCCACCACAGAGATATGAAATTATGCTGTCAATGCTTTACATTTATGCTTACCTTGGCCAACTCCTGTTGTGCCTTGGCTGGCTAAACCTGCAGGGGATGTAGCAGAGTGAGAGCTGCTGTTCTGTGGAGAGAGTGAGGGTCGGCGTGAAGTGAGGAATACACCAGGGGCCATGGCTCCACTGCCTCTAGGGCCTCCAGGGCCAAATGGTCCTGGCCCTGCAGTGTATTCGTGGTCCAGCAGACTTGCAGAGTAATAATCCATCCTCCTGTCTGGGCTGAAGTCTGGTGCAGTCTCTGGAGCAGGTGGTGGTGAGGGTGGGGCTGGCTCAGTCTGAACAGGGGGTGGGGGGGCTACAGGAGCTGGAGGACGCTGCTTTTTGGTGTACTTCCTTCTTGCAGGCTTTTGCTGCTCCTAGTTTATAATAAAAAAGAATCAAAAGTAATTTCCTCTACTCCACATTATTCACTGGGCACATACTTCAAAAGACCAATAAGCTTTGTTTCTCAACTCACTTGTTGTGCCAGCTTGGCAGCAGCTGCGGCAAGTCCAGTTTCTACAGATGCGACTCGAGCACCTTCCCTGGCTGGTCGGTCCTGTTTAGGTAGGGTGGGCATCACCCTGGCTATAAATTAAAATACATTCTTAAGAGATCAACTCTCACAAAGCTAAAAAAGCACTAAGTTCCATCTTAGCCAATATGTTCAAGCCAGGTACCTTTTGGGCTCCAAGGTGTGTCATCCCAGTTTTTCTTCCGCTTCATCTTAGCCTTGTTAGCACGGTCCTCCTCATCAGACTCCAAAGACGGGTAAACTTAAACAAAGAATTGATTACCATAATTAACCATCAGCTTGACCAATGAAAACGTGAGTGCTCTGTCTATCATTGATTTGCACGGCAGCAGGTTTTAGTCATTGAGTGGATTGCTCGCTCACCATATTCTGAATCTTTAAAACAGGTTCCCAGAGTCTCTTGCTCATCTGGACTGTCCTCGTCACTGATGTGACGGGCTGGCCGTTTGATTGGCCGTTTCCCCGGCCGCTGGATGACAGGTTTCTTCTCAGGAGTTCTTGTCTTTTTGACCCCTCCAGTCACCCATACAGCCCTGCCACCCTTTTCCTTGACCACCCCTAATCCCTCTGTCAGGCCTCCAGAAATGGATAGGGGAGATGAAGAGGAGGAAGACGAGGACGAGGAAGGGGGGTTGGCCATGGATAGCATACCCTGTATGGCATCACGAGTACTGGGAGAGGCTGGGGCTTCCTCACTGAGAAGGACAGAGTTGAGCAATCACTCAGCATCTCAAAAATAACCTCCTAAACATAGCATAGTATCAGAGCCATTGAAAATATGTGAACTACAAAAGTTTCAAAGGTTATTGGATTATTGCAACAACACAGTGAGGCATTTATTCAAACTTGTATTCTAAACTATTGCTCTTGTCGCAGGTACCCAAAGCTAAGGAAGTGTGCTTCAAATATATAGCTTCAAACACAGAGGAACTTCTAAAATACCATCACAGACTCTTCCTGAATTTGAGTGTTCAATAAAGATAATAATAAAAGATTCACTTGTGATCAAGGAGATCTAACCTGAGTGTTGCAGAGTCCAAGCCTGCCACTTGCTTGCTGGCCTTCAATAAGTCCAGAATTCCCCCTGCGCCACTCTTTACCCTGTGGGCGGCTAGTGCTTCTTCATCTGTGGTGTAATCCTCCTGAAGCCACATGCATAAACATGCTATTGTTAGTATTGAACTAGTGCTGTAAAAAATAAATTCTGGTGGATAATGCCTGACATGTGTCATAATAAACGTGTAAATAGTCTTTCATTCGAGTCACATTTCTATAGTTTATCACCATGGGATGACCGTGGCTAAGTGGAGAGCAGGGCCGCCTTTCAATAAGAGGGTCTGCGGTTCGATCCTAGTCTCCTTCTAGTCTCCTCCTAGTCTCATGTCAGTGTGTCCTTGAGCAACCCCAAAATTGCTCCCGTAGCTGTGTCTACGGTGTGTATATAGATACTGAATTGTAAGTCGCTTTGGATAAAAGCGTCTGCTAAATGAATATAATTTAGTAAAGCAGTACACTTTATTTCGTTAGGACAGAGGAAAGAGTCTATGTTGACTCAATGAAAAACATAAATGTAAAGTGAATACAAGCAACCAACTGTTAAGTCCTGAGTTAACCAGCGCGCATGTGTGTAACGTAGCTAGTTCTAGAGGAACGGAAGACGTGTAGCCATTGTTGTTGATGTCGAGCATACGTTTTGAGTAAAGTCTTAAACATGTACTGTTGTCGCTGGAGTTATTGAATTAACACCAACAACAATGTAACTAACATAATCTGTGATGAGCTGTGACTAGATAGATGCTAAGCTCAGAAGTAGAACCTGGTATGTTTGGTATGAAATGCAAAACAAATCTAAACTCAAAGCCATAATGTAGTCACAATCACAGATTCTGTCCAGCTGTATCCTTGTCTTTGAGACTGACTGATTTGCTGATACAGGCTAGTACAGCTTAAAGATGGCACAACTGGCTACAGAAAATGTGATTGGTGTATCCATAAAAATCTCACCTCAATGTCAAAGTCTACCTCTCCTGGCTCCCGGATGCGATTGGGGTCAGAGCAGGGTTTGGCTCTGGGCAGCTTCCTCGGAAGACCTGAAAGACAATTTGAACACAGTGTGGTTTTAAAACTACCATGCTACTGTAATCTAACTACTTAATATTAGGCTCTACATCTAGCAAACACTCTGGAGTGTTTAAATAGCTATGCTGATCTCACATCCACTTTACTGGTGGGTAAGCAAATTTTAAAAATATATGCCCCCACAAAAGCTTCAACATTTATTTAAGCATTCATAAAACTCTTGTTTAAAGTCAAATTCTCACCACTTAGTTTCTTTTTCTTGCTCGGTCCTGCAGGCTTGCGTCGTGGCGGAGGGGTCTCGTCAATCTGCAGCTCGTCCTCGGACTCCAAGTCAGACAGACTGGATCCCTCCATGGCCAGATGTTTGTACTTTCCCGCCCTTCCTGCACCATTACTGCTGCCGTCCTTCTTACTAAAACCAAAAGGATCAGCAGGTAAGAACCAAAACCTTTAGAAGACCAGAAGATCACAAAGAGTAATAGAAACACACCAAATGGCTGCAAAGCGTCTTACCCTTTGAGTTTTCCATTGGTCAGCACAAGTTTCAGTTTGCTTTTATTCAGCTTCCCTTCAAACTCATCTAAAGGCAACTCCAGCTGGAAAGACAGAAATTAATTGTAAGAAAATATGAGGATGAAACAGTGAAACAAAAAAAAAATACTGGATAAGCATTCCCATTGCCATCATGAATTTGTTCAATTTCAAAAGCATTTGAGGACGTTTCTGTCTGCAAATGGCGTACCTTGTTCTTGTTTTTGGACTTTCCATGTTGACATTTTTTGAGTGTATGTTTAGTGTGGATCTCAATGAGATCAAGTTCTCCTGCTTCTGCCTTAAGTAGCCCCTTCTGACCCTTCTTCTTGGTTCCTGGGGGCCCGAGACCCCCCATCGTCTCCTTGGGCTTGGGTCCTTTCTTCTTTCCAGGGGGGCGTCCTGAATTCTGAGAGGTGGTCAGAGGAGTTTTGGAGAGTGGAGAACCAGGAAACTGAGGTCCAGGGCGGCCAATGTTTTGCTGGAAGATGTCCTATCGAGAGAAAGATCTGTCTAGTGAGTAAAAACTATAAAGTTATAATAATATTTCTATAAACACATTCACAAATTCAAAACAAAGCTAAAAACATGCACAAACTTTCAATTATTCTACCACTAACCTCAACCAGACGGATCTCCTTGGCCAGGTCCTTCACTAGTGTCTGAGTATTGATGGTTTCTGGAATCTCCACTTCATGATCTGCTAAAGCCTGAGCGTAGGAAGACAACGACCAGTCATCTCACACAATATTTTGCAGTTATATCTAATATTATGGTGAACAAAACCAGGCATTTTTAATTAAGTTCAAAATCATTCTCATATCCGTTTGCTGAAGCTACAGCCAACAGCCTGTTAGCTTAGCACAAAGACTGGAAACAAGAAACAGTTAGTGCGGCTCAGAGAAATGGTAACAAAATCTGCCTACCAACACTTCCAAAGCTCACTAATTAACATGTTATAGCTTGATTGTGTGAAATGAAAAACAGTCAGTCAAATAAGCCCCTGTAAAACGTATCATTTCTATACTCATCAAACAAACAAATTAGTGAGCTTTAGAAGGAATTATTTGTGGTAAACTAAGCTAACCTGCTGCTTCATATTTAACGGACGGATATGAGCGTGGTAATAATGTTCTCATTCTCAGCCAGAAAGTGAATAAGCATATTTACCAAAATGCCAATAATGTTACAATTCAATGTTGCCTTTCGAGATGAAAAATGTGCATTACCCATTTTTCAAATCAAATGCATTTATGTGATGATTTACATTAAGATATAATGATAACGTTGGAGCTTGAATGCAGACTGATTCAAATCTGAGCATGCCTATTTCAAAATGAGTTATGGAGGAAAATAAACTAAGTAATGAAACATTGAGGAAAAAGAGGAAAGAGTGATATACAAAAAGGAAAAGATAAGATTTTGCCAACCTCTTTACGGGTCCAGGTGCGGAAGGCGTTGTTCAAGGCCTTAGCTCCGTGAACCAGGTAGGTGGCAGGATGTCTGCGGTTTTCTCTCAAACCTGTGAAACAGAATAGCACAGGGTTAATAATGTCAAAATGACATACAGTAAACACAGGCCACTCAAGTAGTTCCCACGACATGGATGTTTTGAAATTCATTGAAGTCCCTCACCTCTGAAGGTATCAAGAAGGTGCTTTCCAACATACCAGCACACAGTCTCAAAGTTGGGAAAACTGAACAAGTCTGCTGTGCTCAATCTCTTCTCTATTTCATATGCCCTAAAAATGATATCACAGCACAGGGAAAGTCAGACATTAGTGGTTATTGCCACAAACTTGCAGATTTAGCAATAGGAACTAGAAGTGAGGAACAACATTCGACAACAGTCTAAGGGCTAAAAGTTCCTTTGGAGCATTTATGTTTGAGTTTGTCTAAAGAGTCATAAAGATCAAGCAAATGACAATATGATGTTGGAGAGAACACCAAAAAGGCAATTGTCTGTCTCAAATGCAGCACATTTCAGTGAAAAATGGCCACAAAGAGGTGACATGGACTTGACATGGAAACAGTCCTGAGGAAACTCACCGTAGCTGCATGTCAATGTTAAGACTATGCAAGAAGTTTCCTCCGAAGGCGACGCAGTCCACTGGAGTCAGCACGGCATGAATCCATCCTGGAAGAAACACAAATGACAAAAGTGTAAACATGATTTGATTCAGACTTGTTTGAGTATCACAACTCTGCTAAAACCCTGAACAGAAGTCTCACAGCTCACCTGTTGGAATAAACAAGGTGTTTCCTTGTTTGACAGAGCACCTGTAACACATATCAACTTGGTCTCCAAAGAACATCTCATTCTGGTTGGATGAGGAACTCCACCGCTCAAAAAGTGCCAAGTTGGCTGCAGTGGGGGAAATTAGGTAGAAGATTTTCTCGCCCTGAATAGACATAGAGAGACAAGCTCTTTAAAAAAAAAAATTTGAAAAGAAAAAAATGTTTTGCAATCAGTGTAAATGAAACTACCCAAACAGGACTGAAATCATTTTGGTTCTCACCCTCAGGACATGGTACCATACTGAAGTGCCTCCAAAGTCAATGTGGAAGTCTGTGTAGCTGTCCTTCACTCCCATTAGGCAGTACTTCTGCACATTAGGGCGTTCAAACACAGACTCTTCAGGCCAGAGGTTTTCCACCCATGATAGTTTCCTCACAATCTTTGGAGTCTCCACCAGGTTTGAGAGCCTTAAACAAGTCCAGCGATAATCTTTAGTCTTGAAAAACATTACTTCAAAACTAACTAACCTGTAACAACACAACTTCACTCAAATGATGAATTTCCATTTCTTTGTTTTGTTTTTTAGAGCAACTGAATAGATAGAGAAGTAAACAATATACTTGTGTAACAAGACACTGCTTCATAATGGCAAACTGAATGGTCAGTGAAGTATCTATCTTTGTGTACCTGGTCTCAGAGAACTCCAGGCTGATGACATTGAGCACTTTGTCTCTGTTGGGGCTGTTGTAGTATTCAACAAAGTCTCCCAAACGCATCTTCAGGTCACATTGGCGAGACACATCAATCACGTCAATCTGTTTGTCTGAACCTGCAAAGAAAAGAAAAGACAAAGTTTGAGAAAACTAACCTGAATGTCCCTAATACACATTAGCCTTAAAATATTAACATAAATCAGTGCAGATCCATATATTTGAATTAAGTAGTAAAAACTTTACCGATGTAGTGCTCTACATCGCTGACATTGAATGACGCTGGAGGAAGGGTCATGCCTAGGCCATCGCGCCTCAGCACCATGACAGGAACACTGAACGAATGCTCTTCCAGAAACTCAACGGTCAGCTGGGCCCCAGACGGCTTTAGCAGGACTTCATCCGCACTGTCATAGGACACAAACGTACATATGCACACGTTTTGATTGTGATCACTGGGAGAAAATATTCAAAACAGAGTGCTTAACAATTATGTTACAGGAGGGCACAGGCTCTCCAACCAACATAAGAGCAGAAACAGTTGGAGGATGGTCAGTAAAAAAACATAAATAAATAAAATATATGTTTAAACTTGTGACTAACCCTGGAAAAGTGCGGCTCCGTAGCTCCCTAACAAACTGAGGGCTGCCTGTCTTAACAGGCCGACTTGGATCTCTTACTGGAGCAGCATCTGTCTGCTTATTGCCTCCACGGCGTTTACGCACTAAGAAAAGGAGAGGCAGAGAAAACAGATCAACACCCGTTTTTATGTAAAAGTAAACCAATAAGATCATAAAAATTTAAGAAAGGTGTACTAAAAGAATGGTAACTTACTGACAGATGGCCCATGGGTGACCTGACAGTTGGGGCAGTGATACAGGTCAATCTCAGCTGCTTTGTCCTCCTCCACTCCAACACAGCTACACAGAAAACATTCTTATATCAAATAGAGAATGTGTAGAAAGGATAGCTGAATGAACTGTGATGGGTCAAATACAGAGGAAACATACAACTAAGACAACAGATATAACCACATCATAATTGACTCGTAATATCTTAATCTAATTGCACAGTGACAACAATATGATAAACGCAGTTTGATCTGAAAATGACCTACCTTCCATGGAACCAGTCTTGACAAATGTCACACTCGATCATGAAGCGTGTCACATCATATGGAAGGCGACACAAGCAGTAGAGTGGCACAGATGCCATATTGAGTGTGTGGGGGGGGGAATAAGCTTTAAACCAACGTCAAAATCTAACTCAGGGGGAGGGACTATTTAACAAACTAAAATCTTTATTAATTATGTGTCGTTAGCAAGGGTAATGTTATTGTTGTATTTGACTTCACTCCCAGCTCCCCCTTACTGATACACATGTCCACCGGGATTCACTTGGAAACCTGTTGAAATATAACAAAAAGGAGAAAAAAAATTAAAATCTTGCCATAAGACACTTCGTTAATGCAACTAACTGACATTGAAAGCTCATTGGTCCGTAATGTAAGTGCTGAGAAACACATTAGGTACTCATGCTACCTGAGATGCGACTAACGTTAACTTAATTGGGTGACAAAACAAGTCGTTTCGGTAGTAAAACAATGATCACAAGGGCATCACTATTCCACATTCTTCAAATAACGTTACATAATTGGAGAGGCAACAATTCTCTTATTTTACTCTAAGATGTTGTATTAGACACATTTTGCTTCTCCTAACTAATGCTAGTTGTTAACAGCAGCAGCCAACTGGCCATCGTAACGTTAGCTCACTGTTTGTAAACACGCTATGCCCCGTGAATGTTGTATTGCTAGCAAAGCACTAGCTAATGTGTTTAGCAAGTAAGCTAACGTTAGCTAAAATAGCTACCGATGAAGTTAACACATTTCCAACCGCTTAGGTTAACTTTAATTTACAAAATGAAAACAGCTGGTGCAATTAATTTAGCTTTTAAACATTAAGGAAACACCGCATGCATCCAACACAGCTGATACATTTAAGCCAAACAAAGAAGTGTCGTTTGTTATCTTCATCGACATTTAACGCTAGCAACTCACCGAAATCTAGCGGCGGCAGGCCAAGCATACAAAAGCCGTTGTAATCCCTACGCAAACTCGGGGGTAGCTGCGGCCTTATTATGCAACGTAAATTATAAACAATTTGCTTTACCACAATTTTTGTTTATGAATTCCGTAATGCCCAAATATAGAGGCCAGGTCCAGAAGTTTACACTTGACCAGAAAACTTAAATATGAAGCAACCAAAACGAGCACAATAACTACAAAATAACGGCGTATTGAACTACATCAACGCCATTTCAAAGGCTGTAGCGTCAGACGGTCGTTCGTCGCTGTCTGCTATTGAAAGAACAATAAAGTTGAAGAAAGTCAAATGTAGAGTTGCATTCAGGAAAAAAACGTTGAGCAACGTTTGTGCGGCAAAAAGTTGCAGACACATGTCAAATAGGCTACCATAGCTTTTCATTAACTTGCAAAAAACGTTTTATTTGTAATAATCATGTTAAACAAATACATGTCAGTAAATGTGCTAATAAACACGCAAGTACATTCATAAATTCATCAATTTCACATGATCTTAAATTAAATGTTCATCCCAGGATTTATTTCCCGTCAGTATAGAAACTTTGAAGGTGTCAGTTTTATGAATTGTCCTCCAGTTATGATTTGAAAGAAATAAGCGGGCCCAATAGAATATGAAATCTAGTCTAATTATGCAAACACCCAATAAACCCTCAGCTTATCTTATGCCAATAATAGAGTATAGTATTTTTATAGTATATTATAGTATTATATATATAAAAAAAAAGTAAAGTAAAGTAAATTAAATAACTCCTCAAAATATTTTTTTTTAGGTGAAAACTTTAATGCATCTCAGATAGCACACCCTTTAATTTACTTTTTCATTAATTCATTTCGTTATTTTGTTATGTATGGCTGTCTCCATCTTGTTGTGGTGAGGATGAATTGACTAAACAACAGTGACCACAACGGAAAGAAGTCCTTTCCTTCGTTATTCCTTACAATGTATTTTACGCTTGTGTTTTTACTACTGTATTTGGAATATTGGAATAAACTAAACTAAACCTCAAACATCCACATTAAGTCATTGTGGGTTGCAGAAGTACCCTGTTTTGCCAAGCTAAATATAAAAAAATCCACACACCATTTTACTTTGATGTTTTACATCATTTATTTTGATTAGTTACAAAACATAAATAAAATCAACAGTTGAATTAGTTGCAATTTACAGAGGCTATATCACCAGCAACATACTTTACTTTTAGAGGTTACTCTGCCCAAATGTACTTTTATCACTGGTTCTCAGTCATGCTATTGTGGGACTCCCCAGATTTTTGTTGCATTCATTTGTGAGTGAATTAAATCTGACCTGGAGCCTAATAGGAAGACTTATGTAAGTATGTTATGTGTCTTCCAGGTTGTCATGGTTGAAAACTGGAATACGATGTCAAAATGATCAAAACTTCTTTAAATATAGTCTTATTTGACCCTGGCCTGTCAGGACTCAGAGAGGTATATCAAGTTAGGGAAGTCCCATGTAAACACAGATGAAAACCAGTGTTTTCTAGTTTCAAATAACCTCAGATTTATAATAATGAGAACACATTTTTACAATTTGTACAACCCCATTTCAAAATACAAAAATATTTTTTATCTTTTAGATAACATTTTGGTAACACTTCAAGGACAAAGCCAGCTCCACATCATGAATCATGACCGTTAAGCTGTTGGTTGCAGTCAACATGTTAGTATCAGACATGACAGCACAGTATCTCACCTTCACTAATAATGAACTACATCTCTGTGACAATGTGGGTTGTCTTGAAAAATACAGGAAATCGTTGTTATATTCTAGATTATGCAGTTTCTGAACAACCGTACCCTTTAGCAGAAACTCGTCCTCCTTAACCATTCATGTTTTAAATGTCTTTGACTCACATGTAGCAGTCTTCAACAACCAGAACAATCTGCTGTTTTCAGGGGCACACAGTCTCTCTATCATTAATACAACACAAATTCTGCTTTGACTACAGGCTACTTATTATGCCAAAATGAGTTGTTGGCCAAATGTGTGTTTGGCTAATCACACAGATAACCCAATAAAATGTAAAGTAATATATCCACTGCTAATATAATACTCTGTGTATCTCTGCATTTTAAGATGAAGTGTTAAGAAATAGAGGAATGGGACATTTCTGACTTGAGTAAACCTTTTGCAGTGTGCATAAAGCACAATTATGGCCCACAGTTATGCATTCACACTGACAGCCTATGGTCAAAGACTAAATAGTTTACAATTGAAACAAGGAATTTGTCCAGCGGCAAACAAAGTTGACGAATAGGCAAGTGAGGATCTGACAACGGTGTTGGACATCAAGCTTTCATCCAGTATATGGTCTAACCTCTCACTTGTGTTTCTTATGGAAACAAGCCCAAAACATTGGCAGGGTAGACATTTTAGGTTGGGTACAGTGACATTTGAGAGGCCGCTTTGAATGAAAGAAACAGGGATGCAATTTATAATGCAAGATACCATGCGACTATCACAGAGCTTTGTCACACACAAAAAATATACACTCACACACCCACAAAAAATGTCGTCATTTTAAAAGGCAATATGGGTATAACCCATATGGTCTCCCCAGACTATAATAACTTGGCAGTTTCTTCTTCATCTTCTTCCTCAGCATGACACCTTGATATACTTTGATATGCAGAGCTCAAACTGAAAGCAAAAATGTCAAATGAACCGAAAGAAAATGTACTCATGACTGAATTATCTCAGTACTCTGCAAATACTCAATGTGAGATTCATGAATATACAGCAAGTGCAAGCAGTTTGCAGTCCGGCAAGTCAAGTTAGTCATAAGGTCATGCAGTCTTAGGCTGAGTGTACCCAGGTATCAACTGAACAGAGATGGCATATTTCAATTATCCATCATATCATTAATAATTTATCTGAATTTATGTCACATCACTCAGCATGTTACAACTGCGAAACATAAAATGATAAAAATGAAGCACATGCTGTACCAGTGAACAACACTGCGACAGTGTGTTTGGTCGCGTTGTGGTAATGATCGTAGCCAGAGAACTTTACCTTTCTCTACTAACATGCTGTGGTTTCATTTTTTTTCATTGCCCATTGAAACGCATTGTGCTGTAGGCGTATAGTTTCATGTAATGGTTATGAGAAGATCCTCTATATGTCTGGTTTTCATCAATGTGCTTCTACAAAAATATGTTATGCCTTACAGACAAATCCATACAATACATGCTGATCAATTTAGATGACCATTACTAATTGCACTTTTAAAATTGATAGTCCTGTAAGCATTGACAAATTAAACACACTGTCAAATATGTTGTCCTTATTGTCTTTGCTTAGGGAGAATTCAGGTCCAACTGAGTAGGTTTGAAAACAAAAACATGAACGTTAATTTCTGTAAAAGGACATAAGGGATATGTAATTGGATACTCCACAAACACTCACACTCATAAACACACACACACACTCATACATTTAAGAATTTGTATATCTTAACACCCAAACATATCATGATTCACAAACCCCAGCCGCTGTGTTCCATGTTACCCCCGTCTGTACATACCATAATCTATCATCTCTCACATTCACTCCCCATCTCATCAAAAAGTACACTGGAATCCATATTCATTGCAGTCTCAACTCTCTCATGCATACACAGAACAAGCACTCCAAAGGGATCTGCTTTACATCCTGATCCACTTAGTATTTCCATCTCTTGCACCTTCATATTGACCTCACTCTTCACCTTGGTTTTATTTCTGTCCCAGAGGAAGAGTAGAGGTGGGGGGTGTTGGGTGAATTTTGGCACTGGAAGGTAGAGCAGCAGTAGAGCAAGAGGAGGAAGAGGTTGAAGAGGGTGAGGAACAGGAACCAAATGCCCCTCCAGCAGCAGTGCTATCTGTAGGTGCAGTTGTGCCACTGCCAGGCAGCAGAGACGCGACAGTGGACACTGGAGATGTGGCTATTTGGGAAGGCAGCAGCGGTTGGCCTTGAGGTGGTGAATGGGGCAGTTGGGTGATGGGTTGCGTCTGTGATAGTGATTGGGACTGTAGGGGAGTTTGCATCAGGGGCTGCGGTATCTGCTGATAGGTCATCTGCTGTAGGGGGAGAGACTGATGGAGGTGTAAACTTTGCTGCATCTGTGGAACTTGAGCCAGGTGCGTTTGCGGTGGTGGTCCCGGAGAGTGCAGGGTGGACAGGCTTCCTCCACCTGTGTATTGGGAAGGGGCTGCCACAGGCAAGCTGGCAGGGGTCGGGGGTGCCTGGGGGTTCAGTGGTGCCACTGGAAACCAACCTGGCGGAGCCACCTGTATGGAATATAGTCATGAGCATTGAGGGAGCATTACAGCACAAACATAACGTGTTGGTACTGTTGGCTCTTGGAACAAATGTATGTATATTTCTGCTTTTTCTGCCCCAAACTATTTTTCTACTCCATATTAGAACCAACTAAATGCTGTCTTGCTTCTTTTAATAATCTTTTCTGATACAAACATCTTTTATGAGAGTGATTTGGAAAAGCACAACCATATCCACATCATTTATGATAAAACATTAACAATCCCTCCGACCATATATTAAAGGTTGATTTCACATGGTGTAAAAGATGAAGGCATATTACGTAGTCCTACCTCAGTCGACTGACTCCAGCCTCCCAACTCCTGCACCTGCTGAATCTGCTTAATTTGATTCAGCGAAGGCTTGGGCGGAGCGGGTTCCACCGTCTCCTTTGCCCAATTGTCAACGAGTTTGTGCAGTTCATCTGTGAATGTGCTTTTTCTAAGAGGACTGTGATCTGTGGAAAAATGAGGGCACGTATCATACCACTAATTGTCATTCAATTCTGTGTTGTCTTGATATATTGATGACAAACTGTACCTCTTTTTGCAGGCAGTGAAGGGCAGTGCTCTGGGTTGCAGTATAGTGGCAGTCTACTCTGTTCACCACCTGAGAAACTACTTGACTGCTGAATCCCTAGACGGGAAATATGAGAAACATTCAAATAGAAAGCAAACAACAGAAGAATAGAAAGTGAAAGAGAAAGAATTTAGAAAAGTGTGTACCAGAGTGTGTGACTCCGTTGTTATCCATGTGAGAGTGAGGCCGGGGCCGGAGTTTGATTTTGGCTGGCCTGGGCCTTCGAGGAGAGAGGACAGGAGGTCCCGTGGGAAAAGGAGTTGTTCGGGACAGAGAGACAGGCAGACTCTGCCGTTGGTCTTTGAGGGAACGAAGCTGTCTGTATAGCTCCTGCAGCTCTCTGTTCTGCTGGGACTGAAGGGATACCACCTCTTTGATGTGCCTGCAGAGGAAGAGATGCAAAACACAGAGCAGCAGGTGGTGAACGGTTCAGTAAAATCATGAACTGAAATTGAAGATGGAAAAAAACAATGAATATGCAAAACAAAAAAGTTTAAAAACATTTCTTATAAAGGCAAGACACAACAATGATGTTAAATCTTTCCCTTCATTGACTTACTTCTCTCTGAGCGTGTGTAGTTCTTTTCTCAGGTCTTCATCCTCCAGCTCACACTCATCATCATCATCGCTGCTGCCCAGGGGTGAGTGGCTGTGTCCATGACCTCGAGGCAGGTGAGCCATTGCTGGAGTCCTCTTACTTTCATCTTTCTCTCCGTCCTTTGCCCGAGATCTCCTCCTCTCCCTCTCCAAATCAGGGGACACCGGGGAGCTGTCAGTCTGCCTGTCCTCTTTGTTAGTCTCAGCCTTGGTTACAGAGAAGCGGCCCACTTTCCTGTGAGTGCCTCCATGGCCTGATGGCGCAGCCTTCGGGGGAGAGGACTGGGGCACTGGAGTCACCTGATGGCAGAGGACACATTACCTGCTTGTCCAGACTGCATTGACGGTTCAGACTAATTGAGTAGCAAAGATACAATCAGTACTACGGCTCCTACTTGAAATCGTCCTTTGCGTGAATGAGGTGGATTTGGCAGTGGTGCCTCCTTCTCCTCTCTAAGTGTTTGACTGCTGGAACTTCCATCTGATAAAGAGACAATGATGAAAAACAAAAAGGGGAGACAAGGACCCAGAGACAGGAACACAGAGACACAAGTATAAAGAGCACATAAATGACGAGGTAGACACACAAAAGCAGCAGACACAGAAAAATGTACATGACAGAGACACATACAGATGCACATAGAGACGTGGGGCACGAACACAAAGTCACAGTGTTAAAAATCCCTCATCAATGTTACACATCATTAACTTTGTGAATTAAATGACTTGCATGCAGGTATATGTATGAAATGTGTCATCATATATTGAGTTCTGTGGTCGTCATTTTTATAAACTATAAACAACAAAACAATATGAAGAATAAATGTTTTTTGTGGATGTAAAAGAAAAAAATCAACCTTAAGAGAAATGTGTAATGGGCGTGTGGGGAGGGGTGGTAAATGTTTGTTTCATTGAAAACAAAAATTATAATAGGTCATTAAATTAAAAGAAAACACATCGTGAAATGTCAGTTGAATGTTTACAACAGTATACCCCCACCCACCCACACATCCACTCTCTCATTCTCACCATATTCCCACTCATATACCAGACAACAAAGCCCAATATCACATTGAGATCTGTGCTCAGATCCACAGTGATAATGTTCAGTGTGTTTGATATTTGGGATTACTACATTAGCAAAGGGTGTACATGGATAATCACTGCATAATTTAAGACCAACATATGAATATGCAGCCTGTATATAGGTGTTACTTACAGATAATGATCCATTATTATTCACTTATGTAGAACATAACATGTGTGCTCATGCAGGTGAACTTGTAGCAAAGGATCTAAGCTACAGCTGTACATGTTAAACATAGAAACAGAAACACATGCAAGATGGCCGAAATACTTTACCAGTGTGATAAATCTTAGCTGTATGAAAAGCCTACCCATGCAAAACAGTAACTCATAAGCCCTGGGTAATGTGCGCAATATCTACTAGAAATGAGGACTTTCATTATAATCTCAATATGTTATAGAAATAATTTAAATGAGGAAGTAATCTTCATGAATGCATCATCTACAACTATGGGACATAGTAGACTCTCATGGAGCAATGCTATTCTCTAGGAGCTGACATAGAAAGCGTACACATATTCTGAACTGATTACATAATATCAGTTTAGCAACTTAGCATCTATCTTATTTGTGATATGATGTGAGTTGCATGGTGCTGTCTACACTGAGCCGGCAGGTGGAGGTGAGGTGGTTGCTGCTGTCTGTGCTTACGGATTTGGGGCAAAAAAAGGGGGATGTCATATGAAGGGATATGTCATGGTCACAGGCACTGCTGGGCTTTACTCCAGAGATCATCTGCACTGGGATGGGCATCAGATTTCTGATGCCAACCTCTTCCTACACTGTGCCAATCTTCAACCCTCGTCTACTCTCCTCTGTTTTCGCCCCAGGGTGAGCAACCCATGCAAAAGGAAACATTGCCAAGAAATTTAAAAAGGAATTCAGAAAAGAAACAAAGAAAACAAAACAATAATGTATGTAGTGATGTCAACACTTACATTGCATTGAGAATATTGTCACATTACAATAAATGAAAACAAGATTCTTTAGCTGTAAACATTAACATCCTTAGAAATTAACAGATATTCATTCCTGAAGGTTAGGAAAGTTATTTTACTATGTTAAAACTAGTATTAGATATTAGATTTAAGTCCATGCCCCAACAACCCATTCTCTCTCTCTCTCTCTCTCTCTCTCTCTCTCGCTCCCTAAGAGGACGCTACCTTGCTGGACTCTGGGCTTCTTGAACAAGCTGGCGGAGTGGCGCAGTTTGCATGCCCAGTTTTTGAATTTGCGAGTCCAGGATTTCTTGCTAACAGGATTTCTGATACTAGGACATGTCAGGTTTAGGCCAAAATATCCACCTCCTGCATTGTGCTTCTGGTGTCCAGGCCGGAGGGGGATCGGGTGCTGATTGGGGGGCCACGATGCGTCTCCAGTGGTACTGGTGTCAGAGTGTGGGGGTACAGCCTAGAACAGTTAAGACAATTAAGAGTGGCTGCATGGAGTTGTTCGAAACGGAGAGACACAAATATTTCACCTCAACAAATATAACAGCTTTAAATGGCGATACACTGAAATATAAACAGTAAAATAATGTAAATTCAGTATGGTGAAAAAAGATTTTTATAAAAAAAAAAAAAAAAAAATCAAAAATCTAATCTGTGGTTTTCACTCACAAGAATGGTTGGTTCTCCTGGTACAGGTGGACGCTGAAGCCCAGCCGATTCATCCTGATAGGGAGGCAGGAGAGAGGTAGGCGGGGTGGACGAGGCAGAGGTGGAGGGGAGAGATGGGCCAGGCTGTTGCTCCACAGGGCCCATCTCCACAAAGTTGCGCACTTCTGAGGAAGCTTTCCCTCCTGCGCCATCTCTCTCTGGGTCAGGGGAGGTAGAGGAGGAACGGGAGGTGGTGGGGGAGGAAGAGGAGGAAGATGAGTGAGGGGAAGTATCTGAGGAGGAGGGAGGTGGGGGGAAGGACAGGTGGTGGAGCGACTGTGGCTCAGACGACTCGTCTCCTCCTGCTGATGTGGAGGCAGCAGATGTAGGGCCAGAGGCAGCTCCCCCGGCCAGGGCTGCCCCGCTGCTGTACTCCTGATACAACAAGTTCCTCAGCTTTTCATCCAGAGTCTTTATGCGGTTATCTACAAATTCAATTTTGGGGGGGCCTTCACTGTCTGACTCGGCCACAGAGGAAGGCTGAGCAGGGGATGGTGTCATTGTGAGAGAAAGAGTGGGTACGGGGGCTTCAGCGGTGCCCAGATGGAGAGGCGGCAGAGACGAGTCAGAGGAAGGGTGGAAAGGGGTAGAGTAGCTGCATGTGTCCTCTGTGAAACTTGTCTCTCCTGCGGACACCTCTGACTCAGACATCTGTAAAGAGGACTGCTTCTGCAGCGGGAACTGCTGCTGTTTCTGGGGTGTGTCCATGGCTTTAACCATCTCTTGTTGCTGCTCAGTGTGTTGCAGCTGTTTCTGTGACTGTATATGTTTTTGTACCAGCTCAGCAGAAATCTGTGTTTGTTGTGGAATCTGCTGTTGCGGTACAGGGTTAACACTGAGCTGTGCCTGTTGTTGAAGAAACTGTTGACTAATTGACCGGGGCAGCATTTGGCTTTGATCTGGTGTTACAGCACCCATAAACAGCTGATGTTGCTGCTGCTGGAGCTGCTGTTGCACCATTTGCTGTTGCTGTAAGTGTATTGTCTGTTGCAAGTTTAACTGTTGCTGCTGCTGGAGATCAATGTGGGCCTGCTGTTGAGGCACTACAGCAGCTTGGGGTGCCATAACCTGCTGCGATATTTGTTGTAACTGAGGCTGCTGCAGCAATTGTGGGGAATACTGTGGTGTTTGCTGTTGAAGAAGTTGTTGTTGGGTCTGCTGAAGGGACATTGGTGGCAGAAACTGCTGAAGAGGCGCAGACTGTTGTAACAACTCTGTATGACCTGTCTGAGGCAGCACTTGCACCTCGGTCATCTGTTGTTGAAGTGGTATTTGTTGTTGCATTAGTTGCTGATGTTGTAACTGTGGGAGAGACTGTTGCATTGCCTGTTCCTGCTGCAGCTGAATTTGTTCTTGGTACACTTGATGTTGTGATTGTTGTTGTTGCTGTGGTGTTTCCCGCTGTATCTGTTGTGCCTGTTGTTCAAGCTGCATTGCCTGCAGTTGCTGTTGAACTACTGGTACCTGTTGCTGTAATGCAGGCTGTAGTTGTGGCTGCGGTAGTTGTGATTGTTGTGGGGCTGGTTTGTCCACCTGGGTGAGAGTCTGCTGCTGCTCCATGCCAAGTTGGCTAACTGCAGAAGAGGTCACTGCAGCAGCAGGAGGAGGGGAATGAAAAGAGGTTGACGACCGGCCCACTGCATGCACACATGACCTCGGAGCAGTTGTTACTGTATCCCCTATACTTTGACCTACAGTGGAGCAACCACTGCTTCCAGGAGGTGTGAGGACATCAGGGAGAATGGTGGTGGGTGTGGGAAACACAACAATAGGAGCAGTGGACAAGGTGGGGAAGTTAGCAGCAGGTATTGCTATTGATGAGGGAACAGTGTGAATTTGGTCAAGAGAATCTGAGGTGGGGACTGGTGGTTCAAGACCACCTGAAGCAGTGACAGGGACAGAGGCCTCGAGAGTGGAGGCTGGTGCAGAGATGCTTTCAGAGGCAGTGGTGTGAGGAGTTAGGGAAGCGGTGGCTGAGGGGACCATGGAGGCAGGGGCTGAGACAGTGGAGACTGGAGGGGAAGTGGCAGAAAGGGTGGAGCAGGGGGGAAAGGCCATGCCCGTCAAGGACTCCAGACTCTGGGATGCTTCACTTTCTACAGCCGCAGAGAGGAACACATAGTTAGTTTCTGTTATGCTGTCATGTCAGTCATATTAATAAGCCACAGTATTAAAAGTGACCTGGGTAGAGCTTACCTTTCTCTGTTTGAGGAGACTGAGGTATCATCATCTCTGCAGTGGGTGGTGGCGTGCCTGCTCCCTGACTCGATAGAGAGTCTCTATGGCGGATGGTCTGGTTAATAAAGAAGCGCCAGCGTCCCACTGGAGAGGAATGGGGCACTGAGTCCACTAAAAATCATAAAGACAATTTACTACACATAACATGTTAGGTTATATAATGTACAGCATTTTCTCATACTGTAATGACACTTTTTTGTGACTAAGAAACAATATATTCCTAACTCACCTGAAGAGCTAGTGGGAGTGCTCACATGCAACTGGTCAGTTGATCCAGTCTAATAAATACATAAAGATTCAAATCCATCGTTATTCAATCAAAAACAAAAAAATACGAGAGGGGAGAAGGTGATAGATGGAAGTATGGAAATCAAAATACCTGTGAATGTGTTTGAAGAATTTCGTGAGCTTTCTTAACTGTGGCTCTAAGCTCTTCAACAAATGTCTCTTTCTCTACATCAAGGACAAAGTCCTCTTCCACCTACAAACACAATGTAACCAAACAACAATTATTATTGCATAGACATTTTTACCAGTAATTCAGACGATGGTAATCCATAAGCAGCCTACCATGTAGTCAGCTATGTCCTCTGGTGCATCCCCTTCAATGTCAAACTTAAATGTCACCATCTTGTTGGTATGGGTTTCCAACTGGCATTCCACCATATTGTCCCCACTGCCCGACACCTAGGTAGGACAACACAAATTTACAATATATAGCTGTAATCTATTAGCACACGTAATTTAGCAATATAAGGAGTTATTTCTTGTAGCTTTTTCACCTGGAGCATGCTCAGTTGAAACTGATGTGAAATTTTGTCAGACCTCTGACAGGAAGCTCTCATTTGTGTCTTTAATTTCTCAAACTTCCCATTGGCTAAGAGCTGAAATGTTTCTTCTCCATTAGCTGGAACAGACCTGTGGGTGACAAAGTAGTGGTGTTGTTACACATCATGATAAAAATTACAGGACCCAGAGCGAGACACTGACCACATACTGTAACTGCATTGTCTGTAAGTCTCTGAAAATGTGTATATGTAATATATAGATTTAGTAACGGCATACTGTACATTTATAACACAAAAACATAAATCTAAATGCATTATATATTATACATACAGAGATGTTGACAACTATGTGTGTAATGTCGATACGGACAAGCAATGGGCCTCGTGCAAGAACCACATGTCCAAACTTGTTCTTATGTACAAGTTATTTATAAGAATATGTGGCATGAACACATTTTCTCTTATGTTGTCCAGACCTGTCGTATGAGTCCTGTGCAAAGACAAGTCTACTTTTTTTTAAATATGCAACATACGCAGACTTAATGCAAAATTATATTCTGTTTAACATGTCATCATCTTGCAATGCCAATTTACTGAGACATTATTTATGTCACAGTGCAGCCCTGCTCTGATAAAACGTTGTTGTAAGCTGTACTATTAATATGTTCTTACAAGTTTGGGTCCTCTAACTACTGACACTGCAAAACAACGTACTGTTGGGTTATTTGATATTTTTGTGAATAAAACAGGCAGCCTTTACAGGGCAATTTTAGGGTGTAGGTTAGGCAAATTATAAAATATCACAAATGTGCCCTTTCTCATTAACAGGTGGTATTCATCAATTAAGAGAGTTTCGTGAATCCAACTTGGAACTTGCATTAGCAAGCCTCACAGCAAAAAATAAGAGAGGTTTAATGTGTTTACACTTCTAGAAGTCCAATTACACTTTACAAATCAAATTGTTTTGCACTTTTAAGCTGCTTTTTTCAATTAAATCTTTCAGAATATCTCCTTATCAGTACTCATATAGTGTTAATCATTACGGATAAACATACTGAGTGATTGGACATGCAACGAGAACAATCAGAAAAACAGAGTTAACATCAGACGGTAACGATATCAGACATACCCTAATGAAGAATGATGTTCTGTACTTGACAGGTACGGACCATCCTGTAGAGTAACATGAATACAGGCACAAAGTATGCAGGTATAAGGAACAAAAGACACAAAAAAAACATTAGCAACATCAGATGCAAGTAAAGCTATAATGTAATAATGGATATTGAATTTATTAACAAATGTACTGCTATGAATATACTGATGTTTTAAAATGAAACACTTGTTAGTTTGAATTCAAAAGACAAAGTCAAAGCCTTTTCATATAATTAGATAGCAGTACTCTCAATCATTCTGCCAGTATGTCAGCAAAGTAAAATAATTTCCTTATTAATACAGCCAACTTTCATTCTTCCTGTACCTGAGCAATGCCCAGCAGGGAAAGGTCACAGTCTTGCAGCGATGCTTGGGGCAGTTTGGGGGCATTAGAGTCAAGCGGTTGTAGAGCAGTGACAGGTGGAGGGGAGGTGGGTATAAAGTAGGCCTGCCCTGGTAAGGTTACCTGGGCCGGTGGCGGAGACGTAGGCAGCTCTGGCACAGGGGAAGCAGCGGGATGGTGGGATGGTAGGAATGGAAGAAGTGGTAGTGATGTTGGGGGACATGAGGTATGAGACGGGCTGAGGGGCATTTGTTGTGCAGGAGAGACAGCATGGGGTAGCACAGACTGTTCAGCAATAGGTGTCTCAGTGTGTGTCTGAACATGTGTCTGCAATTGGGAGTTTGTTTGGCCCTGAATGCTAGTTTGTGAGTGTGTGAGGGCTGGCAGCATCTGCTTGACTTGGTGCTGCAGAGATGGAGGGGCCCCTGCCACTATCTGTGCAGAAGGATGCGTCATCAGATGTGAAGCAGGTGGACACTGTGAGGGCAGCTGACCGTCGTCAAGGGCTGTCAAAGCCTGCTTCATAGGAAGTGGTTGCTGGATGGGAGTTTGGATGGGCTGTGCCAGTATCTGGGCCTGTGCAGGAGGTGGAGCTAGTGGTTGCTGCGCTTGAGAAAGCTTCTGTAGCTGTTGCTGGTAATGCACAGTAGACTGAGGCATAGGAGGCTGGGAGATGGACTGAATGACTGAAGGGTCAGCAGTGCCTCCTAGGGGCTGCTGCTGGGCCTGAACAACTGGGTGTAGTGTTGTTTGGCCTTGAACATAGGCTTTTCCAGCCTGCGGCACAGGATGAGGAATGGCAACAAAGTTTGCAGGGTCAATTACAGAATTGAGGCAATCTGTTGTTGTTCCAACACTTCCAGCTGAGCCAGGAGACCGAATCATCTGATGAAACTGCAGAACTGGCTCTTGTTGCTGCTGCTGTTGTGTCACATGAGTTGCATCCTGTTGTACAGACGACATGGCTTGGTGGGTAGGCCGAGAAACATACTGAGGAGTCAAAAGACCAGCAGTAGCCTGAGCATGCATTTGACTAGGTGACTGGCCTTGAGTTTGTTGCTGGAGCTGGGACTGCATGAGTCCTGGCATTTGAGCATTTTGCTGAACAAGAGTCTCATGTTGGATCTGACTGGGAATTGAGGTAATTGCAGCTGGAGGGTGGACAGTAGCTTGGTTTTGCTGGCCCATCATCTGAATGTCCACAGTTGGGCCCTGACCATGTGGTGGCTGGGACTGACCAATTGTCAGGTGCAGAGGCTGAGTCTGGATTATTGGCTGAGCAGTTACCTGGCTCTGTGTGAGTGTGGCAGGTCCTGGGTAACTTGTCTGTAGAGGAATTTGCTGGGCCTGGATGACGTGAGTCTGTTGCTGGATCACTGCCGCAGGAGGAGATACTTGGGCCTCAATCATAGCCTGAGCTGCTTGGACTGTGGACTGGGCTATAAATTGGACTGGGACCTGGTTCTGGGGATGAGCCTCACTTTGTCCTTGCTGGGAAAGGACTTGAGCTGGGACAACAGCAGACGTCTGAACAGGGATGTGCGTAGTCTGAATGGCCATGGGTACCTGGGCCTGTGATAATTTTTGAGTTTGGTGCTGAATCATCTCAGTGCCGGCTGGCATATGGGGTTCCATTACAGAGGCCTGATGCTGCGGCTGGGAAACAAATGCTTGCTGCTGCTGGATCAATGCTGCTTGCTGCTGTTGCTCCATCACTTGCTGCTGTGTGAGAGCGGTATGAGGTGTAAACTGAGTGGCGTTTAGTTTTGGGAGGCACGTGTGCTGCATATCAGTTGGTTGCTGCTGAATCTGCTGCTTACTGTTACTTTGTGGAATTGGGACAGTCTCTTGCTTCTCAGTTTGCTGAAGTTGGATAATGGCTGCTTGTTGCTGCTGCCCTTGAATTTGTTGCTGCATCAAAGCCTGTTGCTGGAATCTCTCTGCTTGTTGTTGTTGTAACAGGACTTGTTGCTGATGCTGTTGCTCAAACTGTTGTTGCAACAGAGCTTGCTGCTGCTGCTCGATCTGCTGTTTGAGTTGCACTTGTTGCTGCTCATGCTGCTGTTGCTGTAGCTGAGCTTTCTGTTGTAGCTGATGATGTTGTAAAATAGCCTGCTGTTGCAGATGCTGTTGTATTAGTGCTTGTTGCTGTTGTTGTTCCATTTGTCGGAGTAAGGCTTGCTGATGCAATTGTTCCGCTTGCTGTTGAGTCTGCTGGGGTTGCTGCTGCAATACAATTTGTTGCTGCTGTTGTCCACTTTGTTGTTGCTTCTCTGGTTCTTTTTGTATTCCACTTTGGTGTTGTCCAATTTGTTGATAAAACTCATTCTGCTGCTTTTGCTGTGAAGGAGGCTGCTGTTGTTGCTGCTCTAACTGATGTTGTAAAAGTGCTTGTTGTGGTTGCTGTTGTTGTACAAGACCTTGCTGTTGCTGCTGCTTCTCGTGTTGCTGATGAATAACAGCTTGCTGTTGTTGTTGATCCAATAATTGCTTGTGTATAAGCACTTGCTGCTGCTCCAGTTGTTGTTGTTGTAGTTGGGTCTGTTGTTGTTGCTGCTGTTGAAGCAGTGCTTTTTGTTGCTGCTGATCAAGCTGTTGCTGGACGTACGTCTGATGTTGCTCGAGTAGTAAAGCTTGTTGCTGTTGTAACAGAGTTTGCTGAAGCTGTTGTCGCAGTTGTGGTTGTATCATGGTCTGTTCACGAGGATCCCCTGTTGGTTGTGGTTTGTAAGTCGGAGGCTGTGGCAATGACACAGCTCGCTGCTCCATCCCTGTGTGTTTAGGTAATACTTGCTGCTGAGAAGTCGTTTGGACAAGTGGAACAGGCTGCTGTACATAGATCTGCTGCTGAGGCTCATGTTGATGGTTCTGGACAGCTATAGCTGAAAGGCTCTGTGGATGATGTTCCGTTGGTGGCTGAGTCGCACTAACTTGTTGTTGATCGAGCAGAGTGGCCTGGGCCTCCATTTGCTGTTGCGGCTGCTGCTGAAGGGTGGTGGTCTGGGGATCCATCGCTATCTGTTGTTGTTGGACAATAGTCTGCTGAGGGATCATGACAGGCTGTGTTTGCTGGGGTGCTGCATGGGGTATGATGTCAGTGAGCTGCATGGGAGTGGCAGGGGGTTGGGTCTGCTGAGCGAGGGGCACAATAGTCCCCCCTAGTCCAGCAGGATCATTGACTGATATGGATGTAGTGAGAACATTAGTGGGTGCTTGTGGGGAAACAGGAGGTATGTATGACTGTGAGGGGGCCAATGACCCATGGGGGGTGGCAGTTTGAAATGAATCTGATGGGAATGTTTGTGACTACTCAGCGATAATGACAGAATGATGATTGGTGTTGAAAGAAGAGGGAAAAGAAAGTGGTGAAAAAATTAGGTAAGAATTAGCTTTGGCAAGGAGGATAAATTATCAACACAATTAATGTTAACAGGGTTTCCCACAGGGTTTTATAGCGCAGGTGTACAGACTGCACAGCTTAAGTTAGAAAAAGTAAATACATTTTAATGAAGTAAAACATTAACGCTCAGGTAAAAAGAGCAGAGGCACTGTTTCACACGGCACGTCTATACAGCAGGTTTAATTGAGAGGAAATGTGACCATTACATATCACCAACTAACTAATCTCCCAGGGGAAACCCTGTACAACATACAGTCAGATGGTCAATCTCAGAGCATTAAGAGAATGATTTGTGGTTGGATAAATAGTTATTTAAAGGTAAAGAACCCAAAATGTAATTAAGTAGTGGAGCCATAGCTTTACTTCCATTGACAATAACAATAATTCAATTAAATGTTGTAGCCACAGTGTAAATATGGGTTTTAATTTTAATACTAATTAGTTTCATCACCATTTTTACCTGAAACATTTGTTGAGGGACACTTTGTGATACCTGTGGAACCATGGTACTGGGCTGAAGATATGTCTGACCAACAGGTCCCCCTCCACTTTGGCCTACGGACATGCAAGACATACTAACGCTCTGACCAATAGGCACATTTGGAACACTTCCACTCTCACCAATTGGGAGCATTTGAGGATGAGTCAATGCGCCAGTAGTCTAAAGAGCAGGAAAATAGTTAATGAACAATGTGATTTATCAAAACAAAGATTCCAAACAGTGATCAATTTATCAGTTTGGTGTGATTTATGAACGAGAAGAAAACAAGGTATAGACGTACAGATGCCGTAGGGGGGAGAGTATTCTGAGAGTGGGTGTATGATTCCCCTTGTTGGGAGTACGCCTGGCTCTGTCCACTTGCATAAGATTCACAGCTGGCAGACCCAATGCTCTCACCTTCTGAGTGAAAGACAATTTTAAAAAAGAAAAAGGAATGTAAAAACGTATTAACTCGAAGTGTACCTCCTTATAAAATACTGTTGTATGAAATATATAATGAAGGTGCATACTCTACCTGGCAGACTAAGGTTTGTCCCACTGAAAATGTGTTGCTGCATGACATGCTGGTCCACTTCAGCCAGCTCTTCAGATTCCTGCACTCCTCCTCCTCCTCCTCCTCCTCCTCCTCCTCCTCCTCCGGTCTGTCCAGCTGCCCCTGGCCCCAGTGAGGATGGGCAGGATGGATGAGAAAAGGTGTAGGAGGTGAGAGTGGGGTCTCTTTTTTCTTCGAAGCCTTGCTGCTGCTGGAAGAGCTGCTGCTGTCGACGCTCCCGCGACTTTTTGATCAGATTTACACGGTCCCGGATGGATTTTCCCACCACCTTGGCATCACTCTCATGGAAGAATCCTGACTTCACCTGAGAGGGAGAGGGAGGGAGGGAGAGAGCGAGAGAGAGAGAGAGAGAGAGAGAGAGAGAGAGAGAGAGAGAGAGAGAGAGAAAGAGAGAGAGTTATTAATGGTTAGAGGAGGGCTGAGGGAATCTAGGTCAGCAGGAGGTGCCTTGAAATGGCTGGTAAATTAGGGATTTCCCTCATTACCTTTCTGCAACCTTTTAAGAATCAAAACCTTTTTCCAGTCCACCTTATCCCACACTGTACCCTCACACAAACCCAGTTTTCTACTACATAAATCTCACCATCTCTAGAGCCACCTCCTCAGCGCTATCATTCTCCAGGTCGTAGCTGAACTCGATGGCCTCGTTGTCTTTGTGCTTCCCCTTTAGCTTCTTGGGCTCTTCAACCCAAATCCGGAGAGCTAGACAGTCCTGGGTGCCTGTGTCCTCCTCTGCCAACTCAACCCGGACCCCTGTGTCCTCCCCAAAGAATGCGTGGTTAAGGAGGTCTCGGATTGAGAGCCTGTCAAGAGAGAGACAACAAAAGGAGCAGGGATGGTGAAACAGGCATCAGCATGTTTTATGATCCTGATCAGGAATTCAGCATGAGACAATGTAGTATATTATGCAATGAAAGTAAAACCTGTTTACCTCTGACTCTTGTTCTGACGAATGCAGCATTCTATGATCTCTTTGATTTCTGGGTCATTCACTTTATCAAAGCTGGCTGGCTTTATACCCTGCACAAAAATAAATGGGAAATTCATTTAGGGGAAATGATGGAATTAGATTCTGGGATATTGTATATAATCATTGAAGACATTGAGTTTGGATCTCACTTCAATAAACTGTTAAAGAATAAGTTTACACATGTCATCACCACAAATGAGTTGAGTTTGTCTGAGATTATTGCAGTCAAAGAGACTCACACTTGTGACTTTGCGATAGATCTGAGCAGCATTTTGGCACTCAGAGTAGGGGTATTCTGAGGTGGCCATCTCCAGCATGCACATCCCGAAGGCGTAGACATCCACAGACTCATCATAGTGCTCCTCATACATCTCTGGAGCCATGAACTCTGGCGTTCCTGTTAAGACCAGACGATAGTTCACAGTCAATTACAAGCAGAACAGCTGAATACTATTTCACCACTGTCACTGTTACAATCTGTATTTACTGTCACATAACAATGTCCGCAGAGCACTAATGCCCCAAAGTCCTCGGAGGAATGGAAACTCTGATAACAATCTTCCTCGGGATTGCTCTTGCTTCCGGGGTCAAACTTTATTGAGCTAAATGGCACTCACAGAGCATTGCTTTAAGTTCTCTAACATCTCATCAGTGGTCTATGTTTGCATTAAGTGCGGCCCACATGGATTTTAAAGTGACTCTGTCAATAATAATCTATACCTCCAGGCAGCTGATGACCTCTGTATAAATCTGAACAGTGCTGAATGCAGAGAAAAGTATATTTAAAGGCCCTGACTCAGTTTACTGGTGTAGCTTCTCCATGCCTGGCATTGCTCTCAGAAGTTCACAGGGTTCCTAAATATTTTACATTTAAAAATTCCATACTTTTCCAGACTCAAAAATGTCCAGATTGCTCGGGACATTTTGTTGATCATATTTGAGCATCCCTAAGTGCAGAGGATGCTGTGACAAGACTACAGTGCTTTTTGCCCTTTGCAAATGGCTTACAATTGCCGCCTCCCCCATGTTGGAGATGTTGGACAAATTTACCCATTGTGGCCATTCAGTGCACTCCTACGCAGAAAGTTGGACAACGTTCCACTGTCAAACATATGGCGCTTTGGGCAGAGCTGTTTTGTGACGAACCAGCGGAGACGCAGCTCCGTGAAGGAGTGTGCGTTCAGCTGCATTCCATTCTTCTAACATTGCTTTTCAACGACATCAAGCTCGCTCTAGCCCACGCTCTTTTACACAGTTATATACATTTTGGCTGCGCTGGGGGGCCGCTGATTTTTTTATAAATTCTGAATTTTATATTTTAGAAAACAGAATAGGAGTAATAGCCTGGAAACACAATTTGTTTTCCATATACTCTTCCTTTTTCCATACTTAAACAGACTACTAAAAAGAAAAACAATTTCCTACTTTTCCATACTGCATAGGAACCCTAGAGGTAGTTGGTCTACTTACCAATGACACTCTTGGCAAAGGAGGTTCGCATAAGAGTGGCCAGTCCCAGGTCACCTATCTTGACCGAGCCTGTGGGGCCTGTTATAAAGATGTTGTCACACTTAAGGTCCCGGTGGACTATTGGAGGAGTCCTGGTGTGAAGGAAGTGAAGGCCCTTCAGGATTTGCCGACACCAGCTCCTCAGGACCTTGGGTTTCATCACTTTAAAGCGCTTCAGGTAACTGTGCAGAGAGATAGAGCAGGATTTTGTAGTGGAAACAAAGAAAACTGTAATCAGCCACTGATGATAGCTAGATAGCTAGATCCCATGAGAGACAAAACCCTCTCATAAATACCTTTGAATTTCAATGCTATTGAGCAGCACTTGAAAAATCAACACCATGCGTTGATATTTCCTTACTATGAAGGCAGGTATACAGCTATTGTTTTGCACTGCAGCTACAATTGACACTGCAACAGATGACATAAGTGAGAGTAAATACTTTACATTTTCTAGGCCTTTCATAGATATAAATCATGATGTATACTGTATATCAGCTTTGTTTTTTTTGGTAATTTTAAGTGCGCCATACATTTTATAACAATTTGCAGTACAGAGCTGCTGCCTATGAGTGACATTTACTCTAATGGGTGTAGTGACATGACTGGCTGAAACATCGAAACTAAACAACACAAAAATAGTGATCTGTCATAGAGTGAAGAGCAATAGAAAAGAGGAGGTTGAGCTAACGTTTTCAGTGTTCCTGAAGTCATGAGTTCTGTGACCAGTACGATGCACTTCTTGCCACGGAGCACAGACTCCCAGGAATCATAGAAGCGGACGATGTTGGGGTGCTGGAGCCCCTTCAGCATCTCGGCCTCCTCCTTGAAGCGTTGCTGCTCTGCCTTGGTCAGCTTGCGGTCCTGAAGTGAGAGGTACACAACAAGTTATATGGCGTGACTATGAACATGGCTGAAGCTCTGGCTTCCCCAGAGCTTTCGAGGTTATGATTCCTATACTCTGTCAATTACACAACTGCAAACACTGTTACTGCCACTAGATGGTGCTAGCAATACAGCGTTGCATTAGTGCTGAGACAACACCCAACCCTTAGCTTTATAAAACAAATTTCTACTGCATCTGCCACACATCCCCAGTATGGCGGCCAGAATGGACATGACAGAAATCCAGTTCACTGGCATAGGCAGCATCCCACAGGAACAAACACAGCCATTGACTTATCCCTCTGTCAAACACTGGTGCATAGGTTATTTATAAAGACGGTAGAGTCTTGTATGCTATGCAGAGAAGGTGCTCTGTTCTGCAGTTTAAAAAAAAATACACACAATATCATGTCTCGTATTGCTTGTGTATTCTTACGTAGTCTTCTATTTTCTTAAACTCTTGGTGCTCTCATCAATAACATCAGCTGTATTCAGACAAAAAAAAACAACTATCTTTTAAATTCCATATATAATATCAACAGGAAATAGCATTTATGATATGCAAGTGATGCACTTGTGATATTACATTGAAGAATCAAACAGTCCTCACAATGAAAGCATTTTAATGTGGAGGAAATGCTGAAAGGCTCTACGAAGTCAGTGTGTATTTTTAGACTTGTCACAAGCAACTGTTGTTGTTGTCTGTTATTTCCATGTGTACAAACAATAACAAAGCATTTCAGGTGTGTGGTCTTTTGACCTTTGTTGATCTTGTGACCTGCTGTGTGAGGAAATTTTTTGATGATATTGAAGAGTATAAATAGAAAAAAACACTTAACAATGGTTAAAGGTTGTGCATTTAACAACAGACAACCTTTAACCATTTATGTGAAAGCAAAATACTGTATAAGAAAAGAAAAAACAAAACAGTGTGTCTGACTTGATATCTGTAAGGGAGTCGGGTGGCAGCCATTGTCACGTCACAAACAGACAAAACTATAAATAGAAGTCATCATAACACTGGCTCTTCACTGATCAATTTCATCGATGTTGAGCTTTTTGTTTTACACAGATCTCCCCAAAGGGACACGCTGTACTGCAGATGTTTGTATGTATATAAAAAGATTTTCATGTAATGCAGTTTCTCTGTCCCTACCTCTTTCTATATTTATCATATGGGGGTATTTTTCGAGCATGCACTGATTTTGTGCCTCTGTTTCTCTTCCCCCGTGTGTCTGTGTATCTTTACTGGTTCAGTGTCCTTTTCTGGAAGTACTGGTGGAGGCAATTGCTCCACACCTCCCCTCTGAACAGGGAAGTAGCATCAACAAAAAGGCTGTTCCTCGATGCACTATTATGGCTAAGAATAAGTTAGCCAGCCTAGGTTTGGCCTCATGCGCTCATTCCTTTAACACCAACTACCTCATGTTACTATATGCATGCATGCTTAAGCAATTATGTGTGTTTACCTGACTGTGTGCAGATTTATCTAACCATGCTTAGGTCCCAATGCTGTCTCTCTCTACAGCACCTCTACCCATATCTACAAGTATCGTCTTTGTGGTGTGCTTTATTTTGTCTGGGAGTACTGCCTGTGTTTGGGTGCCTCTGTCCTCTGTCTCACTCCTTCGTCTCACTCCTTGGTCACAGTGTCACTCTGCCTCACTGTTTGGCACAGAGTGTTTGCCCATGTGTCCCTGTCTGCTGCCTCCTCAGCATCTATCGTGTCTCTCACTGAGTGTGGTATCAGACAGCTTTATGGTTGGCAAAGGTCACAAAGAGTTCAGTTGGTGAGATTCTGTCTAGACAGACTCACACAAACCTTCCCATTCGCAGAGCCATCCACCCACCCACCCACACACACACACACACACACACACACGCCCATATTCACACAAAGAGAGGTACAACAACAACAAAAAATAAAAAAGGCAATATGCATTCTTCAAGTGTTCCAATAATTAGTCACAGTCCTCTTTCCATTGCCAAGTGTGCTAAGCGCACCCAAATACAATTACTGTTGCTACAAGGCCTCATTCACACTGACTTATGAGAAACATTTAAAGGAATACTACTCAATAAACTCTTGGAAATGATGACAATAAGGTGGAATTTTATACTAAAATACATTAGTAGCATCAGTACAACAGCAACTCACACAAAACAGATATGACAAACAAACGGCACATGGCCACCACAGAAGAAAAATGGACAGAACAGCCTCCTAAGCAGCAGATAAATGTAAATAGGGAAGCAACAGAGAAACAAAAAGTGAGGGAGAGAAAGGGCAGCTCAGGAGTCCATGACACCACCTATTGGCGACTGGTCAACTCTTTTTTCCTCTGAATCAGATTGTTCCCCATTTCTGCAACCGTAAGAAGTGAACACTCTAGCTTTAAGCACACGATGAGAATCCCTAATCAATAATTATTTTTAATTCACGTTTGATTGTCTGTATAATGGAGATCTTGGGGCAGTTCTCCTAATGAATAACTAAGACTGTAAACATGGTAGCTAAACATACATACACTTGGTATTACTGTGCATAACACAGCACAGTGGGTGCTGCCATTAAAATCAAAACAAGCAGTAAGGGATGTACGCACATATTAAAACTTCCTGTTCAGCCACACTGTTTTTAACTAATGCATATATTTTCACTCTCTGTGTACCATGTGAGCCACGTAAAAAATACATTTTCATTGCCTTGTGATGGGAAGATTTTCTGATTTTGAACAGAAAAAGAGATGCAATCCAATAAGATTATGATGTCCAATTTGTGTTGAGGTTGTGTCAGAGGTATGTTGATTGAGCTCTATGGCAGTTTTTTTTGCTGTAGTTTTTTGGGGCCAGAATTAGCAGACAAGCTACCAGGATCACTACAATACAGGAACACCCCTTTGATACAGTCTCAACAAATATAAAACATTAGAAGTTTCACAGATGTAGTATTTACTGCAGGGTAACTGTAATTAATTACATGCTATTTTTGGGTGGTGTTCCTGATATTTTGTACATACCTGCATAGTCAGCTTGGTCATGTAATATTGTTGTCACGAGGCGCCTCCATGGCAGGGGCTTAAGTACTATAACTTGGTAAGCAGAAAAAGACCTGGTTGTGCACCATGAGATGTTTTTGGATCAGACATCTGGTAGAACAGAAGGTCAAGGTGCAGGTTAAGTAGCCTCATAAAACACCGGAGGAAATGGACAGGATATGTCTTACAAGGCACATTTGGCTGGGGTCATGAATGCCAAAGCATGTGAGTTCCAAAACAACTATTTTGGCAAACACTGCAGGAATATCAGATATCATACAGACTGAAGATGAAGTGGCCTCCCTGGTTACATTCTTGTCTTGATAAATGCGGGCTGGTTTAGGGCACTAGCAACGCATAGGGGAACATTAGTTTTACTGTAGGTGGATATTTGTACATTTATGAGCTTGTATGTAGTGTGTATGGCTCTGCAGTGTGGGAATAAGCATGTCAGAGTTTGAAAATCCGAGGTGGCGGGTGGCTAGGATTAGATTACTGTAAGCTACAACGGCTCAGACTAACAAAATAGATTGTTGGAAAAGGGATGGCCCACACGCCGGATTAGAATCTGAGGCCAGTAGGCCAAGTTCACTAACCTTCATAGATTCCTTTAGCAAATGCACTGCATTGGCCATTTTCTTTTCAGTGACCACTTGTTAGCAGGAGGTCTTCATATCTCTCTGTACTCAATTCTGCTCCTCATATAGAGAGTTGTGAAAAGGTTTATTAATGGACATCAATGCTACCTTACAAAGTTATCTTAAAATCTGACACAGAGTTCTTCCCTTTTGTGGCATTCCCATTTTTTGTCACATGCCTGAGATAATAATCACATCATAATAATTTCAGCATGTGTTCTTTAGATGTATTGATTGTCTGATTAGCCTATACAGTCAATGCCTGTGGTATGTGGTAATGTCTCTAACATTCAATAGCAATTGAATCTCCATTGTCGGTTAGGTAATGGGGATATAGCCTTAGGAAAACTTGCCAACTGTTGGTGCCCTAGTTGAGCCATGCGTCTGGTCAGTTTGGTTGGATTGATTCCATCCGGGTCTAGTCAGTTCAGCTGTATTCCATCTAATTTTAGGAAATCTTTGCTTTACCTAGCCAAACCCATGTTGTCTTTTGCCGCTATTTGTTACACTGAGCCAAAGAATAAAGTAATTATTGCCAAGTCTTTCTGCAAAGGACATTATTCTTTTGAATACTTTCACCAGAGCCTGCATTGATTGTTCTTATCAAAGGATAGGAATACAGCTATCAATTATAACATAAAGCAAGCAGCAAGCAGCAGGCAGTGCCCAGAGATGATCTCGCAACCTTGTGAACGGCTCAATTATAATGATGTCAACTGCCAAACCGGGGGTATCGACTGTATATAGGTGAACAAGGGGCCAAGACTGTCTCACAGGAGCTGCACGCTGAACTCTTAACCATATCAAAGGGCTCTTATGGTCTTAATAAGGAGGAGCCTTTTCACTAAGAAACATGGCACAGTGATTGTAGCAGGCAACCTCCTAAACTGACATTTATATGCAGACATAAATCCAAAAGGCTCAATAACAATACACATTAAATCAAATATTTGAGGTGGTAATCTTTATCATCATGGCAACCTTCATTACTGCAGATGTGAGTGCTGCTCTGGTGTTTCCAGTTCTGTGAGTGTAGCATGGCTGAGCTGAACTGGACCAGTCTGGGATGACTGGGTTAAACCAGTCTGGTGTCTGCCGCCCGAGTTATGCTGTCTGTGCAGGGTTTTTGTTCCAGCCTTACGAGCACCCACTGTAATTAACTCCCTGGATCACTCTGCATGCTCGCTCACTCAGAAAAAAAAAGTGATAGATGGAGGGAGGGTGAGAGAGGAAGAGAGAAAGAGGGTGACATTGGCATATGTTGACACAGACGGACAGAGAGCAACAGCTTGCACACAGAAATGTAATACATGTACAAGACATACACAAACACATCGACTTAGGGGCACGAACAGCAAAATGTACAACTAAAGCAGTAGCAAGGGAGATATATAGCTCTGCCCTATTAGGCATGTAATTCCCAGGGAAAGACAGAGAAAAGATGGTGTCCGGACTGTGAACTTTAATTACGCACTCTTTCAAACTGCATTTGGCCTGATAATCCCCTCTATGTGGACACAGGAGGAGAAGAGCTAGGTGGTGCTCCCAGGCTGCAGTCTCATAGTGGATATAGCTTTAAATATTGCATTGGGTCATCATGTAAAAGCTGTTTATCATCCTGTCCCATCTAGTGCCTTCAAACTAGGGGCAAAATTGTAGGCTTCAAACCAAACCATAATTGTTTAGATACAAATATAGACAACAATATTGATGTTCATTATAATACCTAATTGGGATACATCCACACTGTATTATGTTATTGAAAATGACTCATCTTTGCAGGAAAAAGTAATGGTTACATCAAGTCTATCATTATTAGCACAGCTAGCCATTCATATCTATCCATTACTATTCTGATCACTATTGTCTCACTACATTCCACCCGTCATTGAAACAGTGGTCAAGCTTTGGTAAAGTGGGCTAAATAGGACGGATCATGTGACCTGAGTGACTAGAATGTTGCATTGAATGTGGCACTGGATCAATCTATAGGCGGGTAACCAGAGTGCTGAGTGCATGTGTCTCCCGGCATGTGGTAACTCAGTGTTAGCAACACGACTGCTCACTGGGAGGGATGCCATAGTAATCCTCTGCTTGGCCCGTCATCTCGCGCTCTGTCTCTCTCTCTCTCTCTCTCTCTCTCTCTCTCTCTCTCTCTCTCTCTCACTCACCTTCACCTCCTGTGTCTCGCTTTTCTTTCTCACATGCCTCAGTCTCCTTGCTGTTGCTCTGTGTCCAGATCTCAGTCTGCTTTTCTCAAATAGGTTGTCTTCCTATCTGTGTATGATATACATTTAATTAGACAGTAAACTATGTTGTGTGTGTATGTGAGTGTTTCTAATTGTCTCAGTAATTTCTGAGTGATGTAATGCCAGTAATGTCCTCAAGCTAAATGAACAAAAAAACAGTAAATACTAGTTTTTCTACATGAGATTTACTTTGACCCACTGCAATTGTGCAGAAAAAAATGTGGCTTTGCAGATCCAATATGGGTGCATAAATCAGCTTAAGTCTACTGTCTTTTCATTTTCAAAAAATGCTTTACCACCTTAGATATGCTCACACTCCTGAGCAAAGGCTATATACAGTGCCTTTGTGTAATGAAGGTGAAACAGGCTACATTTGCCATCTGAGCAGATCTCTTGAAAAAGGGACACGTCAAGTATTTAAGTAGGACTGAACATGATCCGTGGCAGTATGATATACCGAGCAGCACAACTGCTGATGTGAAGCTGACTCACTAGGTGTTGAAGTAAAACCAGAAAAGGTCATTTGGGGCAAGCCTGCTGTTTGCCAGTCCAACAGACAGAGCTTGATCTCAAGGATTAGTCAAGGCACTTGTTTTGGAATTAGCTCCAAAGCAAACACATGACTGACTTTTCTCACACAAAGCCTGCAGTCAAATCGGATGGCTTATCATGACACTGCTCTCTATTGTGGGGCCAAGAGTCAGAGGGATGCATTTCTTCTCTCCTCCACGAGTCTGTCTCCCACCACATGTTGAATTCACACCATAACAATGTTTCCCATTACTTCTTTGCATGTAAAGACTTTGTAGCAATGCTCTGGTATTAGACATTTAAAAATCCTCCCACTGCAATGTCAATGCATGACAAAGAGTTTCTTACAGTAATGTTTGCTGTATATCTGCTACAATGTTCCTATTTGCATGTGATCACAAAATGCATCCCATTCAGAGCTTCCCTTTCACATGACTACTTCCATTTCAGACTTCATTATACTACACAATAGACACGACTAGACTATGAAATGTACTGTAGCCCTAGCTTTACCCAAGCATATTAAAACTAGCCTAAATAGCAACATAATTTTGCCTTTACACTTTAATAACAAACATTAAATTCACACTTTAACACTAGGGCTGTTTAATATATACGATACTGATATTGTGATATGAGGTTAGATATCGGTTTTGATTTTGGATATTGTAATATTGTAATATGGCATAAGTTGTCTTTTCCTGTTTTTTTAAGGATGCAATACAGTAAATTGATGTAATTTTCTGAATTTACCAGTCCATTCTAGCTGTTTTAATATTTGCCTTTACCCACTCAGTCATTATGTCCACATTACTGATCATTATTTATCAATAATGTTGTGCAAATATTTTGTAAAAGCAACAATGGTCAACCATATAATAAGTATTTGGTCAAAAATATTGTGAAATATTGTTTTTCTCCATATAGCCCAGCCCTATTAAAAAGTTGTGATATATGCTGACAGCTTCTGCAGAAAGGTTTTTCCAGTAACTAACAAGGGTGAAAACACTCACCTCCTTGACCTCACAGGATGCTTTTTCTCAAGAGCCCTGGAGTCCATTTCCTGATTTAAAGCACTGCACTACACCAATAATGCAATCCCTAAAATGAATGTTTCCCTTAAGTGTCATGACTGAATTCATATAATTCAGTCTAATGCAGAATATTCTGTCTCTAGTAGGATACCTTATCACAACAGGAAGAAGCACTGACAGCTCATGATTCTATTATTCATAACAGCGCCAGAAAAGGCAAAGTCTCCACTTTCAATGTGTGCTGTCACTTAACTACAAGCGATGCTCCTCCTTTTCACCCCGGTCTCCACTGAACTGCAGTCTCGCAGTATGAATAGCAAGCAGACGACGTGCTGAGATTTTCAGATTCCAGAAAGAAGAGCTCATGGGACACATCAAATACTATTCACCTCAAAAAGATTATGGAAAGCTCTCTAAAGCACACTAATTGGAAATATTATTTGTTGATATCAAGTATTTCCATTTAGCCCTTAGGGTTGAGTACACATTCTGGAGTGTTCACAAATTATTTGGTGTTTATTCTATCATGCAACTAATTGTACCCACTAATGCAGAATATATAATGGCACATTTTGAATATTTTGCATCAGGGTGTAACGAAAGAAGAAGAAAAGCGAAAATGTTTGTCTTACCTGAAGTTCACACCAAGCCACCTCCACCCAGGTCTCTGTGTCCAGGCCTTTATACACAGTCTTGAAGGCTCCTCTGCCCAATTCAATGTCAAACTTGAGGAACCTGCCTCCAGGAGAAGTGGCCACAGCCTTCATCTCCGCCTCCTCCTCCTGCTCACGATCCCTCTCCTTCCCCCTCTGGATGGGTGCGGAGGAAGGTACCTCCTTGTCCGGCTCCTGGCTGGAGCTGGGGCAGGATGGGTCGAGGCCCATGGCAGCACAGGAGGAAGCAGCTCCTTGCTGATGGTCACTGCTGGTGAAGACCGAGTCTGAAGAGCGTAACTCCAGGTGAGGGGCGCTGTGGGGCGCCTCGGGGGTCACCTCCACCTCATCGTCCTCCTCACAAATCTCCACACTCTTCCTGAAGAAGCGCTTCTCCCTCCTTAGCCGTTTCTGGCCAGTGTCGACTGGTAAGGAGGGCGTGGAGCCTGGGTTGTCCTTACCCTCCTGGCTGGCTTCTCCTCCTCCCCATCCTCCTCCTCGGATTCTTCCATCCTCTCCTCCTGTCGCTTTCCTCTCCTGAGTGTGAGAGGAGAGGAAGTCCGAGGGGGTGCCGTTTGTCCTCTCCCTCTGTGGGTCTGCCCTGCCCTCCTGTTCCGTGTCCTCCTCCCTCTGTCCATCAGGTTTCTCCGGGGAGTCCTCGGTGCCTGTGGGCTCTCCTGGGTCAGTAGCCATGGGGAATGGACTTTCCCACGCCTCCTTGACCTCCTCCTCCTCCAAACCTTTGCTCCTCCGTCAGTCCCCGTCTCTCTCTTTCCGTGGTTACCCACTCACCCCTACTAGCCCGACAGGCTGTTCTTCCAGTGCTACAGGTGACTGAAGGCCGTCGTCGGTCAAACTGGCGACCCTCTCCCACTTCTCCTCCGCTCTCTGCCTCCCTGTCTCCTTTTATTAGATGCTCTACAGTAGCACAGGAGGGTGAGACCACAGCTGTGAGAGAAGAGTTTCTATCCTCACTTTCCTCTTCACCATGTCCTACATTTACTTTATATCCACTTATGTGCAGTACTAATCAAAGTAAACCACACGTTTCCCAGCTCTTAGAAACACGCACTAAAGTTTTTTCAAGCCTGTTGGGAAAGCTGCTGAGTTTTTCCTTCAAATTGTTGTGTGAATATCTTCAAGTAAACCCTGCAAGACAGAGACAAAACATTGCATTAATAGTCAGTCGGAGGAGGGAAAGTATTGTGATGATGTTACCACATTTATCTTTTTTAAGAAGAATGTAAGTTGGTTTCGGTTTGTTTGATGAGATACATTTAAAGATGAAAGTTAGAGGGTCCCAAAACATCAAAGAAGTAGTAACCTCATAGAAATTTCTCATAGCACCATTGAAAAAAAAGGACTGTCAGAGTAGTCTGTGTAAAGGTATGTGTAAACTGGATAAGATTTGAAATAAAATGCTGAACATTCCATGAAGAAGAAGAGCTGTGATTAAACAGCTCTTTCTTGTAAAGCTAATACTTGCAAAGAGTACTGTAATTTCTCTTGTAATTTCTCTTGAGAACATGAAGTGTTGATTGCCTGTAAATCTTCTGCTAAAGCATTTTGATCAATTAGGCTCACAAGGCAGCAAAATGCTGCAAACATAAAAGAAAACCTAATGTGAGTAGATTTGAAGATTTCCACAGTCGGTGTGAATGTTTCCAGTAATCAGATACAAGGTTAAACCTCAGTACAGATGTCTGTAAATGGCCTTTTTCCACAGCCGCTTGACCTGAGTTAATTAATTTGGCAATGTTAATCAAACTCAGTAGTGAACTCTGGCTGCCCAGTTTGTACCCGTATATGGTAAGAAAATCCCAAAACCCATATAGCAGAGCAACCATGTAATCTGCTCAATCTGCCAAAGAAAAGCTTCATCTTTGTTATGGGCTAAACTTTGACATTTAAACGAGAGTCCTCAAAGAATATCCAGCTAGCCTGGTCAAGAATTACACATGCCTTCATCAATCATCAAGTGCATGTTTATCAGCGTCTTGTGACCGAAGTTGTGTTCAACGGCTCCATTAGTCAACAGAAAAACTGCAGTTGGAAGTATGCGATCCCACCCATTAAATATGGATGATGAACTATGGGCCGGTTGAGTGTAAATAATTCATACGCAGAGGGATTGCCGGCCGTACTGGAGTGACTTCCACACATCTGCAACAAAGAGCTCATAAATATACACAACTATGATTGTGATTATCATCAGCGCAGGCATCAGCCGGCAGTATTACTCAGTGCATACCCAGTCAGCCATTCAGGCAGGGTGATAGTTTTAAATTGCCCCTCTGTGTTATCCTCTGCCAGCAGAAGGTGAAACTGAATGCATCGGGTTTCCTCTGACATGGCAACATCCCCGCAATGCTCATTCATGTATGGGTTTGTCTGTGTGCATGTGTGTGTGTGTGTGTGTGTGTGTGTGTGTGTGTCCACACTAGTGGACATCTTTCTGATGACATCTTTATCTTCACTTCTCCTCCCTCTCCATCTGTCCCTAGGTATTATATCTCTTCTGCCTTCTGGCAGCCAATGATCTCTGGGTGGCTGTTAAATAAGACAACTGCAAGAAGTCTCTCTGGAGCTAATATCTAATAGACAGGGTTAGTGTATACCAATTACAGATGCAATTAAAGCCCAAAGTCACCATTCGTTTTTAAGCAGTTGAACTTAAAGGAAGAGCGCGTGCTAATGCTTACCAACAACAAAAGCTGCTCTGAAGGCATGTGTCTGTCCTGGGAGTGTACCGGTGAGGTAAATGGAAAGCACCAAGTGCAGTCTGGGACACAGTATGAACTCAGTTTGCATATTAGTTTACAACTCAACACATATTACTTTACAACGGCACACGTGGGACTTTCAAGGGCCTCTGCCATGGCTTGGGTTACAGCACTTTTAGGTATGAGGCTCTCCACAAGGACCACACATATGTTGGCGCCTGAAATACGCTGTTCACTGCCAGACGGCCTCAGTCAAAGTCATGGCAGCGAGTCTGGACTTTTTTTCTTCAATTTTAATGAGCAAAGCCCACCGCGACCACTGGGGGCTCATCTAGTGGCTCACAGCGGCTTTTATCTCTTTTATAAGGCGGCCATTAACACTCAAGTCGAGCCTGTTGTCTCTCCAGGCTCAAAGCAAACGAGTCTGACATGCGATGCTAGTGACTGTCAATCAAATTAAAAACACAATAGGCGGATATTAAACCAACTGAGAAGAGGCTCCTGAGGTGGAATTCCAGTTTAGCTACGTTCCCCAGACACATGCTAAAACACTCAACATGTAATGCCATACTGCAAGAAAACTTTATTGTGAAATCATATGACCCATATGTTAAAACTGTCTATCACATTATACGTTAAGGGATTTACAAAATAGGAAACGTTATATGCATTGTTATATAGTTTCTTTTCTGGAAATGTTAATGAGATGAATGTCTGTTTTTGGCTAAACCAATGACCTAAATACTTGACTAATCAAGGTACTGCATTGCTAATCTTGTAAATGTCATATTTACACAACGCAGTCCTGTCATTAGGGCCATGACGGTCTGGTGCTGCAGAGCAACAAATATTGAAATTATATTTACCTTGACAGGAACTTTAGCAAAATCTCTACCAGTTGACAAATCTGTATTGTGTATTGTTATTATTTTCTTTTTTTTCTTATTTGATCAATGAATTACAAGTCAGAAAATAGCAAAACATGCCTGTTACAATCTGGTCAAACCAACAGCTAAAAGCCCAAAGACATTTAATTCAAAATTACAGTATTAAAAAAAAGCAGCATATCTTTACACTTGATAGAGCCAGCGAATGATTAAACAATTAATGAAATGCTCAATTATTAAAACTGTCCTAATCTTCTATCTACTCATTTCAGCAACCCAGTGGGGACTACTAGGGTACAGTGAGGCTAAAAAGGTAAAAGGCTAACAGGATGTGGGGAACATAAAGGGGGAAAAACAACAGGCGATAAAGAGAGGGAAGTTGCCCTTTAAACAGGAGCTTATTCGCCAATGTCCCCAGGGCAAGGAGTTCCCATGAAAGCCACATACCGGACAGAGTTATCACAGTACATCAAACACGTTCAACCCCATCACTGTCTCTCTCACCCTCCCAGTTCACACACTCACACACACACACACACACACACACACACACACACACACACACACACACACACACACACACACAAACAGATATCAGACACACACCAGCAGGCTAGAACAAACTTTGTGTTTCACTTTCTCTCTCTCTGTCCCTCTCACACTCTTTTTTTTATACACAGACAAAAACACACACACACAGAAACATATCAAAAGCAAACCATCTCTCGCACCCAAACCGCATGTCCTCTTTCAACGAAAGAATGTCGAAAGGAATTTCCTGACATCAGGAAAATGACCAAGCAACTGCCCATGTGGGCAAACATGGTAAACCAAAGTTGAAGATAACAAAACCAACGTCGCAGCTGAACATGGGACATCTCTCTCTCTCTCTGTGCGGCAGCAAACTGACTCATGCATGTAGCACACATCACAAGCCACGATCATTGTCTGTTAATTTTTTCCAGCAGTGCTGTGAGGACATGAGAAGCGAGCATCTGACGTGCTGCACCCTGCCTGCCCTCCAGGCTTCTGTGAGGCTCTTGCATGGGGAGAACACCTGCAGCTGCCTCATCCGTTCTGAAACGTGCAGTGAAAATCATTGTGACGCCTTCACTTTATGACAGAAAGCCGTGATTTCTATTCGATTCTCTAAACCCGCTGAAGGCCACATTTGTTTTTGCTAGAACTTCTTGTCATTTGTGCTCAAAGTTTTAAGACAAGGAGAAGAAGAAGCAGAAGAAAAGCCCTGCATTCCTTCTACACTCTCTGTTACACAAAGACAAACAAAAGTACGCACACAGTCTCACATCTCCTCCACAATCTATAAAACACACATATTGCAACCCTATTTGTGTCCTGCACTTTTTTTCATCCCTTACTTTATGGACACACACACATTAATCCCTTGGAACCAAACTGCCGCTGCAAAATGAGGCAGGCAAACAAAGGAAGAGCCACGTTGTGTGTGTGTGTGTGCGTGTGTGTGCGTGTGTGTGTGTGTGCGTGTGTGTGTGCGCGTGTGTGTGTGTGTGTGTGTGTATGCACGCACAGACAGTGCCGCTTTTGCAATCGAGGGGACAGTGTAGATGAAAAGACTGAATAAAAAGTGGCGAGGGGGACAGGAAGGGATTGTAGTTGGTGGGAGCAGAGTTTCAAACAGAGAGAGAGGGAAGAAGGGATGGAGCGAGGGGGGCCGGCTAGTAGAAGGGGTGAGAAAAAAATGTGTGTGTGAAAGAGAACAAGAGAGAGATAAAGAGGGAGGGGGGGCGCACAGACAAAAAGGGGGCTGGGGGGATTTTGCCTGATAAAATATGTGCCAATGTTTGTGTGAATGAAAGCAGTGACTATAGATGAGTTTGTGCCGCGACAAAAGCAGCTACAGTTGTGGAGAGGAGAGGAGAGGAGAGGAGATGAGAGGAGATGAGAGGAGAGGAGGAATGCTTTTAGTGGTTGGATAATGTTGAAAACACGAGGTGATTACATTAGCATAGGAATAGTTTCCGTAGGTATGTCCAGTGTCACAGTGAGACCGGGTGCAGAGGAGCAGAGTGAAGAACTGATTCGCTGTAAACCTGTTAATATGCTCTTATTGCTAAAAAAAAAAGAAAAAGAGAGAGAGAGTTGTGCAGCTCAAATGATGAATGGATTGGTCAATCAACAGAAAATGGATAGTCAACTATTTTGATAATCGATGGTTCAAACATTCCGTTATTACACCTTCTAAATTGCAAGGATTTGCTTCTTTTTTTTCTTTTGTGATAGTTAACTGCAAATATTTTGGTTGTGGAATGTTAGACTGGACAAAACAAGCAATCTGAGGATGTAGGGCTGGGCTATAATTCTATATAATGAATCGTCCTTCAATGGAATCGTATCGTGATAAACAATTACGTCATCTTAATTGATCATAACAGGCAAATTTCTCAGAAAATCTGATTATTTTGTACTTACGGTCTTAATTAAATGATAAAATAGTCAGATCTTTTCATTTAAATATTTAATTCACACAAGAGTATACATAACTATGTGGTTTTTCATAGACTAGTCTATAGAGACGTTATCGTATCATTATTGAAAAAATGGTAAGTTGCAGCCCTATAGTTTCAGGTTCACTGAGAGAATGATTTCCTAATTTTCTTCTCACTATTTGCTGTTGAGCAACATTTTTCCTGAGCTCATTCCATCCACTTTGACCCATATTCTGAATTTCCACATTTTTGTGTATTTGAAATTGTTTATTTGTGTTCTTTTGAGTTTAACAAGTTATAACTTTTCAAAATTGAAAAGACTAATTATAAGTTATTTGCAAACTTCTGACTGATTGTAAGAATCACCAAATTAGTACAGGTATATTGTCAGGTGTAAAGTTATGAGCGCACAAGAGTGCTATCAGAATGTGTTGCAACTTTTAACACGGTTCCTTCATCAACTGCCAGCTTCAATATTTTGCATATCATCCCTTTGTTGATTAATGCAACACTTGAATCTATCCAGTGTTCTTCCAATTCAGTATTAGTCTCACAGAGATTTAAAGAGGAGATGGAGGCTGAGTGATGTGGGGAGACGAGGCAGAGGAAGCACAAGGTCTGAGAGCTGCTGGCCAAAAATTGAAATGGGAAAAGTGTCAGAAGCAGCTGTTCTGAAGATCACAGGCCTGCATCTGAACTCTGCAGCTCAGCTGTTGAACCACACTGGCAGGTAAAAACAAAGACTTTGTTCAGCACGGCCACGTCCAACAGGCCTGACTTCTGTCACAAAGTCAAACCAGGAAACATCAGTGTAAGTGGCCGGTGTAAACCTTCAAAGAGCCAACTGTCTGTGCTGCTGTCGCTTTGAAAACCCAGCGGCTGCCAAGCTTGAACTGTGATTAAGCGGCACAATTACAATTAATTACAATAGTCCAATGCAATACACACAGCTAAGGGAGAAAGAACTACACTTTGGACCCACAAGATAATGTCATGATGAACAGATCTTATAAAGCAATCCAAACCCATGCAGCACCAGCACAGTAATTTAAGAGCAAGTGCAAATGAAATATGAATGAAATATGCAATTAAAGCTGCTCTGACTACTTGGTTCAGCACGTGTTGCTTCCCTGTGCATCTTCAGTCATGGGCGAGGTTTTGAAATCTGATGAAAAATATCTAATGCTGGCCACTAGAATCAAACACACAATGATTGTTCTCTTCCCATTAGAGGAACTCAAGGCTCAAAACACAACACGGACTTTTGTCCGATCCAGGTCAAGCATGGGAGAGTGTAGGTAGCACACACAGAGAGCACTGTTCACCCAGAGAGAGAACATGTGTTATCTAACCCCTCGTTTTGTTCTCTTTCTTTCCCCTCAGCGAGCACATCCATAGCACACCGAAAGGATTCCTCTAATCCAGGTGAGCGAAAGGCTCCTTAATCAGCCAATGATGACTCGGGATTACATGTTACTAAAGTAGCTTACTCCTGGAGCTCATATCACCTGAGCCTCTGTGACTCCTGCTAAATGGTTCTCTGAACTTTTATCAGCCGAGTGTTGATTTCCATATTTAGCAGCTGTCAGGCTTTAGAGGAGGAAGCATCCTCCCTCATGTTTTGAGAAGAACACTATCGCTTCTAGAGAGACTAAGAGATGCAATGTTGTCAAATAAATATATAAATATCTCTCTATATATACAGTATATATCTATATATATAATACAAAATCAATACAACAGGCGTTAAGGAGGGAGCGCTCGATGTTGTTCCTATTGTATGTTCATGTAGGTTTACATGTAGCCGACCTGATTTAAATTTTTTAACATATACATAATGAAAGTTGCTTCGAGCAAAGAGCCCATGACACGCCTGGTCATGTAGCAGTCACTGGCTCTGAAGCGAAATGCATTTAATGTACGTTATGTTATTTATAGGCTACGACGCGGTGATGCCTTGGACTTGCGAGCAGCACGGAGAGCAGCCATTGGCTCACTGGTAGATCAGCTGACTTTAGAAACGCCATGCACACGGTGAGAGACACAAAGTACAGTCAGCACACAAGACAAGAGCATAGTGACCGAGACGACTAACGCTACCACAAATCAGGGGGAAAAATCCCCAAAAACCTCCTTTAGTGTCTTGTGCACGAGGTAAATCATTCAAATCACGGTTCAAACGTGTGTAGAATGAGGGCCCGTCAGTGAGTCAGTCTGCAGGTCTGCACTTGACTCGAGTGTTATAATTTAAATCAGCATAATGTAAATCAGCACAATAAACAGCCTCAGGAGAGGATAAATAGGCTACTAATGAGGAATCTCGTAGTACTTAAACAGACAGAACAACAATAATAATACCTCACTTGGAATAACAATATTACTATTTGAAATGTAAATGAAAATAACAAACATCACTCACCCGAATGTAACATAGTACCTCGCCGGTCCAGCTGTATTTTAATATAAAAAAAGAACTGCTCAGCCCAGATAGCTTATTTTTTTACAAACATTAATACACAAGATGTACACGGGGCTTTCTGCCTACAAAATTATTTTTTTACACCCACTGAAAAAATACATTTTACAAAAAAGGCTTTAGAAAAAGAGAATTTGCGGTTCCGTTTTTCTCTCTCTTAGCATTTCATAAGCTTCGCTGCGTGCGTTGTCGGCTTGAAAATCCCCACCGGAGCCGTCGAGCCTCGGTCCGTGTGAGAGACGGGCACAGAGCACTTGGTGTATAATTCACACGATGTTGGCCGCTGGTTTACAGATTTTCACACTCGCTACTCGGTTTAACGGCTCCAAGTTGTGCGGCTCGCCATTCATGCAGACCCGAATAATATCAGTAACTTATGTACATAATTTACAACGCACGACTCCAACGGCCTTCGGCAGGTTCGCGTGTGAAGCCTCCTGAGCGCGCTCTGTCTGCCTGCTCTCATTTGTTACCGGGCTTCTCATCGACCTGAGGACGATCAGAGCCGACAGTTACCTCACTCTGCCACAAGAGGGCGGTGGTGCTGCACGTTCATATCAAGGGCTTATTATGGGACTTTATGCTGCATTCAAATGCTCCTCGTAAGCTTCAGTTTCAGGACAGCAGCCGTTAAAACTGAAATAGTATTCGACCGTTTTCGGCAATCTTTGGCAATAAAAATAACAATTTTGACTATCTATTGTGTACATGTGTGTGTGTGTGTGTGTGTGTGTGTGTGTGTAGTCAGTGAAGGAGGTATTAAGATAATTGACTTAAATAAAAGGAGTACAACACTGTATAAAATACTCTGTTATAAGCAAAAGTCCTGCATTTCAACATCACACTTGAGTACAACAGAAGTATTATAAGGATAATGTACTTAAAGTATCAAAAGTAGAAGTAGTCAATGCCAACAATTACCCTTGTTATCATAATATATATTAGATTATTATTACAGATGCATTAATTTGCATGTAGCATTTTACTGTAGTTGGTATAAGTGGAGCTAGTTGAGCTATTGTACATACTGCAGTTTATTCTGTGACATTGAATCACATTGTCTAAGCTAGTCACAGTATTTATTGTTACGTAATGTTATTGTTTAAATTTGTATTTATTTTATGTTTTCTTGAGAGACACGTGGAGACTGCAAACAAATTACCTTCAGAACAAAAGAGAGTTTCTATTCACTACTTGTATTTCAATTCAATGCTCATATTGTACAAAGAATAAAAGTTTTTCTGCTGTGGCCCTTAAATTCCCAAGAGTGAAATAGAGCATGTGCGCCTCATCTTAAACCTTATTGGTGACATAAAGACACCCTAAAAAGAGTAAGCACGCAAGTAAAGAAGCCCAGATAAACTTAAGCGCTAAGCTACATCATCATTCTACCTCAATAATGCTCGTTGTCTGCGCCTCTCCCTTTGAACATCACATAACCCACAGTCCACACTGTACTCATTAACATATGCGAATCGAAATCCCGACTTCTTTAAGAGCACTTGAATGGGTCATAATACAGCTAAATGCCACAATGACATGGATCGGGTTTCTATTTATTACGTTACAGCCCTCAGATGAAATGTGCAACATGATTCTGTGACGCCACTGAATTAACCGTCAAACCTTAAATGTTCTACATTGTGTCCGCAGCGTTTCTCACCACCGAGGCCTACGTTCAGTGAAACTAATGCCTTGAGCAGAATGAACCGAGTAACCCCAGACTTGTGGTCGACTGTTGTCGCCCTCTGGTGCATTTCTTCTAGTATTGAAGCCAGTTGATTCAAGACCACTCCGGACACCGGTGAAAAAAACCCACAAGAAACACTCAGACCGTTTTATTCATGATTATTGTTGTCACATTAGAAAGACTGACTGTGACGCTTTGTATAAAAACCTTTACACTTAGAGGTAACATAAAACAATTCAGACAAAAAGGCAGCTAAAATTGACATCTAACCATCCATGTAAAATATATTTATTTCTATACATTTCTTCCATTGTTAGGCTTGCAAGATGCCAGGTGGATACAATAAACATGAAAAACACAACCACACACACTTAGGATACATCTTTAAACAAAGCACTCGGGTTGGAAGATTGCTTGCAGGCCTGAGACAACATTAAAACCACAGGCGGTGTTATGAACCCACACTATGAATCTCCTGTGTCTAAGTATTAAAATAAATAGTTTTATCAGAGGAAAATGACCTCTAGGCCAAATTTGTCTGAAGGAATATGTAAACATGTGGCAAGCAATAACTGCAGTGCGTCAAGTTCTAAAGGAAGCAATGGCTGCTAACACCAGACATAATATCACTAAAATATGCATCACACAATGAAAGTATATTCACGGATTACAATCTGCCTACAGACGTGGTGTTTGGTAGGACATCTAAACTAGTAGTGTACCTCAAATGTTTTACTTAGCAATATTGCCACCTTACAACGAGGAAACACATCCACTTCCTACAATGGCTTTGGAAGACTTGCTCCAGCTGCATTCATTCACTAGTCACCGTTACACTTTGGTCATCAAACATTTGGCCTCTCAAGTTTCTCTTTCTTAACCTGACACAAACAACTTCCTCCTTTCTACAATATTACATCTGCTCAAAAATGGCTCACAAAGCTTAATGCACAAATCCTTTATAACAAGTTACAGCACATTTTAAATACATTAAGTCCCAAGAAAATCCTTGCAGTCAACTCATGCCCCTGCCATGAGAGAGGGGGGGATAAAATGTTTGTGGTCCAGATCTTGGGTGGTTTCAGCCATTCCCTGGCTTTTTGAACATTCACTTGGAGCCACTGCTGCCACCCCAGGTGTCGCTGTACTGTCTGCGAGAGAGAGTCAGTACAGGCAGAACTATCCTTCCAGGGGTGGCCGCAGAGGAATACAGCCGTCCATCTCCAGAGACTCGGGCCAGCCTTCATACTTGTTGCTGCTCTTACTGTTCTTCATACGCTAATGGGAGCAACCATGGGCAAACAGACACAATGTCAACAAAACAGACTGGGATCGCACCATGTTAATGTAAATATTAACAAAAGGTGGTGTAAGAGGATAGAAGCACTATCATGTGTTATCACATTTAGACGTGGAATGGATATTTAATATAGCAAAGTGTTGGATCTATTGCAATATCTTATCTCCAGTGTACACTAACACCAATATTAAGAGACTCTCTCGTGACATGGGTATAACCCCTCCTTATTTTATTGCATATCCTTAAAGCAACTGTCTCATAATATTATTCTAACTGTAAGCAACTAATCTTTATGATATTGACTGCCGAGTCCTTTTGCATGGTACTTCATATGACAGAGGGGGAATCATTTTTTTTTTTACAACATCTTCAATAATTTAATTGCAGGCAAATGAGCGTTGCATCATAAGGAGCTGCTGATTTCTACGCATGGCCTCAGTTTAGCAGCGATGGTGACATACCTGCTCAAAGGGACTCTTATTCTCGATGCCCTTGGCTCCAACAAACACCCAGCTGTCCCTAAAGGCCAGCTCCTTCACCGCAGTGCTGCCAAGATCCTCAAACAGTCGCCGAGTCTCGTCGTTCAACCTGTCGACCGGAAATGAGGATAAGGTAGCAGGTTAAGGATTATCAAGTGGGTTCATCTCCTCCAGTCTGCGCACTGAAGAGTCCTTTTCTGCAAGACGCTGAACCCCAAATAGTGCCATCGGTGTGTCAGTGTGTGAGCCTTTAGATTAGATCCTGGTACGCAGGTGGCATGTTGCATGGCAGCCTCTGCCATCAGTGTATGAATGTGTGTGTGAGTGAGTGGGTGAATGTTGACATGTAGTGGAAAGCACTTTGAGTGGGCAGGAGACTAGAAAGGCGCTATATGAAGTCCATTCTCCTGAACCAAAAGGTTTAAATGAAGGGCTTATCCTCCGTTTAAGTTTACTGAAATTAAATGCAGGTCAGTTGCACTTCACAGGCGGCTCCTCCTGGGCTTTAATATGGTCTCAGAGTTCATCTGTCTGCTTCAACCACTAACAACCCTGATGTGTTTTTAAGCCATGAGATTCTCTGAGGTTAATGGAGAGATTTCTCTCAAGGCATCAGGTGTTCAATAACAAAGAATTATCTGCCAGACTTAAATGCAATTATCAAAATAAAATCTTACCCTCATTACCCACAGGACATTTGTCTTCAAATCTAAATAGAATAATTAGAGCTCTGCTCTTTCACAGAGTTAAACTTCAAAGATATATAGTATGTACCAAATGCAAATGAGCTCATTACATATGGATTCTTACACAAGTGGAGATTATATTGTTGAATGGTGAGAGCTGATGAACTGATCGGCATCAGCTGTTGGTTTATTGGAATCGTTGGACATTGATCCTGATATGTTTAGCAATGAAAATGCACTATAAAAATGCTTTTCTCTGTAGTAGTGCCACACAATTATGAACAAAATACATCCCAAGTTGCAACATGAAATATAATTTAGCTCCAGCTGACAATTTGTCTGTGAAAATTGCTTTGAGGTGCATCTGAGGGGGAAAAGAGAGGGGTGTTGGCTTCTTACTTTGTAGCTGCATCATCAAAGGAAGCCACAAACACGAGTGTTCCTTCATGGAGCGGCCGGACAAACTTCAACAGGTCAGAAATGTCTGCGAACGCACATCAGAAGAGCCGTGTACTGTGGTTTGTAGCATGTTATTGCCAAGCCCTGTGCACCCGATGTGAAATGTCTATCATACATCAGTGTTTCTATTACCTCCTGCCCACATATCGAAGGTCTTCGTATCCAGAAGCTCTCCTGTCACTCCTGGAACAAAGAAACATCAGCTAGATGTTACTATAACATAATCAACAGGAGCATAAATTTCAATGCAACATAATGGGTTAAGAAGGGGATGAGGACGCGCTCACCATTCACCAAAGCTATGTTGAGTCCTCTGCCAACGTTGTTCTTCACGCTGCTCATTAACCTTTGAGACAGAAACACATATTATTGAAAAGCTAGCTAGAGCACTTCAGGAGAACACTATCTTGCCTCGTACATACACATTAAATCTACACACTTGTACACACTGCCTGGCACTTGAGAAACACAAACATATAGAATAAGAACCAGGACTGGAGACAAAAAGAGAAATGGGGGACAGAGACTGAAAGAATACTTGCATTCAGCTCCCCAGACAGGCTTGGAGGCCTGGTTATGACAGCACAGGGGGGAAAAAGAACAGAGTGTGAAACCAAAAAAAAAAAAAGAAAAAGAAAAAGAAAGACAGCAGGGGAGACAAAGACATAGATGGACAGAAAGAACCGGATAAGCACTGAATCTCACATCTTGTCCTCCAGGCAGATCTTGGGTCCTATGACGTTGGCAGCACCAGACACCAGGCGGAAAGCCAAATGTTTTGGGGGACAGGGAGCCGAAAGTCCACATTTAAACCTTCGAGGGCGGGGTTCAGCTAGAATACACAATACAATAGTCAGTGGTGATAAGAAGTATGATTAAGACACAATGTTGACAGGAAAAGCAGCCATAAAATGTTATGTCATAGAGTTTCTTTTATTTACCAGCTGTTGGTTTCTCGCTTGCACCTGAAAAATACAAACATGTTCACACTCAAATGAACTAATCTCTCATGTCAGAAAGGCTTTGTTTGATCATATTATACACATACCCCCCATCACAGACATGTCAACCTTCACTGCTTATCTTTAGCGTTGCTAGCGACTACGTTCTTTATCAATAATCTCTAAAATTGCTCATCACCGTTGCCCAGAGCCCATGGTGATGCCAACAGTACAAAACCCAAAGATACTCAATTATGAATTTGATAAAAACAGAGGAACTCACTCCCCAAATCCTCACATTAAGCAGCTAGAGCCAGTTTAGTTTGATAAATTGTTCCAAACTCATTTCTTGTCTATTAGGTTATCATTTCAGAACTACTTATTACCGCTGAAGAAGAGCCGCATGGATGAACCACCCTCTCCTCCAAATAAGGAGTTTGCCAACAGCCAGGTGAGCCCCACCAACAGCAGCACGGCCGCAGCTCTAAGGGGGGCTGAGAGAGAAACACCAGTTAAGGCCAGGAACGTGGACCAACAGGTTCCCACTGCAGTGTTACTAGAATGTACAAACTACTTTAACCAACCTGTTAGCCGCATGATTCACCGTCTCATAGACCTACACAGAGACACAAAACAGCTGCATTAAAGTGGTTTGAATTTCAGCCAAGTTTGCCATTTTACAGAATGCCTTTTTTTGTTGTTGTCAAAAACTGATAATGAAAACATGTTTTCATTTTCTATTTACCATGACAGTAGTTAAAATTGTGTAAATTTAAAGGATAAAAATACAAATAAAGGAATAGTGTATAAATTAAATATTTATGAAGTAGAGGATAATTGCAATAAAAAGGAGGAAAAATAAAAGGTAGATTTCATTCTAAGGGTTTTTATGAAAGGCAACGACACAATTCCACTGTGTATATTGTATTGTTTTTATGAAACTCTAAAAAGTTTTACGAAATATACAAAAGTCTTGAAGGAAAATATTTGTATTTTTGTATCAAAAAGGTACTTGTGAACAATACATGTAACCCTTAAAATCATAACATTGGCAAATACAATTCATTTGGGAAAATTTCATTCAAAGTTTAGTATGACATCGTTAACCTAACGCTTTGTATTTTTCACAGTGGCCATTCAAGATGGCTCTGTAGCGATAATGTTTGCAGAGGTGACGTGAACCCAGAGCATCGCTGACATGACAACAGCACAAGATAACAACCACTAAAATGAACGTACACACGAGACACGACAGATCTCACCTCCTGTGTCCACGCTTCAGGCGAGTACCGTTAAAGTTGTTGCCCTTTTCTTTTGATACGTTAATAAACGGTAAAGAGGAGCCGTTACTCTCGCCACAAGGGACGTTGGCTATTTCTTGCGCTGTTTCCTCATCGAGGCTCCTCTGCTATGAATCCTCTTTCAGTGAGAAGACGGCCTGTAGTCAATGGTCAATGGTCAATGGTCGACCATAAGTCTTATAACATCACTTCGCATTTCACAAGCATGGAAACAAAATTGTCTTTCCCAAACTGTCGTGTCTTCCGTATATAGACCGCTCCCACTGAGTCTGCGCGAAGTTGTTCATGTGACCCAGATTTATGTCAGTATTTAAACCATTAATAACTATTTTGTATTATTGAACATATATGTAATTAAATGTACATGGTCACAAAACCTATTAATCTATATTTGAATTAATAAATATTAGTATCGACAAAAAAAAAACATTGTAAATATTGCGCGAGTACAACGCCTCCTAATCGTGCACGCGCCCAGTTCATGAACGTCAAGATGGCTGCCCACACTGCCGTGCTGTCGATGTCCAAAATCCTTAATCCCTTCTGGGGTGGACGCCTTGGAAATACGGTCAAAGTAAGACTAGAGACGTCTCTGCAGTCACGATAACTGTGAAATCTGTTGTTGTCCGGCTCCGAATAAAAGTCCAATTATAATACTGCCTCAGATTACTTCATCTGAACACAAGGTCATATGGTAAATATAGTGTTAAACGTGAATATAGCGGTCTTCTTCCACATCTGTTCAACAGCGCCGGTATAGAGTTAGTTGCATTGAAGTTATGCTGAACAACTGGGACCATCCGATAATAAAAATGCATTTACAAACACACTCTAACCCATCTCTCCATGTTTTGTATTTCAGGTATTTGGAACAACTCTGACAAGTCACAGGAATAAGACCGGAAATAGTGTAAGTAAATCATATTGTTAGAATGAGTAGACGTGATTTGTTTGTAATGGTGTTCTTCATTTAGCTATGTATTTCCAAGCTGTATCGCTTTGGGTTCCTCTTTGGTAGAGGTTGGGTACTTTCTGTATTTGTTTTAATGTAACTTGGTTCTGCTGAATACCTGTTTCCCACCCTGTTAGTGGAGGAGAGGTTATAACACCTCTGTACTCGCTTATACCGGGATTCTTTTACGTGGCTCTCAAACTACTGCTATCTAACTCTTGTTCTTCTGCTTTCCTTGCTGTCTGTCTTCAACAACAGAGAGACGACATTGTAAGTAGCCGACTCTGACATGGTTTACTCTCCCACAGTGCATCACTTCATAAACAAAACAGGACATTACCTTTCATGCTGGCGCTGTGTGATGTAGAACAAAAATATGTCTTACTATGACTAGAAGACCTACTGTTGTTTTTTGTCCTCTAAATGCAGTGCAGGTAATGATGTATAAAATGTCCATTTTACAGCCCCCTCCTGCAAAGTATGGAGGCAGACACACGGTGACCCTCATACCTGGAGATGGAATCGGTCCAGAGCTGCTCAATCATGTCAGAGAGGTTTTCAGGTTGGTTGGACTCAAACTAAATCCTGTTCACAGTGTTGACTACAGACTGCTCTCAGACTCAGCCTCTGTTTTTTTCCTTCTTCATGCCGTAGGTTCAGCTGTGTCCCGGTGGACTTTGAGGTGGTGCACGTCAACTCTGCTGTGGAGACGGAGGATGATATCAACGACGCCATCACTGCCATCCGCCGTAATGGGGTTGCCCTCAAAGGCAAGCAAACTCTTTTTATGTTCTGTGTCACAAGCCGATCATTTAAGCAGAGCACAGCTGTGAGAAGCATGTAGTATATAATAGGAACATGACACTAATGTTTAACTTTGTTAACTCTCCTGATAGGTAACATAGAAACCAAACATACCATGGCGCCATCTGTCAAATCCAGAAATAATCTCCTACGGTAAGAGTTTTAAGAACATATTCAGTTCCCTTGATTGACATTTCTTAGTGTCTGGTAATATCAGTTGGCCTATTGTTTATTCCTGACATCCCAACCCACTTCTCTCACTCTCTCGTTCCATGTGTGTATTAACAGCACAAGCTTAGACCTGTATGCCAATGTGATGCACTGCCAGTCGCTCCCTGGAGTTCAAACTCGCCACAAGAACATCGACATCATGATCATCCGGGAGAACACGGAGGGAGAGTACAGCAGTCTGGAGCACGAGGTCAGTCAGAACAGAAACACACTCAAGTCTACTGTCTCCTGAAACAGACGCTTATACTCCCTCCTTATAAGACTTCTTTCCTCTCTATGTCCATCTTTCTCACCACTTTTTATTCTCTTTTTGAAATGGGAGTGAGGTACTACCCATGTACTATTTAAAAGTACAGCATTTGTTAACGAAGGGGAAAAAACATTGATCTGATATACTTGGTTATTGGTGCTACGGATGGGTATCGTTTGGATTTTATCAATACTAGTACTCATATCGATACTGCTTATTGGTTCTTTTGGATTATATTGTGAGAAAAAGACAATTAGGAAAACAATCTATATTGCTTTATTATTCTCAATGCATACAAATAGTATTTCTTGAGCAGCAATCAACAAAGTTCTAAGTTCTTTAAAATACATTCGTAACTAGACAATTAGCTAAGTCATGATTAGTTTAATTTATTAGACTATTCTTATTATCAAACTCCTTATGGCATCGCTTAAACAGACTGGTATTGCCAATACATGGTAGATCCACATAGAATGTAGTTTCCTTAATAAACAATTTGTTTGTGTGTGTACACCTCTACTCACTCACATACAGCCTGATGTTACCTTGTATACAGAAGAAGGAGCCGTGCCATTTCTACATGCTGCTTCACAAATAACAATGTTACCACATTATTAGCAGCACCAACCACTTGAACGTCAGTCATTCTCCTTCCTGTCTTCTTTTAGAGTGCATCAGGTGTAGTGGAGAGTCTTAAGATCATCACCAGGGTCAACTCCTTGAGGATTGCAGACTATGCCTTCAAACTGGCCAGGGAGAAGGGTCGTAAAAGGGTCACTGCCGTACACAAGGCTAACATCATGTGAGTTACTCCGAGGCAAAAGGTATTGTGCCGGATCTGTCTGGCCACCTGAGTCTTGTACGATATATTGTGAGTTTCTTGGTGGTGGAAATGTTGAGTTTGGCCTTTCTGCTCCAACAGGAAGCTTGGTGATGGCTTGTTCCTGCAGTGTTGCAGGGAAGTGGCTTCTGGTTACCCAGACATCACGTTTGACAGCATGATTGTGGACAACACCACCATGCAGGTGACAGAGGATACAATGACATACCTCTTTGTGAGGAAAAGGTTAATCTAAATTAACCACCCACTACTGTGCTTGTCTGTGTTTTTAGCTGGTGTCCAAGCCCCAGCAGTTTGATGTGATGGTGATGCCCAATCTGTACGGCAACGTGGTGAGCAACGTGTGTGCAGGCCTGGTGGGAGGGCCTGGCCTCGTGCCCGGGGCTAACTATGGCCGGGACTATGCCGTCTTTGAAACGGTGAGTGTTTGGCAGTTCATGGTTAGTGGGACAATTTTAAAATGAAGGATTTACTACCATGTGCACCCAACACTTGACTGAAGTCTCCCACAATGGCCTTAATGGCCTTTTAATAAATGGTTTAGCTGTGTGGAAAGTTCCCCATTATGTGGTATGTAAAGTAGAAAAGGGGAACAAGATCACAGTACAGTGCAAGTTATCACAAAGCAGGAGAGTTTGCGCACTTTCTAGTTCATCGAGATTATTCTTTTTGCCGAGAGGCATTCCAGCGTGAAGAGAAGGTTTGTAGGAAACGAGCATATCGCTTTCTGGTCCGGTAAACATAAAACAGGACAAACCAGGAAATTTACTGCCGCTGCTCCAAGTTGAAATCTGGCAACATTAATGTACCACATGATTAGAATCCTTGGATGATGATAACAGCATTTTCACAGCTGGAAGGCACAATTTGCACTGTACTGTGGTGGTGATCTCCTTTTCTGCTTTATATACAAAATAATGGTGACATTTTAGCATGTTTCTTTTCTCGTCTTTCTTTGCATATTTGGTATTGAGGTACTCCAAAAGGAAATCAATCAAGTGACTTTCTTTAATGTTGTGATACTTACAAATATGATATTAAATATGATATATTTTGTTTCTTGTCTTATTTTTCTGGGTCTCTCAGGCCACAAGGAACACAGGGAAGAGTATTGCGCAAAGGAACATTGCTAACCCCACTGCCATGCTGCTAGCCGGTTGCATGATGCTGGACCACCTTAAGTAAGCTTTACCAGATAAAATACTTTTACTTTACACCTTCCTGTGGTTCCTTCTGAGATGTGACGGTCGTGTCACTGGGGTATATACCAGTAAATAAATAAGTCTTTCTCCTGTATGTCTCCAGGCTTTATGACTACGCCAGTCTGATCCGAAATGCAATCCTCACTACTATGAATGAAACCAGGGTAAGTCTTCGGTCACTGACGGGCCTTTCTCCTCACCTGTCGTGCTGCCACAAAACTAACACGCCATTGTTGTGTGACGGAGGCTTAGAGGCCCTGGTTGCAGGTCTGGCAGGCTTCCCAGTGGGCATCACAATACATTTTCACAAAGCAGCATCGTGTCCTTTCAATGTCACAAAGCTCTTATGAAGTGCACTGTATGGTCTCTGATTTTACATTGTCTCTGATTTTACTTTGTGTTGCATTGACATTAAGTCCTTCAGTCCTTGTTTTTTTTCTTTTGCAGTTGCACACAGCTGATATTGGGGGTCAGGGCACCACGTCAGAGGTGGTCCAGTCCATCATGAGGATCATCCAGAGTACAGGGCCACTCATATCTGAGCTGTAAACACACACACACACACTCAGAGGTGTGAGTTTGAACAGGTTATCCATGCATGTCTGTTGCCATAGCGCTGAGTCTTATTGCTTGCATCAGAACATTTCCTATTTTTTGTTGTTCACAAAGCTTACTGATAACTGTCCAAACAACCTTTTATCCACACCTGTGTGTTTCACATATAATAATGGCCTTCGCAAGACTTATTAAAAAACGGTTTACCATTGATCAAATGCCATTATCACTCCTATCAGATGATAAATCCTACTGTAAGGACATTTCCTGAGTTCATCAGGTTCATTTAGTTGAAAATCTGTAGTCTTACAAATCGTTATGAAACATGAAAATGACTCTTGCTGTGGGTATTTAAAATATCCTGATATGACCATGCATTTTCCACTCATTATTTATTTTCAAAATTCCGATTATGTTACAGCCATTTAATGCCTTACCTTTTTTTTTGTCATACTGTAACTTAAATATCGGGTTGCCTGTTTTAAATGTACTGTTCTGTGTGTTCACATCAGATAAACTGTTCTTAATAAATGATGATATTTCATATACTGTATCGGAGTCCATGAAGGAATGTAAGTTTGGGTCATCTCACAAAGAATACGCTGTTGTCTTTTAGTCTAACCAGGTAAGAGCTCTTAAAGCCGGATATGAAAAGACTTATTTTATCATGTCTGTGGGCGGTTATGTATACTGTATAACACAAATATTATCAATAAAGAAATAATCTACTTTATCATTATCGTTTTTGACTTAAGTTTGAATAAGCAAATGAGTTTTAAAGGTAAAGTATACATTCAATATATGTATGTATGTATGTATATATATATATATATATATATATATATGTGTGTATATATGTATATATATATATATATATGTATATGTGTATATATATATGTATATGTGTATATATATATATGTGTGTATATATATATATACACATATATATATGTATACATATACATATATGTATACATATATATACACATATATATGTATATGTATATATATACACATATATATATACGTATATATATATATACGTATATATATATATATGTATACGTATATATATATATATACGTATATATATATATACGTATATATATATATATGTATACGTATATATATATATATATACGTATATATATATATACGTTTATATATACGTATATACAGTTGTGGTCAAAAGTTTACATACACTTGTAAAGAACATAATGTCATGGCTCTCTTGAGTTTCCAGTTATTTCTACAACTCTTGATTTTTCTCTGATAGAGTGATTGGAACAGATACTTCTTTGTCACAAAAAACATTCATGAAGTTTGGTTCTTTCATGACTTTATTATGGGTTAACAGAAAAAGTGACAAAATCTGCTGGGTCAAAAATATACATACAGCAACATGAATTAGCAATTTTGGTGACTTAGAAAGTTGTGTCAATGAAATGAGCTTCATAGCATGGCCTCTTAACTTCTTGTGAGTGATTATGAGTGACTACAGCTGGTGACTTCTCTGAGGCCATTTAAATAGGGCTCATTGGATACAAACGCCCACAAACGCTACAATGAGAAAGTCAAAGGAGCTCAGCATGGATCTGAAAAAGCGAATCATTGACTTGAACAAGTCAGGAAAGTCACTTGGAGCCATTTCAAAGCAGCTGCAGGTCCCAAGAGCAACAGTGCAAACAATTGTTTGTAAATATAAAGTGCATGGCACTGTTTTGTCACTGCCACGATCTGGAAGGAAACGCAAGCTATCACCTGCTGCTGAGAGAAAATTGGTCAGGAGGGTGAAGAGTCAACCGAGAACCACCAAAAAGCAGATCTGCCAAGAATTAGAAGCTGCTGGAACACAGGTGTCAGTGTCCACAGTCAAGCGTGTTTTGCATCTCCATGGACTGAGAGGCTGCCGTGCAAGAAGGAAGCCCTTGCTCCAAAAGCGGCACCTTAAGGCTCGACTGAAGTTTGCTGCTGATCACATGGACAAAGATAAGACCTTCTGGAGGAAAGTTCTGTGGTCAGACGAAACAAAAATCGAGCTGTTTGGCCACAATGCCCAGCAATATGTTTGGAGGAGAAAAGGTGAGACCTTTAACCCCAAGAACACCATGCCTACCGTCAAGCACGGTGGTGGTAGTATTATGCTGTGGGGCTGTTTTGCTGCCAATGGAACTGGTGCTTTACAGAGAGTAAATGGGATAATGAAGAAGGAGGATTACCTTAAAATTCTTCAAGATAACCTAAAATCATCAGCCCGAAGGTTGGGTCTTGGGCGCAGTTGGGTGTTCCAACAGGACAATGACCCCAAACACACATCAAAAGTGGTAATGGAATGGCTAAATCAGGCTAGAATTAGGGTTTTAGAATGGCCTTCCCAAAGTCCTGACTTAAATCCCATTGAGAACATGTGGACAATGCTGAAGAAACAAGTCCATGTCAGAAAGCCATCAAATTTAACTGAACTGCACCAATTCTGTCAAGAGGAGTGGTCAAAGATTCAATGAGAAGCTTGCCAGAAGCTTGTGGATGACTACCAAAAGCGCCTAATTGAAGTGAAAATGGCCAAAGGACATGTAACCAAATATTAGCACTGCTGTATGTATATTTTTGACCCAGCAGATTTGATCACTTTTTCTGTTAACCCATAATAAAGTCATGAAAGAACCAAACTTCATGAATGTTTTTTGTGACAAAGAAGTATCTGTTCCAATCACTCTATCAGAGAAAAATCTGAGTTGTAGAAATAACTGGAAACTCAAGAGAGCCATGACATTATGTTCTTTACAAGTGTATGTAAACTTTTGACCACAACTGTATATGTGTATGTATAGTTCGGTGTACCTAATAAACTGGCAGCTGAGTGTATAAAACCTTTATAAATCAGAAGCTGTTGGCCTCCTGCTGGAAATACAGATTATTTTTCTCCAAATTAGATAAAGCTCACTGATCCTTACGTTTGTTTTACAATTTCACGCTCCTTAAACATCTTACTCGCAACTTTGAAGGACAAGTTGCTGTTTTACATTTCACCACTAGATGGCAACACTTTTTAGAGGTGCCACTAAACCGTAAGTTGGAGCAACAGCGGTATGTATGTGTGCTCCGTTACACGCACTGTCTGGCAAGGACAAAAGTGCAGCATATATGAATCACTGTGGATCACTATGTGTATATGTTCTGCAATGATAGTAGAGTGAAAAAGCTGTAGGGAAACAGCAGACAAATTGATCCTTATATTGGCAACATTATAAAAAGATTCTGGTTCTTGTGATTTCTAGGAATCAGACTCTTGGCTTCAGACTACAAGTTTCTAAGACAAACGTGAAGGATTTTGGCTTATCCTCATTTAGCATGAAATCAAACCATTTATTATAGTTTCACCTGGTAAAACCAAACCATCAATTATAGTTCCATCTATTTTCTTTTTAATACTCTGACCACACAGTCATTATAAGACAAACTGCCCTGGCTCTCTTAGCCAGCAACTGCAGGAAGAGGAGCACATAGATTCTATAGTGGTTCAGCAGCGACCTCCTGCTCACATATATTGTACAAATAACCCCAGCTCGCCTCTCTTTCTCAGATGCGGTCAACATAGGCACATCCCATTGTAATTGCACTTGCCAATTTATCATGTGTCTAATTCTATGAGAAAGTTCCAAAATGTTTCCTCGGTTTAAAGTATTTGCACATTGAGCGAAGAAATACTTAGTGGTGGGGGTCTTTTTTTAGATTTAGTTGTCCTAGGGAATCAACAATCATGTATACAATAGTGTTGTGAAATGTGCAGGGAATTACTATGTGTGTACTTTGGCCTCTGCCAGTTGGCTATCGTTAACTGTATTACTCCCTCTCCATTCATGTCAGTTATTCATTCTGCAGAGATTTAGAAGTAATCAATTTTTGGCATACTTTCTGTAAGAGGTGGAACACCCTGGGTCAGCTTTTTCTCATAGTCTTCTACTCACTGTTTACCTCACATCACTTCTCATCACTACACACTCTCTTCCTGTCACCCCTCACCCCTCACCTCTCGGTCTCCCTCCCCCTGAGCTGCTGATTCCCCGGAGTCCCCGCTGGAGCCGGCCCATGAGGCAGATGTTCAGACGTTTGTGGAGAGAGAGAGATGCTGCAATGAATCACCGACCATTTCAAACTTTTCGGGCCACCATTCAGTCCTTGTGAAGGGGTCCAGTCTGCTGTGCCACAAGAGATTGGGTTGGTTCACCCAACTTTCAGAAACGAAAACTCTTACCCCCAATGTTATCAAGCCATAGAGATAGTTTTGGTTTCATGTGCCCAGTTTTATAGATGTCTATCTTTGAGGTTTGTGCCGCCATTCCGATACAAATGAGGTGTATATGGAATTTCATTTGTGGTGCTGACAGCATTGAGAAATCACATTTGGAAAATTCAACGCCAGCTTTTTTTCCAGAAACAGTGTCCCTGATACTCTGGATCACAGAGCTCTAAATAGTCCTTATGAAAACTGTTCACAGCATGTTGTGATTATCCAAAATGATGGATGCAAAAGAGATGTTGCAAGGGATGTTAAGATAAGAAGATAATTCTTTATTAGTCCCACCACAAAAAAAATGTTATTCACTATCCCGGTATGGCCAGATACCTAGATGTATGAGAGAATTTATATCTTTTTAAATTTTGGTGAAAGTGGCGCTTAAATGTTCCACCAATGTCCCTCGCTGCTGTCCGGTGTTCTAGACAGTAGTACGAGGAGATTTGCGTTCGAGGGGCATCTGCCCCGGGCAGCAGCAAGATAAATCCCCCCATGGAGTCTGGTGGTGATGGCTGATGATTCTGAGACTGGGGGGCTGATGAGGCGGATGAATCTGTGATGACTGGGTGGTGATGGGGAGATAGATGGGCGCTTGTTTAACAGCAGCATGAACGTACTAAAGGCAGAGACAGAATCGTATTTAAAAAGAGAAGGCGGCAAGATGATAGGCTAACAATGTAGGTGTGTTGCTGTGCTATTTGATTGACATGACCAGCTGATGAGAACAGCTTACATCATGATTGACAGCCCCAGATGATGACAGCAGGAATTTATGAGTGAGTAGTGTGAAAGGTGCGAATGGCAGGATGAATGAGAAATTAATTACAGGCCTAAGCATACAAAAGAATTGTAATTAGGAAGAGCTTAATTTCACTCATACTGGTGTGTTTTTAAATTTGCGGCTGCTGGCTGGTTCCCAAGCTTAGATGTCTTTTTTTTGCTCTGCTCCTTCACCCGCACCTCCTCCCTACTACTACCTTCAATTCTTACCTTCTCTTGGTAAGAAATGTTAAGTAGATTAAACATCATGTTTAATATCTTTCATCCGCCTTTGGAAGATAAATGCTAATCTGAAAGGTTGAGTCAAACCACAACATATGATACTGATCTTATAAAATGTGGTTTAATTATTGGCCATCAATCTGGCCTAACTTACTCCGGATAATTTTAAGAGTCCCTCTTTTTTCTTTCTCTCACTCTTTCTCTCTTTCTCTCTCTCTCACACACACACACACACACACACACACACACACACACACACACTACTAGTCACTCAGTGTAATTCAATATCCAGCCTGTAATTTCCACTTCATATGAACATGAACCCTCCTCTCATGTTGAGCAGCTCTGCTATGCTATGCAGTGCATTGCAGGTGATCATAATCAGTCAACTTCCCTCTGATCAGGCTCTGCCAAGCACAGCTGCATCCAGTCAGCCGGCTCTGCTCTCTGTTAATGGAGCTTTTTTTTCCTCCCCCCACAGCTATGGCTTAGCTACATTAAGCTACGTCAGTGGTCAGTTATTCTCCATTACTTGGCGAATTGCCTGGCTGTGTGTGTTTTGGATTCTCAGTGTGTCTTTCTCTTTACAGGGGCATCAAGTGTCTTCCTCAGCAGTGACAGCCCCTATGAGGGAAGAATTATGAGCGAGTTTTTGGTAGAGGTTAGCGGTGATGTTTGCTTGGCAGAAATGGATGTAGAAAGAAGGTCAAGGGGGATAGCATGCAGAGGACTGAGGGGGGAGAGAGCGCAGACTTGGCTGGAGGATAAGGGGGAGAGCCGGGGCTAATTTAAAGATGATTGTGAGTTTTTGGTTGGAAGTGGGAGGAAGAAGTGTGTGATATATGTAGCAGATATAGTTTGATAACCAGGGAGTTCACTGGGCAGTTGTAGACACACTTCATCACCACCTTATCTTTCAAAATGAAAGGAAGCAATAAAGCTTCTGACTCCTGCCTGCCTCTTTATCAGGAGCTGCACACTGTTATTTTTTACACGGCTGGTTTTAACACCAGAGGGTTACCACCTAGTGAGGGCATAAGGTGCTTATCGTCGCAGCTCTGCTAAAAGTGAAGTGATGCATCAGAACAGTTTTATTTATCCATTTTCTGTTTTGGTTGCTCGACTAGTCCTATTTGAAGGCTGATTGCTCGTCCACTTGCAGAGCATGTATCCCTCTGCTAGGGTTGCACTACCTTACATAAGGACACTCCAAGGATCATGTGCAGGCCAACATGCTTGAACTGGGGTCACGCAGAGAGACTCTCTTTCTTTCTTGACCAACCACCCCTCAAAGTAGACACAGGGGGCTCCCCACTCTGACCTCATTGTTAAAATATACTACATAGTTTCTTTTTTGAAAATAAACACACACACACACACACACACACACACACACACACACACACACTTGTTTTATGTGACTCCAGCACTTATCTTGCACCTTGTAAAATAAATTTGTAAGTCTGTAGTGCTTTCTATTAATCATTTAGGGGAGGAAATCTGAGGCTCCGCGCATAGCTGTGTATATATATATATATATATATATATATATATATATATATATATATATATATATATATATATATACACATATACACACACACATTTGCATATACTTCTACTGGAGCCATGCTCTTAGCTCAAGGCAGATAAACTGATTCCACCTGGGCTACATGAGGAAGCCCCTCTACATGCATGCTGACCTGGGGGTGCTTTATTGCATTGTATCTAAATAGGAACCTGTCTGTCTTGCTCACTTTTCCTGCCTCACACACTTTTTTTTTTCCTCTCCTCGGCACTGAAAGCCTCTTGGCATAGTGAGAGTGAGGGGAGCCTGTGAGCTATTTCTGTTTGGTTTTATGTTTATGATAAATTAGTTGTGTTGCTAGCTAGGTCTTCTGAGAATGTTGATGTGTTGTCCCTCATCAGAAAGAAACAGTTAGGTCACTGCTGCACTTTGGCCAGATGTGTTACTGGAGAAGAAGAAAGGGAGGGAGGAGAGGTAAAGCAGTGATTGAGTGGCTATTGATGGGCTATTTGTTCCATCTGAAACCATTCTTCCATGCTTGCCAATATTTCCCCTGTTCTCTCTCTCGTTTTCAATCTCTCTTTCTCTCTCTTTTGATGTCTCTCTCTAATGCTATTAAATGTTTTACCAGCTGTGCTGCGAGTTCAGGTGGCACTGCCAGAGTTACATTACATTAAGGCAAGCATGCTGCACTCATGACAACCTACATTACACTGCCCTGATGTCATCACAACTCTGCTCCCCTGAAATTGGAGCATCTTGGCACTTTGACAACTCGGCAACCCCCCACTTTCCAGTTCTGTATTCAGTTGAAAAAAAAACAACAGTGTGTTCTTTTGGTTGCCAAAACAAAGCTAGCGACACTCCTGTAGTTTAATCTAATAAATGTCTTGAGTCTCATCCACGACCAGTGACTCAGCTCTGTGCACTCTGTGAGCATTCATTTCCTCGACCTGGCCGGGACCCCACCTGCTGCCAGACACATGTTATTAGGAGAGTAAATACTATGTCATGCTAAAAGACATGTGCAATCCCTCTAAAACTCCCAAAATGAGAAATGTGACATTCAAATGTTGTGTTTTTCAATCACTTTAAATCCAAATCCTTCCTGCTGTAACATTATCCATATATTGTACTTAACAGCATTAGTTAAATGTAATCCTGAGCTGCTTCGCTTGTGTCTCTCCCTTTTTTCTGTCTCATATAATCTGACACTATTTCCTCTTTTCTACCTATATTGACCCCCTCCCTTGTTTTGAATGTCTGCAGTGCTCTCCCCACTCTCCTCGGTTAAAGCATCTCTAAAGAGTTTTGATGAAAACAGATTTCTGCAAATCCACCAGAACACACAGCTTTGATTATATAGTTCCATTCACTGTGACAGCTCTGCAGGATTCTTGTCTGCATTGCTCTTCATAAATAGTGTCTGAAATTTGAAGTCTGGAGGGGGGGGGGCAAATTGTTCTAACAAAACCTGAAGTGGGTTTCTGAGGTTCTGTAGCAGACTGTGCTCAAGTAAGACAAGATTGTATTGAATATGTGCTAATGAAAGAAGCAAGTATGCTGACTTTACAGTGTGTGATATATTTGTGGAGTGCACGGAACTGGTGAACCAACTGTGAGGCTGCAGACAGGAAGCACAGTGAGATTTTAACTAGCGGCAGGAACACACCCGGCCTCGGGGCAGGCTAATCAGTGCCATACCTGATGCGACTCGGTGCAAAGCCACCTAAGACAAGGCAAATATGAAAACGCAGTCTAGCGATGGCCTACCATCCATTGCCTCTTTTATCTTGCCATCTTTGAATAGTCAACCAATCAATCCCGTCTTTGGGTAAATACAGAGGGAATGAAGCAGTAAGCCGCCTCTGTCTCTGAATTTACCCTTCTCAACTGATGTACTGCCATTAGGTTTTATCACTTAGGATATGTTTCTTGAAACAATGACAGTGTTTATATTTTTATTACCAACCTTCATCCTGCTTTTGGAAGGGATAAAAATGCAATAACAGACGTAGTAGCACTATGTTGCGCTTGTATAGGCTTTATTAAGGGATAAAGAGACCGACTTTTGAAATATAGGATTTTTGACATTCATATCCTTGAGTTGTTATTGGCTCTGAAGAGAAAAGTTTGGCACTTAAACTTTTTTTTCTCACATTCTTTCACTGCTGCTGGCCTGATGTTTCTTTCAGCAACCCTTCAAATGCACATACCTGCCTGGCCCCTTCCATTTACCCACTTCAAAGCTCCTCCACCATCCTTATCCATGGCTTCCTATCATCCTATTTCCTAATCTTAGAAAAACAAAGCACAGAACCTAGCTGAAGATAGACTATAGGTTCAACATATGGCTTCACTTTCTAGATTTTGCCATGACATCATGCTGTAATTTTCCAAGCAATTACTAGATGTTGCACTTTCTTGAAAGCATTAGTGTTAAACGTTTAGTCTTCACACAGGATAAGCCCTTATCTATTTTGCCATATCTCAACTGTGACGTGTTCAGGCCAACAAACTTCTTCTTCTACTCTCTCCTTTTGTGTCATTAATTAAATATCAGTCATTAAACGATTATACCAAATAGTGGTAAAAGTCCTCAGACGTTATCTGTTTATGCGTTTCCCTAAAGGGGGTTTTAAATATTTTTAAGAGAGGCAGCCTGTGGAGGGAGGGAAACAGGAGGTAGTCCTTCCAGTAGGCAGGTGGAATTAAAGACGCAGGAGAGAAACTGAGCGTGGGATGACAGAGGGAGTCAGGACAGTCACAAAGCACAAGCTCTGTCTGACGCCTTTCGTTCACGGTCAAATCCCTTCATTGCCGGCTCATTTTCCAAGGAAATACAATACCAAAATCAGCCCTAATCCCTGCTCTGCTCCACTAACTCACAGAGGAGACGCAGAAGACTGCATTCTAAATATATCTCTTTCTGTCTGTCTTTACACCCATGTTCACACCCATTCAGTGTTGTACACAATCCCATTAAAAGTTAATCAAGACCTTTTGGTTTTACTTGGTTTTACTTGGACATGTTGCTCTTTCTAAGGATGTTTTCAATCTTTAGAACCTCCTAAAATGTGTAACGTGGCATATTTCAAAGAGATGGCATTCACTGCGTCACAAAACATGTTCATAACAGCAGAAAAAGGTAGACAGAACAACTAATCCCCTGTCATTCACTGAAACTTGACAGTCCATCCCTTTTGGCCCGCGTGGACACAGCGTCATTACAGCCCTGTCACAGCCTTGTCATCTGAAAACACAGGAGGCCCGACTGAGCAGTAGCAGATGGAGAAACAGACAGAGCTCACGCTGCCATTTTGGGTTGCCAGTACACTCGCCTTATGCAAGGTCTGTTAAGCCACTCAGCAAGACACAAAGCAGTTTGTTCCAACATCCCAAACTCTTGAGTCAAGGTGACGCCTCTGGCCCAGTAGAGGAGGAGCATACTGGTATATCAAGATCTTTTTTTTTTGGTCTGACTGGTCAAACTTGTCCGGTTTCCACAGCGTGCACAGTCTCCTCTCCCTGGGAACTGTAGCATCATGCTCCTTGAAAAAGCTATGGAAACACTGTCACACAACAGTATATACATTGGCACCATCGGACTATATGTTTGATGTGAGCCTTAAGTATCTTATCTGCTGACCATCATAATTTCATTACTTTGCTTATAGCACAAACAAAACTACCATAAATGTGTGTCTAGACGTGGTCAAACAAAGTTACTGTATCAGATTATCACCGTTAGTCAGGCTGATCAGGTGTTAAGACTCATTTTACACGAGAGGGCTTCAAAAAACAAACAGGAACTGGAGGGCATGCATGCACATGACTTCACGTACAAACACACGCACACACACACACACACACACACACACACACACACACACTCGCAACTGAGGAGGGCCTCTGTAAAGGGCATTAACCTGACACCTCACAACACACTATGGTGACTGACACACTTAATGTTTAATTGGCTGCAACAGGAGATGAACACCATCTTCCTGAACACCCTCCTGTTATGTGCGTATTTGTTTGTGTATGTCAGTGTGTGTGGGTCTGCCTCCCTCCTTTTTAATCACTCTCCTCACTTTTCTTACGTTTCCTGCCCCCTATTATCATGTCAGAGGTTTTCCACTACATAACCAAACAGATTCCTCCTTAAGGCAAAAAAAACAAAACATTGACTCCTTTTCTTCTGTGATCTGCATATTCTGTTTCGTTCTTTCCATCCTCTTTTCCATCCTTCCATCTCGAGACAATCCCCAATTCTTCCCTGTCGTTGCTTGTTGAATAATAACAAACAGCTTGATTTAACCAGCCCCTTAGCGGCTTTAAACTCAGGAAACACTCAGATCTGTGCACAGCAATTGTTCCCACATTATGTGAACCGTGCTTCAGAGCAGAGCGTGTCTGCTGGTGATGGGTCGTTTCCTGAAAACACCCTCGTATCAACACATATGTCCAATTAAATAGATTGATTATAGTGGACAATAGCATTGAAGTGGTCAGCGCCATTCAGGAAATAAGCAAACAAACATTTTCTTCTTTAACTCTTGGATGTAAATACAGTTCAGTAATTGTGGAGTTGCTTCTTGAGGTTTCCTTTAATTTCCATTAAGCACATTCGATTTGGTTCATTCTTCTAAAAAATCTGGTGTCTCTTAGTCCAATGTAGCATCTAGCCATGCTCAGATTTACTCCGCTTGCCACATGGAGGAGGTTTGTAGGTTCACGCTGGATGAATCATAATGGTGTAATAACCAGGGGCAAGGCTTTTAATACTTTCCCCATCTTAGAATAACTTACAGTTAAAGAGTTAGTAAATTAAATTACATGCAGCAACATATCATTGCATAACACTTAGTACATAATAGACATAATGGTCCCACTTAAATTATAGCATGAGGAAGCCCAGTATATGTCCAACTCGCTGACACTCACACACACACACACACACACACACACACACACACTGATACGATCAATCAGATGAGGAACTACATTGACATGTAAACATACCACAAGAGGCTCTCTCTTTTCTCTCGCTCCCCACACAGAGAACTATTCACCCCTCTTCACCACTCTCCCTCTTACTCGCTCCCTCTCTCTTCCTGGCTCGCACTCCGCTCTCTGCAGCCCATGACACTGCACTCATTCAACTCTTGTCTACCTTTTTCCACTTCTACAGATAAATAAACACCATCATCCTAATCATCATTAACACTATGACGTCAGCACTCTCATGCACTGCGCATGATGAGTAGGTATGTGGAAACATACATGCTGATGAGAGTGCATGCTTTGGCGCATACATACACGCAAACACACACACAAACACACACGCAAACGCACACCTTGGATCCAAAGGGGAACACTGGTTTCTTGACATGGCATACACAAATGCTCATTTTGATAGAAAGCACAACACCTTTAAGGTGGCATGAGTGTGTGTTTTTATGTGTGTCGACATTTGGGCTACAATCCATTTTCCCCCTTCAGTCCTTGTTGGTGAAACACCTAGAGGTGATTTCCAACCTGAATTTACTTTGCCTTGATGTTTATGTAGCCTTCATTTGCTATAACGCTTGAATGGAAGGCTTTGCTTTTCTCCTCCGGGTTCCCTCTTTGTATTTACAAAATGAAATTGATACACCGCTATTGTCAACGTTTTTTCCCCCCATCTCTCCCAGTTGGTGCAATGCTGTCTCACTCAGTCCATCTTTTCGTGTTTACAGAGAGATGTTCCAGGATTCAATGAGATCCGTCTAAACAAATAGCTGCAGCTGGTAATCTGGACTCCACTGCCATTGTTCTCCCCACACACCATTGTCCCTGATTGTTAAAAATATGTTCTGCGTCAAGACATGCAGATACAAATGGCCAGACTAACCTGCTGTAGGCAACCTTGAGTAAAATTGAGCTAATGGGCTCCTATTGACCCCCTATTTCTCCTGCTCTCTGTGCATTGTGTATATACCCTCCCTTTCGCCTGCATCAATCAAGTGCAGAGCACACTGCTGACTACACATGGCAGCTTGAATATATTTTGCCTGGAGCACCAGAAACCAACTATTACTCCTCTGTTGGAATACCACCTGACCCGAGGTTTGTTGTGTGTTTGTGGTAATGTGACAAAGTTATAGGAATATGAACTATGTAAGCACAGTATCAACTAAAAAGAATGACGCAAGACACTGCCTCAATACTGGGTAATACAATATACATGTGTATATCCGAAGCGTATAGAACACAGATTCAACAGAGCATTGAATATATGTACAAGAAAATTAAAAAATTCTATTCAATTAACAACACAAGTTTGCACATTTCGGGATATACCCTTATGCGCTCTCTGGTGGACATATAGATGAGAAACTTGATACCACTCTAGACCGTCTGTCTGTTAAATATGAAGCTACTGCCACTTAGCTTAGCATAAAGAGTAGATTCAAGTGTAAATGGCTAGCCTGGAGCTGTCCAAAAGTAACAGAATCCAGCACCTCTATAGCGCACTAATTAACACGGTATAACTTTTTTTGTTTAATACTTACAAAACCATACTATTTTCGAGGAAATAGTAGTACACATGTTGAGTTTGCAGTGCATAGTATGCGATTTCAGAACCCAAGCTTGAATCTGTCACATAACCCCTCGTAAAACAGCAAAGTTAAATTTTTACACATTTTCTGGACAGATTGAACAGACAACAAATGTGAATCAATGACCGTAAGAGGTGCTGGTAGTTTGATTTTGTTACCTTTGGACAGAGTGAGGCTAGCTGTTCCCCACTGTTTCCACTTTCTATGCTAAGCTAAGCTAACCAGCGGCTGATGTCTGTAGAGTTATATTTAACATACAGATAGAAGAGGGCTATCTTCTCACTGACAGAAAGTGAATAAGCATCTTTCCCAAAAAGTCAAACTATACACAGTAAACTATAACTACAATGAAACACAAACAAGATTATACGTATGCATAAAATGTAAGCATGACACAGACTAAAACACCACTTATTTCACATTCAGATAACACACAGAGGCACAGGTCCAACTTGACCCCTGGATGTGTACTTGCATATAATGTACATAAAGATGCAACATGTTGTTGTGAATACTGCATCCTCTGCCACACACACACACACACACACATACACACACACACACACACACACACACACACACTGCAGGTTGTGAGTCCAGATCCAGTAGGGGTGTTGGCTGACCCTGACAAAGTAGTGGAAATTTGGAGGGCAAAAATGTCTTGACACTGCCAGTTTATCCCAGAGACCCCCGAAGCGCACAGAGTGCTATTCACCACATCTGTATCTCCATCTGCATACTCACTTCTCACACTCACGCTACTCTAAACAAACTTCCATCTGTATGGAAACATGCTCCGCACTGCGCTGCTCACTCATGTACACACCGTGTACACACACCGCCACACTGCCTCACACAACCACCACGTTGTGCTTAAACACTGTTTTCTCTGGACGATCACATTCAAGGCTCTACAGGCACAATGCTCCTGAACCGTGCACTTTATTCCACTGTGACGTCGTTGGTGTTTCTTTTTCTTGCTCTCTCTTCACAGACTACACTGACAGTCCAACTCCTCCTCCGCTAATTTACCCTGTGCTCTTCCTTTCCACTTAATCCCTCTAATTATTTCTCCTCATGGTGTCTGTTTTTCTTTTTCCAGGATGCAGATTACCATTCCACTGCCTTCTATCCATCTTTTACGCTTGGATTACAGACAATCCTGTTTTTCCTGTTCCCAACCACTTTGTTCGCCACAGAGGACATGCAGGACAGCGGAGGATGGATGGACAAATAATGTTCAATAAGGAAAGGAAAATACTCCTGGGACAAAGAGCTTTCAAAGTTTGTTTTTGTAGCAGCCTCCCCTGATTGACAGTTCAAATGGGACCTCCTAAACAAAACTCTCAATATTCTATCTCTATCTCAAAACAAAACATTTCAAAAGCATCTTCATGTTGAGTTAAAACCATGAAAAGGTTGCTCCCCTCATTTTGATTTTCCTCAGTGTTTTTTCTTTCCTCTCTTTTGTGCGTTTCTCTACCAGGTTCTTTTTCTGTTTTCCTCTCTTTTCTGTCAATACATTTGCTTTGTTGTTTATCCTGCCCTTATCTGAGCCTTTTGTATGTTTGCTGTGACTACAACAAATCCAACATTGATCAAGCAGTAAGGGTCTGACAGGTTGAGCAGAAAAAGCAGACTATATAAACCAAGTGAGGGGCCACAAAGAGGAGAAGAAACAGATGAAAATGATGACAGGTTTGAATTCTTGACTGTTACACAGACGCAGAGGAAAATACATATGTATCCCAGACCCTTCTGCAGGAATGGCCAGTTCTCAGGACTGTGTGGTACGCATACTGTAAATATTGATACAGTGCATTTGCTTTAAAATTAGAAATGTCCCCATCCATGTTTTTCCTAAAGCTACCCATTTCGGTAATATATCCAATATTCAGCTGCACAATGATTGGTAAAACTATTTTAATATCTTTAATTGCCGATTGGCTCTGGATTGAGAATATATTCTGCATGGCCTGCATCAAAGCTTTTCTTTAATGACGTCCTATAATATTATGTGCTATGATATTGGTTAATATACAGTATCTGTGTCCGCATGGAATTCTTGTGGAAGGAAAGTTGACAGAATCGTCACGTTCTCTCTTCATTAACTGACGATATCAATATATAAAAGGCAATTTTCAACCAATTGTAGCCACATGCAAAATGTTGCTCGCAAGGATCTGCGTTTTCAGAAACAGTTTGATAACTTGTTTGACAGCTGGCGTGTCTCGAGCAAATAAACAAAGGATCAGAAATAGGCTAGGTGCATAAAGGTAATATTGATTAATTCATTCAAAATGCCTGGATCAGGGCTGATCCCGATCCACCTGATTGCTCAGAACATGAGACAGTCCACATGCACACATGTAGCCTCCATACTTTTACCAGTTATCTTAATTATGCAATTCACTGCAGTTGGCCAAATATCTGGATCATGTTCATACAGCACTGTTAGTGTCATGTCTTTTTTGTATAAACTCACCATCCATGTATCCAGCAAGGGGATCAGATCAGTCTTCACAAGCTTCCATTAACATTCAACTTGGCAGTGAGAGTCGCAGGTCTGTCATTCAGCTTATTCGTCTATGTCTTCTACAGCTATTAGAATGACAAAGCACACCGAGATAATAGCAGTATTCCTCTGTGAAAAGTGGTTATGGCTATCATACTGTGACCATATGCAGAGATGATGAATGTATTCACCACTCCACGCTTAATGCTTTGAAATTTCATAAACAGACTATGTCATGGACAATCTGTCTTTTGAGGCGAACATCAAGTAAACAAGATGCACATTCATAATGTCTGCACTTTAGCAGGGCTGTTGTTAATGCAGCACTTGTAGCTTGTATCTAGTATCTAATGTGCTCTTGTAGCTCTTGTAGACCATATCCAACAACAGTATTGTGTCCTGCCACAGTGCCTCATTATTAAATGTCTTCACATTATCAATCTAGCCACTCTAGTTAGTTTATAAAATGTAGTTTAGCGACATGCAAAACATTTGATTAGCTAATAAAAAGGGCTTTATTTTTCTGTCAAATGCAGCAGAACTCCCTAAGTAAACAGACTTTGTTGTGTAAAATCTGTGGATTTCCTCTATCGGGACATTACCCCGTTATATTAGCCTACAACATTCATGCAGGCCGGGTTCAAACAATGTACGGTTCACCTAGATTATAAAAAATGAGATTTCGGCTGCCCCATCAATATAATGGAGCTTGTTTGTGACACCCACAGCATTGGAACTTTGATTTTATAAAAATCAACAGCAATGTGTCACAACACACTGGGAATCATTTTCAGTAGAAATCTAGTTTCTTGAAGACCACAGTCAAAATTCCTTTCACTTTCATTGCACTGTGCTGGAGGCTGAGAAGAAGGATGGGTAGAATAATAAAAACTTCAAATAAAGTTCGGTATAAGAGCATTTACTTTAATGCCCAAAATAAAGGTGGAATGTGTATTGTTAATAAGGTGATTCACGATTGTAGCATCTTAAGGAAAAGAGCTTGAAGAATAATGATCGTAATAGGGCCTTTGATAGAAATAAAACTGCACTTTATTGGCAAAGTAATCTCCCACAGTAGATTTTCCTGGTTATGGATACACGCAAGGTGAATCCCAAATCTTTCTTCTGCCTCTGTTATTCATTGGGTCGACTGACAGTTAATGATTCCCTCAGATGTTTCTTAACTGTTTATTGCCAGCTTTATAAGACCAGGTGTTCTGTGCTCTGTGCACTTTTTGGCCTGAAGACATAATTTTGGCCATACTACAGGAAGACAAATGGCTCTGTCTGACTTTTTGTCCCTCTGAGTGAACATTTAGTTAAGCCTCATATATCTGTGTTGAGGCTGATGGTAGCCATGTTTGGGATTTCTGATAGAGTCGGACTTGGACTGAAAAGTGAACTTGATTGAGTGACTGTTTTGGGATTTGTTTCAGTGTATTCCAGGACTGTCTCCATTTTTCTCTTGTCCAGGCAGAGGACAGCTCCTGATTGACAACACGGCTGATTTTTATAACCTAAAATGCAAGATTTGTTTTATACGATTGTCAACACCTCTGATTGGATAAAGAGTTCCCTGAAAAGAGTCAATGAAAGGTCGTTGAAGAAGACACCCACTCTCAGAGGAAAACAGCTGTCATTTTTTTTATTCCTGGCATAATACTAGGAGCTGGAAATAAGCCTCAACATGTGGGAGAATGTCAAGCCAAATCTCTGAGGAAAAGGTTGTCATAGATTGAGATATTTAAAGGTCTCAACATTCCTTTTAAACTTTAGCACCGCTTGGTGCCTGAATATGATGTGCAAGAGATGCTCTACCTGATGACAGGTAATAGTAATGTATTGTGGGCTGATGTGTTCCCAGATAAAATACTCATACAGGTTCTCTACAAGTTTGTATTTTCATAACCTTAAAACTGTTAATTATCTCTCTGTCACACATTCAACGTGATTTTATTGTCCAGCTAATGAATGCATTTTCTCTTTGTTGCCGCTCCCTCTTCTCTTGCTTGTCAGTTGTGATGTGAACTAAGTGGATTGTGAAGTAATTTTGCTGCTTTACTGCTTTGTGACAAAACGTCCTCTAAGACCAGAGGAGCCCGGATAATCATATTAGAGTGATTCTCAGGGAGCTTACAGCCCCGCCTCCTCAGCGGCAGGGCACCATGGGTCGACTGAGGTAGACATCTGATGTGAACCTGGCAGCACTGAGGAAGACCGCCAGGTTTTCTGACATCATGGGACAATCATTGGCTTTGGGCTAGACAGACCAAGATTGCCTGATGGGTATAGCATGCTGTCTGTGTGTATGCTGCTGCTGCTGCTGCTGCTGGGGGCCACTGAATGGGAATGATATAATACTTGTAAAATGTCAATGAAGTGCAGTTTCCTAGGAGTAGGAGGAGGGTGCAATTTACTTGTCAAAATAAATGTGCGTCAATTGGCAATATTTGCCTGTTTGGTTGGGTTTTTGTGTGTGTGCATAAGAGTAGTGCATGTGTATACATGAATTGATGAAGTCACACGCTGTGTACATGTGTGCATGCCAACTTTATTTCCCTACCATCACATGTGCATGTGTGTGAGAGAGAGCTTTGACATTCTAATTAAAGAACATTTTTCATTCTTTGCACTAACCTTTACTGCTCTGTGTGTATACTAAGGGTGTGACCTACTGCTGGCCAGCTGACTCAGCCAATCGGCATTCCTGGATAGGTGGAAGTGCACTGGCCTATAGTCCACCAACAACAAAGGAGATGGAAGGTAACAGAGGACAAAACGGGAGAGTTTTGCATAAAAACAAGAGTGGTGTGTATCAATGACTCACATCAGGCATAAATTATTACTATAAGGGGAGGAGCTTCTCTGTCACACACACACAAACTTCAAAACAAGCTTGGACACATATATATGCAAATGCACAAACAGATATGTGCACATGCAAATAAACCCAGTACTCTGTCACACTGTCCACCTCCCTCTCTCTGATACACTTCATAGGTATGTATAACAGCCTCTCTCCACCCCTGGCTCCACCCTCAGTCCTAGAGGACAGGCTGGTTGACCCAGGAGGAGGGGATAGCGAGGGAGGGAGGGAGGGAGGGAGAGGTAGGAGCAGACTGAGCTCAGATTCATTTCTGCTGGTGGTGCTGGAGGCACAGCACATTGCAAGAGCATAACGTGACGCGCAAGGACCTAGGACACGCATGGCTATCAAATGGATTACTCTGACATACACCTGTGAACTCAGACTAAGCAAGGACAATACAGTCAGGAGGCACACAAAGGACTTGCACAGAGCTTGAAGAACGTGTTTGTCCCACTAACCGAAAATAAAAAAAAACTACCTGGCTTTGATGAAGACACATTCATTCAGGAGCCAGCTGATATCACGCTGAGCGGAGGGACTTGGATTGACAGCGCTGACAATGTGAATGTTTTGGGTGAAATTCTGAATGTGTTGTGTCACCCAGCTGCACCACTCAAGTGGATCATAAGTGAGTGCATTTATTTTTCTCTGTGGCGATTGTTTGATTTGAATACTAGAGCTGATAGTGACATTTATACTTAAATGAATACACATACTTCAAATTAAAATCATCCAAAAATTGTCCTCTTGTCATTGAAAACAATTAACAGCCCATGGATCTGTAGACACTTAAACTTGGTCACATTGTAAGTGAATGGATTTGTTTACCGATTAATCTAGGTCATCTACAGCATTTCAAGTCCGCTTGAGACTCGTGACAGCTCTGTATTCAGTATTTTATAAATAGTTTTGACTATTATTTTCACTCATTTGTCATGCTGTCATCTTCAGTATCATTATTCTTCTGATTAGTGTAACATTTGAACTGTTAACATAACAGTTCTATGTCTTGTTTTTTTCTTTTAAAAATAGAAGGAAATCTGTGTAATTTAATGTTCATTAGATTTAAAAGAGGAACACAAAACAAATCTTATTTTCAGACATAGTGCCATATCAGTACACCTGTTTTGGAAAGTGAATTAATGTATTGATAATACATTAGGAAACATTTGCATTAACAATTATAGCATATATATATATATATATATATATATATATATATATATATATATACACACACACACACACACACACACACACACACATACATATATATATATATACACTTGATTTTTACATACACATTTTTTGTGTGTAATCATCTGTTTTTTTCAAACGATTGAAACTTACATTAAGTTGATTTGACAACAAAAGTGATACATTTTTAATAAAGCTTTTAATGAAGTAATGTAACTCACAGTAGCCGTTGTATTTATCATGCCATGGTATCAGTATTAGTATGGTAACATACACAGTATGTCTGGCACAGACAGATGTACTTGACTGGAAATATTTTATGGCACAGCCTAATTGAAAATGCTTGTGGTCCTCTAAGTTTTTCCATGGATTAAAAAAAGCTCAAGGGAATCACCAGGTTGTTCATGTGATCTGCTCTGTCATGTAATGTTAATGGACTGTAATGGCGACGACTCTTAACGCTTTGTCCCCACAGACATCGAGACGAGCGAAACACACCAAGAGAAAAGGACACGCGTGAGAAGGCTTACCATGCACTGACAACAAGGTGAGAGGCGACAGAGGCATACAGCATCTAGTCACCTGGGGTGCTCTTCTTTTATGTGCTTGTGCCTTTTCATCGTGCGTTTGTGTGTCCTGCCCGTATTTTAGGATCAAAGGTCTTTGGATGATTAAAAGGAGATTTGTGGCCCCAGACCAACTGTGTGTTTATGGTGCACACAAGGGTGTACCTTCAAAGTCAATTTATTTATGGCCTGACTTGATTTGTATACATAACAACTCATTACTTAGATGAAAATTAAAATGTCTCTTTAGTTTTAATTCTAAGTGAAAGCCCAGTATCTCCACCATCACAGAAGTTTGTCTTGCCAGTTTCCACTAGTGTAATAGCAATTAAACAATAAAATAAATCTCTCTAGATTTGCACCGTTTCTCTCTAAGAATCACTGTTTGGAACAATATTGCTCTGTGATTCAGAGCAGGAAGTGTTTGTATCAACCAAATTGCTTAAAAAATTGTTTTTCCATACACTTTCTTTCTTTTTTTGTTTGGCACAGTCCATAATATCCACAAAATTACTTCCTTGATTGTAGCCCCCATCCGGAAAAATCATCATCATTATTATTGTTTCAGTTATTTTCACAGTCAATTTAGTTTGGTCTCTAATGGGGAATCATTTCATCACATGGCCGAATCTAACCATATCAGCTACAAAAAATTCAGGCCTGTTTTAACTGATGTTGTAACACCGCGGCACAGTTTCCATTCTTCTTGGAGAACACTCTCAATTTTAAACCAGTTGTGTGATGTGAAAAAGGTTTTCTTTTTGTTTGGGTCACATTTGTGTTGCCAGTATGCTGGTTAATGATACATAACAAAAACAACAATCAGTGGTCTTATGAACAGGCTTTATCAGTGCTGATAACGGGACTTGTGCCTTCTGCAACACCAGACCGAGAGGAGGTCTGTCCACCGGCTGGTGTATTGTGGAAATAAACTCATGCCGATGTTTGTGAATGCAAAACTGACAGCTGAAATGTGGACAGGTAATGAGTGTATCAGCATGTGCAATGAGGTGTGGCTCCCCGTGATTAACATTTAATGGCTTGTTTGTACAAGACAGTGAAAGAACAAGTGTTTACTGTTATTGCTCACATGGGCTGCAGCCAGGAGGCTAGAACCTGAGTGAAACCCTCTGAAAGAGAGGAATAAATCATGGATCCAGAGCTGTGAATTAATAAGTGCAGCAGGTGCCTCCACAAATCGAAATGCATAAGTATATACAGAGTATTCACCTGTCATTGAATTGATTCATTCAGAAGGGAATATATGCTGCATGTGAGAGCGCCAATGGGAATCTAATTTAGTGATATGTGGGGCTTGAAGAAGAAAGCGTGGTCAGAGCTGCCTTATCATGCAGATGAAGTGCTGCACAGCCGTGTGTGGCACCACATGACTCACCGAGACCTTTGTTGTGTACGAATCTATTGATCGGTATGTAAATAAAGTCTCCGGCCACACCAATAAAAGCAGAAAAGAATACCAACGCATAAGGATATCACATGGTGCAGTCTAAAGTTTGATTCATATAATTTATTTTCTGTCTGTTTATTCACAGATTGGACCTGGTTATTTAAATCCTGTTTCCTGATGCCAATGTCTATTAATGAGGATGATAATGAAAATCCAACAGAAACAATTAGCATATCAGAAACAATTTTGATCCTTAATGACATGAAATGGTTGATTGTTTTAGACAGAAGGAGAGAAAATTAAGTGGGTGGGTAAATGTGAATATGAGAAACAGGTGTGGGGAGGAATTAGAAAAGAGGAAGAAGAGCAAATTAGAGGGGGAAATTAGCGACAGCTTGTGTGAGTGTACACTGGGCTGCTAATGAGGACTGAGAGGTCCTCATTTATCAGATCGGGTTAAACCTGGTCAAAGGGAACTAATCAAGGGACGGACATGCACGCACAAGACAAACAAGGAAGGGATGGAACTTTCATTTATGTTTGCATTATTGCACCCAGGGTTTAAGCACTTGTTTGTCTGCCATTGTTGCCACCATCATTTCATGTTAGTAACTGATCAGCCATGTCTTGAAATGCAAACAAGTGCAAAAAAGAATGAGAGGTATGCGTTTCTCTGCCAAGCAAGAGATGTCATGACAGAACTAAAGACACTTAGGAAGTACGGCTGGGACATTCAGTCAACCTCATGTTTTCTATTTTTATTCAAATTCATATTTCTTGTTAAAAAGTTGCTTCTTATTTGACCAAATAAGTTAACTTAAAAGGACCAAAGCAGTGGATTTGCATCACATCCCTTATACTTTACATCTGAACTGCCTTGCTTCTGTGTTATTTGCATGTAGCCTATTTTGTGTACCATTTCAGACATCCATTGTATCCATTCATTTTCACACAATATTAGTAATCCCTAGTGCAGACTTCAACTCAATCTGTGCTTAAATGGCATTATCATGCAACAATAATGCAACCTTGACAGATATTACATTGTAGACCTGATTTTCACTGTGACAGAATTTGCCATATACCTATGTTTCAAGCCTGCTGATTAATTTACATGTCATACAGAAATTAATGAAAAACAGTGATGTGGATCTGTAAAAAAAATGGAAAGGAAAAAATCAAATGCTCTTTATTAGCATAGCCTGCTTTTGTAAATAATCTATAAAAATGGCAACTACACACATGAATAAGATGCAAACATGTAGTTATTAAAACGTGTCTCTTGAAGACATTTGGTACTCCACATACTTAAGTATGGTTTGAGGGAACTTTGACACAAACAGATAGTGCTTGCATCTGGGCATAGCTGGAACATGACGTAGTTTGTCAAAGGGAATGACCAAAACATGTGTGAACAGCGAGAAAAGAGGACTGAGATGTTGAAAGATGTTAATGCTCGGTATAACATTTTCTTGCGCACTTTAATTACCTGTTTCTGTCATCCCTGAGGCACTAGTCCTGTGTGTGGGAAAGCGGTGTAGGATGGAGAGGACATGAAAATGAATGGTTTAACACCGGTTTTCCTCTGCAGAGAAAAGCAAGAGAGGAATCAACTCCACCATTAATCAAAATGAAATCCTTAAAGTAACGAGAGGAAGCTACTGTACTGCACTAACTACTAAAAGCAGTGTCTACAGTCCATCCAACATGGAGAGATGGAATAATTTGAGTTTTACAGTAACTCAATCAGACAGATAGGGAAGCTGTGCTCTTTTTTATTAAAGAGAGAGCAAAGCAGAATCCATTTTCAGAGACAGGGTATGTAAAGGAATACTTAAACTGCATCCAGCGCAGTTCTACAGACAACATTTACCCTCTCTCTGTACCCTCAGTTTAAGGAATTTCCTCTGAGGACAGGAAACATCAGTGCCAGTAATGTTGAGCTTTGCCTGGGTCTCCTGTAGTGGAGCCATTGAGCAATTTGAAGACAACCCGTCTTGATTTCTTGGATGCACAAGCAATGCAAATGAGACATGAGCATATTTGAAGAAAATATTTTGTGTCCTTGAGGAGTTCAGTGTTCAGAGGCTCATTCAGAATCATAACAACACTTAGAGTTGTGTTGCAACAATGCTTTGTCAATCTGCCTCACACACTTCCCCATATAAGTCCGGACACCATTACAGAGGGCTCCTCCGACCAGTTATTAATCATTTCACTTCATTTTGAAGAACGCAATTTGGGGATATTAGTTTAACATCACTATAATAGTGTGGTTTTATTTCTACCTCCTCCCTAAGTCATTACACCTTATCTTCATAGAGGCATACTTGAAAAAGGTATTCACATCAGAAATTTATCAAATTGGCAAATATAGGTAACATAATGAGATTGTATAGTTTGTATAAAGGACTGCAGCAGCACAAAGAATCCTCTCATGAATTATGCTGTAATTACAGAGAGGGGCACAAGGCTCCTCAGGTCCTGACAAAGAGAGGCCAGGAGATTCCTAGATGAAAAAAGGCCACGTTGTCTAACCCTGTAATTAAAAAAACTTGAAAAGCAAAAAATAATAAACAGATAATAAGAAAGAATATTACCAGCTTTGATCCAAAGGACCTTTGGACAGGGCCAACATTTGAGCAGACTACTAAAAAGTAAACAAGCCAATGCAGATTTAAACTTTTTATGATATTTGTGTGGTCGTCTGCTAGGGCAGCGGGGAGTCACTTAAAACCGAAGGGTCTTTCTCCGACTTAAGAGAAATGGTTCTGCTCAGATTCTCTTCTTTTCACCCGTGGCTCTACCTTCATGCTGGGTGGACAGGTCCAGCTGGCCTGGCTTATCATGCGTTCATCTGAATACATTCCTCTGGCAAAGCCAGCATGTAACGCTTGACAATATGTTCAGCTGTGTTATCTCTCGCACCCAGCAGTGAGTATGCTATTACTCAAAAATTGGCCATTAGGTCTCAGAGGAGTAGTGAGAACAACCTTGTAACGTATCGTCAATGGTACTCAATTGCGTAATACTATAAATATAGTTTTCCTCCTATTTTTAGACGTGGAAACTTTCCAAGCACCCATTAAGTGTAACATTTGTATACCTAACCGCTCCTTGCACATTAGTCAAAATATTACATCAATATGGTGTCAAACGACACACTGTGTTAAGTAACACAGCACGTGTGTCCACCTTCTCTTTCCGTATATTCTTGTTCTCATTCCACAACTCTATTCTTTTACCTTTTCTGCGCTGTTTTTGATTTCCTGCCCTTTCTTCACACTGCCTTCATCACTCTTCTTTCATCTTCCTTCATTTTTCCTCCCAGACTTTCTTCTACGTGTCATTTATTTGACCAAGACGTCCCCCGGCATCCCACGACTCTGTTTCTTAAATTGTCAGCTCATTCCTATGAACTTTCTGTTCTTTTGAGTTATTTATAAGCAAGGAAAAATAAACGTAAAGTTTATTGAGATCAAGAGAGAGTGTGAGAAGTGGAAGAGAAAGGAATGACTGGATGTATGAGAGAAGAGAAAGAGAGGGGGGGTTGAACAAAAACAGGGGAAAGCAGGAATGTAAGGGGGTAAGCATGGGATGAGAGCGATTATGAGAGTGGAGGTGAAGGAATAAGAGTGGTGGGATACAAGGGAAAGCTGTCAATCAACCTTGAGAAAATATATAAAAGAAAATAAACCATTCTGGAGTTGCGTCAAACAGAACTGACAGCTTTGAAGACTTATTAAAACACAACAATATTTACATGGCAGCATGATTGCAACAGTCTCTGGCTTCCATTACTTTCAGTCAAATTTCAAAAAATTGCATAACAAAAGCTATTTATAGTGTGAAAATGTAACGGGTACACCAAAATGTGATTAATCCTTAATCTCATGTCATTAGTCAAGTAGCTTAAATAAGAGACAGTCTTTTGGTTTGGATTCTCAGCGATATGATCAGGAAAGATTTCTCAGCTGACAAATCTAAGGACAACCGGAGGAAATTTAATAACGAGTAAAGGCATGACGTTGATATGGTGATAATACCGAACAAGTAAACTGTTTGTCTTTTAATGAAATCTGCGCCTGGTAAAATTTGTGCGTACACAGTCTTGTGACCAAGCACCAGTGTGAGTCCTGGTGACCATTTTGCACAGGGCATCATTTAAACAAATCAGCCAAAAATTGTATTAGCGTTCACACATTAACCCTTTGTCGTCTGTCTTTCAGGAATGGAAAGCTTCACTGTGGAAACGGACTGGGATGGGTTAGCCCTCTCCTCTCTAGGCGCCACTGGAAGGAACAACTTCTCTTCCTTGTCTCCGTTTGTCTCTGAACTGAACTCCCTCAACAGTTCTCACAGCGGGGGGTCAGTTTTTGGGATCTTCCCTGAGAATGGTTCCACCACCCCACCTCACACCTTGCCCCAGCCCAGGGTCAGGGACCTGGGTCTAGCTCGGGCGGAGATTGCAATTCTCGGGGTGGTGTTGGCTCTTACCACCCTGGGAAATAGCTTTGTGCTGTGGGTGCTGCTGAGGAGGAGGAAGCACAATGCGCCGATGCACGTGTTCATGGTCAACCTGTGTGTGGCTGACCTGGTGGTGGCCCTCTTTCAGGTCAGTTCATGAGTTACTTGAGACCATGACAGGAATGTTAAGTATGAGAGTGGGCAAAGTAATAGACAAACTTAGATAAAAGAAAATGTAAAAATATGACTTCTCTCTTCTGGTGATTTAAACAATGACAAAGGATCTCCCAAAATGAATCCTTAAATTACAATTAACTCACGCATTCTCCGCCCCCTGTCTGTATTATGGTTTCACCCTTGGTCAACTTAAGTGAGACAACATCAGCAACAACCCTATTATATCCAAACATACAGAGGGGCTCTCTGCTGTCAGTGCATACAAATGATTATCAATTATGCCTTCCTCAGTGTAGCTGCAAAGGATTTAACCAGAAACGAGACAAAACTCAGACTATTAAACAAAAAATATCGACAATAAGCACAACAAGCAGCGGACGACTGAAACTTATTTTAGAATCAACAGTAGAATAAAACATCACCGAAGCAGACAACGTGGACATGTAAACAATATAATGTCCACAGCGGCTGCAAACACAACAAACGTAAACGCTACTGACTGTAAGTTGCTAGGCAACACAGTGGTTGTTGGTTCTCACCTGGGCATCGTTCCTCGTACCTGGCTAACTGAGTTTGCCAGATCATTTTCAGGATAAGATTACATAAGTCAGGCTTTTCGGTTCCATGAAGCAAGTTTGGCAAAATCACCATAGCAACACATCCATAAACTTGAACCTGCTCCAGCGCAGGCTAACTTAAGTTAGCTGGATAAGCTTGCCACTCCCCCGGAAAAAAATGGCAGCTCCCTTCCTCAGAGATCCCATTGATGAAGGAGCGATATTAGTTGGATTAGCGTTTTATAGGGAGAGAGTTCTTCGAGATCGCCAAGATCCGTTATCACATCATGATGACTTCCTATACGAGCGCTATTGATTCTGCCGAAAAGGAATCATTTATTTACAAGACCTTCTCGAGCCATACGTTGCGAACACCACAAGCCGCAGCCGAGCATTGACCGTCTCACAGACTGTATGCATAGCCTTGCACTTTTTTGCGAGTGGTACATTTTTGTACAGCGTCTGCGATGCGGAGAACATCGGGAAAGCTGCTGCATGCCGTGCTGTTCGTAAAGTTTATTTGGCGCTTAAGAAACTTATGAATGTGTTCAATACATTACCATGGCACATATTGTATTGACTCACGATTCTGAATAATGTTTTTGGGCTTGTTTTTATCTACTTATTCTGAAAGAGTTGAGATAATTATTTTCGCTAGCAAGATCTCATTTGATGATGCATTCCATTAACCTTACTGCCAGAAGGCACATTTAAAGAAATATAATCTGATTGATTGAGGTGATGAGGCACTTAAAATTAGCCTATACATTTTCCCAACACTTACGCATTTAACTTGTCTGCGATATTTTGCCATGCTTCTTGTCTAGCCCTCGCAGCAGTGGCGGTGTTAGATTTTGCCATGATTATGGTCCAGGGACGTTTTTTTTTTTTATAATCAAAATCGCTGAATTAGCGCATGTCCTGTTCACACAGAGGAGACACGTGAGGTGAGGCAGCGATGAGCTGTGCCTCACCTCAGATTACGCAATCCCTCACAAACTGGGTTGAGCGTGTGCCTTTTGCTTTCTCATTGTTTGTCACCACTGTAATATTTGTAGACACTTGTATTATATGTCCTTCTTTACATAGAATAGGTACTGTATTTCACGTCTGTGTAGAACATATTTAGTGTTGCTGATCTGACAGAAACCGCAGTGAAAAAGCACAGAGGGGAGGCAAACACTACTCTGCCTCAAAGAAGAGGGCGTGCGAGAGCCCACGGGTCGGGTTTATGCTTGTTCTGTCGTTGCTCTTCTTCTACACTTCTCTTCTTCTACACTTCTCTTCTTCTTCTTCTTCTTCTTATATTTTGCTTTGACCACAAACATGTAAGATTCTATATCCACGCTTAAAAATGTCTCAAAAAACATGGAAATATGAACAAATCAACAGCAATTCAACGTCGGACAGGTAAAGTAACCTTTTATGTGTTTGTTGTTCTCTTTATACATCCGTGGTTGTTACACAGATTATCGCGGAATCTCACGATTTTCGCGGCTCGCGAGCGCTCCGCTTCTGAAACGCTCCCGGTGGGGCAGATCGGTGGCGCACACGCTCCCGGTGGAATCAAATATGTACTTTACCCATGTGTGTGTAAATAATGCTGATATGAAAAACAACCAGTAGTCAATATGCAAGCTGCCAATTGAATGGTGAGTTAAGCTTCTCTATTGGGTTCATATATTTGTAAATCTGACTTACAGATTGCCTCACCAGCCACGAACCTCACCGCACGTCACTGTTATGGTCTTGAATTCCTCATATACGTTCATGATCATCTCCTGCTCGTCAGCGGAGAAAAAATAGGCTATTTCTTTGAGTTTATTTGCCATTGTACTGTTAGAAAATCATGGTTTCGGTGATCGACGCTTCCCCCTTTTGAAGTAGGACGTGCACGCGCAATTATCCTGATAACTGAAGTCTGGTTCGAATTAACGAGATTGTTTGAGCGCGAATCAGCCTTTGAGAAACCGAGATAGCCTGACTTAAATCATCGGGTTAATTTAAGCTGGCTAATAGGACATTTGATCGATTTAGTTGAACCACGTATGAGGAACGGGGCCCTGGAGAGTTCAGCGGTGTGTTGCTGTACTTTCCTGTCTGAATGGCACCGTGAAGTCCTCCACAATCTGCTCCAGGCTTAATTTCTCTGCTGGTTCATTCTCAACTCGTAATACAACCAGTCCATTCGGATACTCTGTCCCGTTTTTATAATTATACAAAAGTATAATAATGCTAACATAAGTCACAACCCGTATGTGATCCGTGGTTTGATTGTGCTTGAAGTGCTGGCCCTGAACGGCCCGTGAACTCTACGGCCCGAGAACGCAAACATGTATTTGGTAGGCTGTCATTTCCAGAGTATCACCTCTCGGGACATAGGGTACATCCCAAGTCTCTTAATTGCCTCCCCGTTTCCCTCACTTGCGTCCTTTCCTTGCGTCTTAGTCCCTCCCACCAGGGCTGCATGGAGAGACGCAAGGAAACCATGCGAGGACAGAGGAAATGAGGAAATGACAATTCAGAGACTTGGGATGTATCTATGGAGCTCTGCCCTCCTGCGACCGCAGACACAGCTGCAGCTTCTTCTCTTGATCTGATCGTTTCTGTTCCATTCTCAGTTCTCACCAGCACTTGTTTCATGTGTGAAGTAGGCCTACATACTTAAGTCAAAGTAAAATTACATATAATAATACTCAAAAAAGTACAAGTACACAAAAACAACTTTGCTACAGTAACGAGAGTAAATGCTATTTGTTACTTCCACCTTCCTTATTGTTAACAAATCCAACAATGAGTCCATCTCTCATAACTATGTTGCTCTTTTAGCCCCAAACCCAGTGGTTCCTGCTGAAGATGTAAATCTTTTTCTTTTTTTTAAACGGCTCATAAACAGATAGTTTCTTTGTAAAAAAAATAAATAAAAGTAAGAACTCAGTCAGTTCCTAAAACCGCTACACATTGTAGTTTTCTCCAAACCTTACTCAAACCGGAGTAAAAAGTGCATTTATGGGCACTATTTAATTGTTATGGCTGAAGAATGTATGTGTATGTGGGTATGTCTGTTCTTGTGCATAGCCGTATAGAGAATATAAGGACACCGTGTACGTGTACCCATAGGTACACCCTTAGGTACATTTTTCTCCTGTTTCAAACAGAAAAAAACTAGAAAAAAACTCCACTATTCTAAGAGCTACTTTTATAATGTTCCCTTTTTTTAAATCTGTGTCCAGGTTCTTCCACAGCTAATATGGGACATCACAGAGAGGTTTCAGGGGCCTGACTTTCTGTGCCGGTCCATCAAGTACTTGCAGATTGTGGGCATGTTTGCTTCCCCCTACATGATCGTTGCTATGACGGTAGACCGGCACCAGGCCATCTGCTGCCCGTTGCAGGCCTACCGTGGTGGAGCAATGTCCCGCTGGAACACCCCTGTCATGGTGGCCTGGGGCTTGGCACTTGTCCTCAGCATACCACAGGTAGGGAGGGATGAACACACATCCAAACAAAACATTACACAAACACAACAACACATGGTGAAATAGGAAATGAGAACTTAGCGGGAGTTCACACCCTGATCTCTACAGTAGAACTCAAGATGTTAGTCTATTTTTAGCTAGGCGAGGTCATTGCAGTTCAGCTAATGGAAGCCGAAACTGACAGTCATATCTGCGGGTGTGCTGACCACCCTCCTTTTGTTTGGTCTGTCAGGTGTTCATCTTCTCTCGCTCAGAAGTGACTACTGGTGTGTTCGAATGCTGGGGTCACTTTACTGAGCCGTGGGGGCTGAAGGCCTACGTCACCTGGATGACCTTGGCTGTCTTTGTCCTACCTGCCTTCATCATTACCATCTGTCAGGTAATACTGGTTATTAATCTCTGCATTTCTGCAACGCCCATGAAGTCCATTGACGAGGATTAAATGTTGAATGGAACATTATTCAATAATGAACCGTGTGGCATGAATTAAATTCTCTCTTGTTTTCACGGATGGTGCATTTGGCAGGCATTGTTTGATAACCCTGTGGGGGACTGTGGTTGGTGTTATGTAGCATCCCATGGCGGGTAGGCATTCTGGGCCGCCTCCCATCAGCCCTGCTGCTCTATTTAGGGAAAGATATTTCCAGGGTCCTGCTATTTCCCCTAATTAACACAGCACTTGCAGAACCACTGCTGAGACGGCTGCTCAGAAAATCTGCCCACTCTGAGAACCTCCCGCCAAGAAGTGGAATATACCAGATCTCAGCCAAACATAGATCCGTGACCTTTTTTCATTATCAGATTTCAAGTTTAGAGGCCTATTTCGACACCTTTTCAAAAGTTTGATGAAGTATCTGCAGATGGAAGTCATTCTGAAAGTTTGCAGTGTCTAAATCGTGCCCTCATAGTGACAGAAGAACAACAGTTTGCAGCAACATACCTTAAAATAACTTATAATGTAAAGTATACATGACTTATTATTTTTTTATTAAAAATTATTGTTTTAGCTTCTCAGGATGGAGTGAAGAATGGTTTTGTTCAAATAAAATTTGATGGTAGCTTTTCTGGTTAAAAGAGTGGAAGAGTAGCGGTATTGCATAAATATGTCTGACAATAGTTTATGGCTGATGGTGAAAGCCAACACACACACTCTCTTTCACTTTAAATTTCTTGCCACTGTTAGAGCCAAAATACAAACAAGATTATCTGCAAAGAGCAAAGAAAAGCATCTGAATCTGGCACGTACCAGTCAACTCAGTCCTCAGGCCCTTGGGTTTTTTGAGTGATGGTTTGTCTTGTTTCCCACATATGAAACTGTGCTAATTCTTAAAAATAATCTTACTTTTCAGATAAGAATCTTCCGAGAGATTCACAACAACATCTACCTTAAGTCAGAAAGGATAGTGATGGCTGAAATAAAGAAGAATGAGATCTTGTTCCGCTTCCACAGCTTTAAGAAGGAGGACGAGCGAGCCAGGGAGAGGGGAAGACGGGCGTCCGGAGGAGGAGGTAGGGATGGCAGAGGAGGACAGCTCTTAAAGGCCGTAAATAACAACCCTCACAATAACACTCATAATAGCCAAGTTGGAGAGTGCTACGACAATGCACCATCCGCTATCCAGTATCACAGTTGCCGTGGAGAACATGTGACGACAACAGCATTGCCTACGCAGCAGCAAATAGTGAACAGCTCAGACTGCCAGGACTCCTACACGTCCTACGAGATGGCCTCTGGCTCGCCCCGCTGCTCCCTTGAGTACACCCGCCCTCCCACTCCTCCCATTCCGCCTCCAAGCATCACAAAAGCCATGTCCAAGACAGTGAGAATGACCCTGGTGATTGTGCTGGTCTATACTATCTGCTGGTCGCCTTTCTTCATTGTCCAGCTTTGGGCGGCCTGGGACCCCAACCCTCCAGACCAAGGTCAGTCACACATGCTTTACGGGTAGTGCTTATCCATGATACCCGCCTGATTTCAGAGTCCTGGATCAAAATTGCAACATTCACCTATGTATGCAATTCGCCCTCAGAAAACAATGAGAAATAGACACCTGGGTTATAACCATTACCAGTTATTAGAGTTGTTTTTCTCAGATGGATTGATCCTCTTCAGCCCAGTTTATCCAATTAATTACCCTACATGTGCAAACCCTATCTGTTTTGCAATTTACGCAGCCACAAACAAAAGCTAAATGGTTGGGTCTTGTTTCAGGTAACAACCTCTGATGCTGTTGTCCATCTCAATGTGTCTAGTAAATACTCATTATTCCGAGGACATCTAGCTCCAGCTCAGATGTGGTTACAACAAATCAAATACAAGGTCAACCAGAAACCCCTGGTTGACATCCCTGGCCTCTGTACATTTTGGCACACAAACAGCATCTGTTGATGTGCTTACTGGCAACCGATGATGAAGCAAGTAAGGCCAGTGGAGCCTTAGGTTGTGGATGATAGTTTGGACTGGATGTGTGACTTCTGATTTTAAGCTAAAGACAAACAACAAAAGCCAGTCATGCTGATTATGCAACATGGCCAGATGTTGACATGCTATCAACAATAATCCAGCTGATGACAGTGTGTGTTGTCAGCTTTGTATTCCAAAAAAATAGTTTTTCCTGGTCAATTGTGAAATAAGCACAATGGCCAAATAAAAAGTGAAAAAGGAAGTATGTAGAATATTGTCTCTCTTGGATATTTCTAGCTATTCCTAAAGAAAATAATCATGAGAATTTTAACATTCAAACTGAATAGTTAAGAAAAAAGAGAACAATGTGATCATCTGTCCCCAGCTGTATATGTGAAATTTTACATTTTCATATTTGTATATGTACTTGTCTCTGCATTTGTATATGTACTTGTCTCTGCATTTGCATGCACACTTGCCTCATGTGTGCCTTGTGTGTGTGTCCTCAGCAAGAGTGGCCTTCACTATCCTGATGCTGCTGGCTAGTCTGAACTCATGTACCAACCCGTGGATCTACACAGCTTTCTCCAGCAGCGTGTCCAGAGAGCTGCAGAATCTGCTGCAGTGTGGGTCACGACCTGGCCGCCGGGGCTCCCTGCCTGACGACTCCTCTACCACACACACCTCCACCACCAAGGACAGTCTGTACTGACAGGGACTGATGAAACAGAAACAAACAAAGAGACATGTTTGAAAATAAATGCACGGGTGCACACAGACCCGATGGAAGGACGCGCTATTGCACAGAACTCTTCCATCACCACCTACAGCGTCGCAGCCTGACAACACAGCGCGCTGACCTCTACCAGATGTTATCAACAACAAAGGACAGCTGTACTGTCAACAAGTCCTGTATCTGTAATCACTGGTTCACTTCACCCCAGCAGAGGGGAATGGTGTCATTGAGGATGTCAACACCATTTTATGAGGGCACTGTAGAATATACAGTGGCTGTCAATGACAGCATCTGCAATGCAAAATGGCCTTGAAAGTAAAGAGGTTTTCACCTCAGATGCAGTTGAGTGGGACCCTGTGCATTGATTTATACGAGAAAAACTCTCCCCCTGCTCAGACAGAGCAGAGCAGCAGGAATGCAAAGGGTGGTTCACTGCATTAACAGCCTTACAGCACGCCTAATGTACAAAGCAGCAGACAAAGCTATGGGTGTAGAGAAAACAAAGCAGCAGGCCAAGGGAAAGAGAAAGAGAAAGAGAGAGAGAGATTGAGAGAGAGAGAGAGAGAGAGAGAGACATGCAAATTGACAGCGAGAAAGAGCGAGACTGCTGTTGGACTGAGAACAGACAGGGTACAACATGGATGTTTCAGCTGCAGGAGCAGTCTGGAGGCTGAAGTAGAAATCTAATAATGTGAACAAAGTTTGTTGAATCAAACAAAGTGGATTAAAGGCGGATGCTTGAGGCTGAATATGTATTTGCTCGGGAGGAATCCAGTTCCAAGGAGGTAGAGTGTTTTGTTGCATGGAGATTCATTCATGAATCAAGACGCTGCCCCACAAGGAGCTGGAATACTGTGGATTATTGCAGACAGAAACGCGCTCACATACAATTAGAACGATTAAGCCTAGAAGAATACAAATGAACAATCCAGGTTTCTGCAACCAACCTGGACCCAATTGTGTGATAGTATTTGTTACAAACACAGCATATGAGGTGCATACAATGACCTTCTCATCATGCTCTTCTGAATATATGAAACAAGAACATGAAGAAGACACAGGAAGGAAACAAACAGCATTCCATGTACAGTGATGAACAATGTAAAATATATTTATTGAAAATATAAGGCACATTAGATATTATCACATTTTGTGTAAGATAAATGTTGAATCATACAATTGTATCGGTCTGATATGTTTAGTAGAAAACAATGGGGTGTCAAACCAAAGATTTTTTAAAGCTCGACTGTAGAATCAATTGAGGTCTTAAAAAGGTTATTACAAAGCTTCAGCAGACATGTAAAGTGTAAAGAGAAACTACTGCACGTCAGTTTAAGAAAAAAAACAGTGAAAATACTTCCAGTCAAACCAAGTGCCTGTAATGTCAGTAGACATTTTCAGAGGGGCCTCCCTCACTGGAGTAATCTCTGAATGGCGATGTCAGCTAATGTTATTCTTAGATAGGATCATTGGTTATATCACACCAAGAGCCATGTGTTCTTTTATATTTGTATTTATTGTTGTATAATGAAAAAAACTATATATATATATATATATATATATATATATATATATATATATATATATATATATATATATATATATATATATATATATATATATATATATTATTACTTCCTAGTACTGCCTTATTTTCATGTAGTTTTTATATTACATTTTTATGCGTAAAGAGTAATGTATTATGCCCCTGAACTGCATGACAGACTTAAGTATGATTATATAAGCTACTGTACATACATATCTGTACAAATATGTGATAACTTTCTGTGTGTATAAAAAAAGATTAGAATTTACTGTTTGTGCGATTAGATGTTTCAGTAAACAGTGATATGTTTTTTTAAATGCCGTTCACTCACTTTGAGCCAGTTCAGCACATCCTTTTGTTTATGACAGAGCAGCGTTTATATTCTGCTGGACAATACTTGAAAGCTTTTAGGTGTCCCAGGACTACTCGTCGAGGTTGAAGGAGGAGTGCTTGGGCTTTCAGCACACCACTATTTGATCGCCCAGACGCAAACACTTTGATTCTCTGCCAAAACAGAAAGCTACGGCAACAACGTTCCGTGTATCACTTTGTTGTATCAGGAAATAGATTAACTTCTCCCAAACCCTCTGGGTGTTCATGTATTTTCCGCTTCCTGCCAGGAAGTTCAGAGGTGAGAGGATGATTCTTTTATGATGAAATGGTGAGATTTCTGATCCACCCAGCCTTTCAGATTGATGGGAGAGGCCAAACACACTTTCGTTCAGCATTATACTGTCTGCACAGCCATTAGTTAACAACCGCTAAATAATGAATGCTCTACGGTAAATGGAGAACTTTCTGGCACACACCCACTAAAATTTGACTCATCATTGCAGAGAATTTCCCGGTGACTCTGTCTCGTTATCCTGAGGATAGAAGATCTGACAGTAGCTAATATCACCCCAACCACCATCATCCCCCCTTGTCAGAGCATATGATAGATGGTCTATAGGGTAGGTCACTGCGTTTTTGTAATCCTGCAGCGTGTGTGTTTATGCTGAATGTCCTGATGCTTATGGTTTTCGAGCTGAAGCAAGGTTGATGTCTAAACTCAAGGTCACTTCTTCATTACAGTGGGGCAGAGCTTCCGGCCAGCCCTGTGGCTGTGATGGGGGTATAAAGGAAATAAATGACTCCTCTGTGTGGCTGTCACAAGGGCAGGAAAATAGGTAAATGTCCCTCTTCGAATCAATTTAAGGTCAGGCAAGGAGTGCATGCAGTGGCTCTGAAGAGTGACGGAGCGCCCCAGCCCTGACCAAAGTCAGAATAAATCAGACCTGGAGCCAGAAGCTTTACTACACTGAGCAATGTGTCTGCATTGCTTAACTCATGACCGTTTAACAGACCTGATGACTGCCGAGGCTGCTACTGAGCTCATTCCAAGACACCGGGAGGCCCCAACCAACTTACACAAGCAACTATCTGTGTTAGCGGAGCGCACCGGAGCACCATACTATATAAACAGAGGTAGCAAAAGAAAAATGATCCAGGCAATTCATCATTCCTTTTCGGAACACAAAATTATTTTCCATTTCACTTAACTATCTTTCAATTGCATGATTTTTTTTCATACTTTCTGTCTGTCAGAGCAGATGGGAATTTACTTTGGGAGACATTTTTCTCACATAAAAGGTGTCTGTATAGAGATAGGCCTTTATTTACTACAACGATTTGACTGCAGCTGTTTTCATGTGCTTTTTGACAAATATAGCCACACTTTTGTTTTTATTAACAGCAGTTATGATCCTACAAAACGACTGCCTCACACTTTAGAGAAGATGAAGATTGTATTTATCTTAAAATGGGTTATCCCCCTGAGAGCCTGGGGAATCAAGGTTAGCTTGTATCACTCTCTACCACCTTGTTTTCATTACTTAAAGCGTGGTTGTGTTTACACCTCAACAAAGACCCTGTAATTTATTTCTTCCCAGTAAAAACAATGGAGAGTGTCTGATAAAATCAATTTTATGGGAGCTCAGTCAACATGCTTTCACAGGATTTACAACAGTTTGTTGTGATTTGTCTAGTCCTGTTTAATCTACAATATTTTATGGCAACCAGCCAGCTATGAGCAGTGCATGTACATTTTTTTTTTATTTTTTTTTTTTTAAAAAGGCTCAATTGCAGTGGTTGACCTTTAGTGTTAAATGTCGAGGGGATGTCTAATATGATAGAGGAAGAGAGAGAGAGAGAGAGAGAGAGAGAGAGAGAGAAAAGGGCATTTCCCCATATATGGCTGGTTCTTGACTAGCAACTGCATCAACAGGAACAGCGCATTTGAGGATGCCTAAACAGAACAGCAGGAAGAGGGAAATAACACAGAGTGAAGCACAAAAGCTTAGAACTGACAGTGAGTTTATTCACTCCAAACATAATCCAACTGTTGTGGTGGAAGCAGCTATACATATAACATGCCTCACTGTATATACACATCCATGAAATAACCAGAACAATAACTGTTATTGTAGAGCGAGGAAGGGGAAGCCAGCATACAGTCTGTTTTATGATTATTGAGTTAGCCCTCAGTTTGTTGACTTTGTTCTGCTTTTCAAAAAGTGTGAAGAACGAGCAGTAGAAACAATGCTTACATCAGACAGAAAGTGTGACTTCCTGTGAGGATCCTTTGTGCGATGCCAGTTTCCACATTGCTGAATCGCACTAAGCCCATCAGTGTCTGACTCTCAGCTGGTGTTTTACACACCTCTGTCAAAGCAGCTTTTCTCTGCCTCACAGCACTCGCACACATACCCAGATTCCTCTAACTCCTATCTCAGTAAAAATATTTGTCTTATGTATTAATGATGATGAACTAAATAATAATAAGCACATGTGCTCAGTACCTATAAATACAAAGTTGGACTGGTGAATTAAGATAAAAACCATGCTGTGTAATTAAATAAAAATTTGTTTATGTGATCTTGTAAATTACTGTTTGAAACAGAAAAACAATCTGCAGAAAAACAATTTGCAACTTCCTGTTTGCGCAACATCAACAATCTCAAAATATTTCATTTTACATCCGCGATCATCCATCCTGACGTGTGGGTTGGAGTCGTTGAACACGTTGAACTCACATCACACAACAAAGAGAAGGAAGAGTCTTGCGTCAGCATCAACTCAGTTGCCTCCTTTAACTGTTTGTTTGTTCGTTCCATTTATATCCCTCCATCCAGCCGTCCCCCACTTCCCACAGCCTAATAGGTGACTCCATGGGGGAGTTTCTGGAATCTCTCCAGCTCACGTCTTATACAGTTACCAACATTGTAATGTCTCTATTGTATCCTTGCCAAGGTGAGAGGAGACAAAAGCTGTGGTGTGCTTACACCATGACAGTGTGTGTTTGTGCTGACAAAGCTACAAAGAAGCAGACCTATGATAAAGTACTTGTGTACTCTGTACACTGTGCAGTGTTTATGTGTGCGGGTCACATTACCGGTATACAAAGTTTACATTTGTCTCATGGGAGTCAGTGAAAAGTTGCAGTTGTGCTGCTCTTATAAACGAAAAAAGCAGCACTGCATGTGCTGTACAGTGTGTGCAAACACAGATCCAGGCCAACTACAGAAATAGACATGCTAAGTTTAAATGTCTGTAACAAACCAGAACACACAAGCACGTTAGTGCCTAGAAATGTGACAATCAGAACAGGGGCTTATAATGCATTATGCAACATATTGCATTACTTTAGCAACAGCTGATAATGAATCAGTAAAAATCACATGTAATCTGTCCATGAGGTAATAGCTGGCCACACTCTGGAGGATACCCAGGCTTTAAGAAGCAGCATAATGCTGCCACAGGGTGTTCAACTGGCAGCACTGCACCACAGCCAGTCAGAAAGGTAACAGTAACGCCAGCGCGTCTTTACTGATTTAACACATATGACATGTTAACGGTTGGAGAGAAAACAGAACAGGACATCAGCTGCTGCGCTGGAACACATACCTCGCCATGACTACCTAGGAATGCCAATAGGGCAGTCATGCAGACAAAAATAGCCCCCCCCTCCACTGAGACTTCAGCCACAACAGCAGGATTTCTCTTCATGGTTTTGTTAACTGCTATATTAAATATTGCTATTAAATGAGTACATGGGGTGAGCGTTCTCAAATGAATCATATTCTACAATAGTTGTAATGTTCCATCAGTACAGTAGATATACATCTTAGATCTGGAGAGGAATTAGTAGCAATTAGTCAGTGAACGCTCAATCTGCTTGGAACCAGTTATTGTTTGATCTAGATGAGGTCAGGGGTTGTTGAATCATCCAGACTTAACCAGTTTACTATTAGCAACCAAACACAAACTTCAGAGATGGCATATGTTGCTATGGAAGAGGAGATGATGAATCTGTCAGTCTGTCTAAGAGAAAGAGGAATTTATAGAAGAGGTGGTCTATCACTTGAAGCAACACTTTACACTGGAAGAAAAACAAGCCATTTATTGAATTAACTTGAAGAGACATATACACTAGACCTGTTCAGGCCAGCCAGTGCAGTCACATTATTGACATTTCAGTCTTGACAGCTCTTTGTTGGTGTTCAGCACGTCTATATAAGTCCCACTCCTGCCAGTGCATCAACACAGAAGGACAAAAGATAATCCGATCAAAACGTAGCATTAGGTTTTAAGCAAAACTCAATATGGTACATTATGTGTATTTGTTTATTTCTGTGGTCCATATTTATTGTTTGATTTTATACAAAAAAAAAAAAAAAAAAAAAAAGTTACAAAACTCTATCCAAGGACAAACTTGTGACAAAATTCTTCTGAAAAATTGATAAGACTGACGGCATTCAGACACAGTCTGAATTAAAAAAATATAAAGACTGCTTCTCTTGCTCCTTGTCCCAAAGCAGATCAAGTGGCAAAATCCTATTGGCTTGCCACAACAATGGATGATGGATCGTTGGTCGAGATCCACCAGAATTCAGTCTTTAACAATCCAGTGATTATGAATCGTTTATGCCTGGATGGTGTTCTTCGCACTGAAGGCCAGGTAGTAGACCAGGATACCCATGAGGGCAGCCACCACCTCAGTAGACACCCATGGGCCGTTCCACGCACCCTGGAAAGAGATTTTAATTTTAAAGCGCATCACCGGTTCAAATTAAACATTAACAAAGGATAAATTATACACTCCAGTTACACATGGTTCTAGAAATACTCTGAGGCTGAGCGCAACATGGGCGATTGCTCAGGTTGGGCCTCATATCAAATTGTACACAAAGACAAATCAAGATATTTTTTAGGTGTGATGTTACTCTTAATGGAACCCTTAAATAATTACAAGAGAACAGCACTGTAGAGTAAGTTTCCCACTTTATAAAAGTCCAACTGTCGTGACCCAATTCACAATAGGCCATATCTATAAATCACCAAAAGAGCAAATTTGAGTGTAAATAAATGTTCCTGACCATTTTTACTGCCATTTCTGCACCACCCTATATTATCATGAACAGGTAAACCATAGTATTCAGTCTCCCTCATGTGGCTAAAAGTTGTACTGCAGATATACATCTTAAAAGATTATGAGAGACCCTAATAAAATCTCCTGTGACCCAATGGTGGGTCCAGAACCAGTCTTTGGGAATGACTGCTGTAGAGGATACATTTCTTAAGGAGCAATAACAACATATTGTCCCAAATTGTCAAAAAAAAGTTTTTCAGGAATGTACAGATTCCAGCTGTAAATTTGAAAATGACCCTTTTCTAATAAAATCAGCACAGCTGCTGTTACAGTGTCTTAAGAGTTAGTTGATCCTTGTTTACTGTCTATGGAGTACAGTCATATACGATAAACAACAGGATTGAAATCCTAAAAAAATACTTGTCTTAATAAAACATGAATGAGTGCAAATCCTTGTTCTTAACGGACTGTGTCTATGAGAAGTATGCCTTAAAGTCATTACATGTTTGACGTTTTCATAAGACTCTTTGGGGAATAATGCACTAACTTAAAAGTGGCTGCAATAACTGATTTTGGCCTCTTGGACATCACATCACTGCCATATTATAACCTTGTTAACCTGGCAAACAGTTGGTTATTTACACAACCACGCAGACGCAGAGAAACACTAACATTCATCAAGAGTTGTATAGCTGCCTGGTGAATGTAAGTCCAACATTCACTCTGTCTTAATTCGGTTTTTGGTCTCCACTCTATCCTGAGGAGAATGTCTGCTAAATGCACCACTAGTTTACCAGCTAGTCACTTACTTTGTCTGTGTCCTGTTTTGGTACTAGGTAGGTAGTGTACAGTGGGTTTTTAGAGGGGTTTTTTTTCTTCTTTTTTTTCTCTATACTAAAATTGTTCAGAGGCTATAAGAGACTCACCCTGTGGTCAATGTTGACAGAGAAGAGAGGCTCAATGGCATTTACATCTTCATTGTTTCTCTGGGCCTGGAACAAAAGGAGATGCACACATATAATTCAAATTAGACAACCTTTAAACCTTGAACATTGGAAATGCAGTGGAGCTTACTGGCAGTAAACTATGAGCATATTAAACTATGCATCAAACACTAACCTTGCGCAGGGCACTGTAGGACTCCTCATCAAAGAATTTAACCTGATATGTTCCAGAGCTGGCCTGTTTGTGAGGAAGACTCCAGGATACCTGAGGGAAGAAATCACATGTTGACAAAAGCTGCTTTAATAAGCTCTAGGTCTTAAGAAACTGTTCATCTGAAAATGGACAACAACCAAGCTTTGGGCTTCAAATGTGATTTTTGTACTAAGCGGTTCAGGGCGGTCCAAAATAAGAATAAGGTAACTGTGATTTTTAATTAGGCAACATTCAATGCTCAATTGTGGCTATATGATCAATGTCATTATCTTGTGTAATCTAGTACTTACCATAAAAAAAATACCAAATCAGATACAGTGAGAGTAAATGCATATGCAAATACATGTGATTATGAGGTCACTACCATACCTGGTACTTGCCAACATCCTGGCCTCTGGTCACAGGGAACTGTCTTCCATTCACATCAGCATACAGAGTCACACTCTGGAGAAGACAGACATGATCTTCAGTGAGTCATTTGCTCGATAACATCAACATCTAATCACAATGTCCGTTGGACGGGTTGGAGGTGGGCTGTTATTACCTGTGCTCCATTGGCACAGGCCAGGCTGAGTTCAACGATGAAGACCGACTCAGAGGAGATGACGGCGTCAGAGGTGGTGTAGGCCGACGGGGTGATCGCTGGGTCTGTGCAGCTCTCTCCTGTCAGTGCAGAGCTGAGATTAGCTACAATCCTGAACACCAGTGATTCATCTGCACAGCATTCACACTTCATTCACATTTATCTAAGATCTATATTCCACCTAATTAAGAAGACACATGGAGGTGATTTAACAAACCAGCTAACATTACTAGCTAGTTCGTTAGCATTACAGATTGTCAATTAACCCCGTTAAATCTCATCCACCGGTCCCCCGCGGATTTACCGGAGCAGGCGACCACCAGCAGAGCGAGAAAGGCGGCTATACGAGTCATCGTGGTGTCCGAGAGGTTGTCGGGAAGGTTTCGTGTTGTTCCTGAGTTGCTGAACTGCACTGTCTTCCTCACTGACAGAAGGAAAGAAGTCCACATCAGCTCACTGATTCGACACCTCTGCGGCTGCGCAGCAATGACGGGCCGTTAAGCCGCAGAGCAGTCTGGGAAATTACTCTGTCGACACGTCATCAGAGTGTAAAACACGCGTCCACCGTCAGAACCTCAAAACAGAAGACAGTTTGCTGAATTTAACCTGAATTATTTGTATATTACATTTTATCAATACAAAAAGAAACAGAAGATAGCCATTTATTCAAAAATAATGAATACATAAACATTGGTAAATATTCAGAAACACACCTATTTTTATATTATTCTCACATCAAGAAATTCTGGCAAGACCTGAGATAAAATGTGGTGTTTGGTTACTTTTAGAAACCCAGGAAAAGAAGACAAATATGTTGGTTTATTTATAAATGTAAGTTTAACTAAAACATTTTTTTTTGTTTTTTAGGATGTCAAGCAATGTATGAAACTGTTTTCTAATTTGACTAACAAAAAGGCTATCAAGACAGAGTATCTGTACGTTTTGTATTTTTGTCTAGTGTGATATACAACCTGGCTCTTTTGTTTTTGCTCTATTTACTATCCCCTGTATACTGAATCTGTATTGTGAATTAAAAAATTAATACAGTAATGATTCTATAACAATAGTGATTAGAGTCATATGTAGTATACTGTAGCAGTGACCGGAAGACATTTGTTGACTAATGAGTTTAACTTTTAGACATTTTGGAATAATAAAACATCAGTACTTTTATTTTTGGTAGATTTTGAATGCAGGAGTTTTACTTGTGGGGGAGCAGTTTTACATGGCTATTTTACAAAAATGTCTAAAACCTAAATATTTCTTCTGCCACTAAAATGATCACGTTTTAAAAACAGTGCTGACTTGATAATTATATTAAAAGGATAATCTTGGCACTGCTAACATATGAGAAATCTCAAACGTATGAATCAACAAACCCATTGATAGAGTTAAAATCATACCAAGAATATATGTAAAGTAGTACAAAAGCATTCAAACGTGTGAATTTCCCTATGTAAATGTTGAGGGATTGTGCATTCTGATCCCTTTTGAAGGGTTACTGATACATCGAGCTGTCAATAATAAATGTCTTTAGTTACACCTGCTATGAAAGTCAAAATGTCTGTTGCAACAAAAGGTCTTTTGCCAAAACATCTTGACCATATTTCTTTTTTCACTTTGTTTTTGTGATACGACCTGTGGCATGACTCGTTTCATTAATCAGTTTTCATAATACAGCTGATGTTAAATGTCCACTTATTTAACTTTTCCTAAAAATAGAACTATTGATCAAGAAATATTTTAAATCGTAAATAGTCACATTTGAATTTTTATATAATAATCATCAAGGCTTAAAGTAAAATAAATGTAATGAAACCTCCCACATTTTCCAGTACTTACATTTATAACCAAAAAAAGGGAACAAAAAAGAAACTAAAAACAGAATAAACAAAATATTTATTTGGCACGTAGCCTAGATATACAGACAAATCATTAAGTATTTTACGAATAATTAATATATACAAAATTCCTTATAGCTACAGTATTCACAGTTTTATCAACTATGCAAGCCCATCTACTGTTGGTAAACACATTTGATTTAAAGTGGAAACAGTTGAATATTAACACACAGATGGGGACATGAAGCCATAAGCTGCCTAAACACATTCAGCTGCACACAAACACATCTGTGCATTTCAAGTAATCCACACTTTCCACATTGTACTGCAGGTCTGCAGTCACCGCAGAGTTCTGCTGTATGAAACATGAATGCGGAGTTCTGAGTGGGGAGCCCAGACCAATATCATGCCCCTCAGAGACGTGACCATGGTTCAGTGGTTTTAGTTTTCTAGAAATAGATATGCTGAAAGCTACTGTCAGAGCACCACCATTTAAGTTGTTTAATCGATCTCTTTTCAGTTCATCTACTGATGCCAGTCCTCTCATTCCAGTGGATCTGTTGCTCTAAAGAGCCCTGCTCCTCTTCACCTACGTCCATCCCGCTTCCCTTTCCTTTGGGGAGCTTGGGCAGAGGGAGAGGAGGCGGTGGAGGAGGGATCCTGCAGTGCTTGCCGCGAGAGAAGCTCCATGAAGACAGAGTCCATCTGGCGACAGACCTCCTATGAGATGAAATAAACAATGACAGTGATGAGAGAGGAAAGAGACAAAACTCCTTGTTCTGTGCTCTCCCTTGAATATGTTAAGTATGCACACAAATCATAACATACTATTGTCATTAAACCCTTGGTGATATGTTGCTTCTAACAAGACAATTTGTAGAAGGGTGTTTTAGTTATAACTAATCACTTTATAAGTATGAATACATCATTTTCTAATGCTCTATAGATCGATTATAGGCTAGTGCTTGATTTGTCCTTCTTGCCATCTGGAAAAGTGCTGCATAACATTTAAAGAAAAATCCATTCATTTGCAATTGTTAGATTACAACATTTACAACTACAGACTCAACCGTTTGTTGTAAAAATCCTTCAAAGATTTTACAACGATAAGTCGTAGATCACTTACTAAAAATGATAAACCTATGCCCTTTTATTAATATAAAGCAGTGGCAAATTATGTATGAACTATTTTTGAAGCCATTATTTACATCTTACAAACCCTTAATAAAAGAGCCTTATTACATAGTGAAACCAGCCATTTGAAATGAGAAACAAGACAGACCTTGTCTACTTTAACGGCAATATCCTCACAAGATGAGCGTTCCTGAAATCTGTATGGAGAAGAAGAGATCAGAAGACATTGAATATTAATTTCCCACTCAAACATAAATCAGTTGCAATCCTGCAACATCCAGTGCTACTCACTCTTTGCGCACATAGGCAGGAGAGTGGCCTCGCCGTGGCTTGCACTGTGGTCCAACGGGTATCTGGAGCATTGACTTTCCACTTGAAGCAACTGGTCCAGCTGTCGACCTGCTTTGGTCAATTGAACCGCTGCTGTTGGCTCTTGGACGTTCTGCTTTTCTCTGTGTTGATGCTGCAGACGAGCTGATGTCAGCTGAGGATCCTGCTTCCAACTCTGTAGTACATCACATTGACACATTATGTTATTCTATTCAGAAGCACCATCACAGCCTTAGAGAAGATAGGCACATAACACTTACCATCTTTGTACTCTGCTTCTACATCTCCTTCTTCAATGATAGGCTCACTGTGAAGAATAACATCATGAGATAATCGTTCCACCATACATTGTACCCATGTTACGTGTATGGACATCTTTTCTCTTACCAGTCATCCTGTTCCAGTGTCATGCATTTCTCATACACTGGTCCTTGCACTTCGCTCTGGCTGGGGAAGATGCTTTCGTGCTGGAGGATGATGCTTTTCACCAGGGCGTTGATCTGAGGCTGCAGGGTGACTACGTCATCATCGTTAGTCCCTCTTACCAGGCTGGGGCCAAAACACACAGCCAGGTTGTAAGGTTGCATCATGTTCTCATCACTGTACTGAGACACACTGGAGGCAGGGAGCAGAGACACAAATTAGATTCTACAATGAAGGAGAGAGGGGGTCGAAAGAATAAAAGTTGAGAGATCAAACTAAAATTAGCTTTTTGCATTCTTCTTACATTCATCAAATACACACGTGTTTACAAAAGACAATATCAAAGCGTTACCTCAACCCATCTAAATTAAAAGTCCCCAATCCAGTTTGTCATGTGGACAAATGTACTGCTCTTATGAATCTATAATGTGAAAACACCCTAATCCATCACACTTCTGTCAGATGAAATAAGACATCAGCCAACAGGTAAAAATATTTGGCCCTTTCTCTTCTAGAAAGAAACATCCTGTGATGCAATTCCTTTTTCTTTTTAGATGCATCATATCCTGAATGGTGATGACTGTGATGAGTTGCAATACTCACTGGTGAAGAAATGCAAAGAGGTATCTCATGACGATGATGACAGGCTCAGGGTAGGAAGAGATGACCATTTTGAGCTGAGCTGCGCTCTCTGCCTCGTTCTTTATTTCTGAGAAAATGTGTTGAAAGAAAGTAAGCTCCTGCTCGGCCACACTCACCTGCCATTTAAAACACATCCACCCACACACTCACGGACATGCTCCAGGAGTTGGCTGGTGCTGTCGATGGGGAAGAGGGGATTCTCCAGACTTCTGAAGTAGAGCTTCAGCACTCCAGCAACAGAGTCCAGGTCATATCTCCGCTCAGCCAGGGGGTCCTCTCCTGCAGGAGAAGCGCACAGCACACTGCCCCACATTAATAATGCTCCACAGTGAGAGGAGCTAATCTACATTTAAAAAAAAAAAAAAAGAGACACAAGGGTCATGCCAACACACACAAAAACATATAGGCATACCTCGCTCAAATGCATCCCTCAGGTTGTTGACCTCCATCTGAGGACCCGGCACTCTAAATATCCCTTCATGGTGGAGACCTGATGGACAAATAGAAAAGTGCTCTAAAGCAGCGAAAATAGATCCAATGCAAAAATATTTAATCAAATAAAAAAAAAAGAAAAAGAAAAAAAAAAGAAAAAAAAAAGTAAAATAAATATCTTGTTTGCACAAGAATGGGATAATCAAGGTAAATATAAATATATTGCTGCACTCTGTGTGTTGCTTTAAGCCCATTCAATGGCTTTTAATATAGTCACTGGGGGCTCTAGAACTGTGAGTTTTCTGATGGTACACAATTCTAACTGTTATTTTTAGCTACAACAAGCAGCTCTATAGCTTACTCGGTCCGTCAGTCCACAAAAGATTCCCCACCATTTGGCGGCCACAGTTTTATGTGGCTGCAGCCATAGCAAATTTGCTCTTGTTTTGTAATGTCTTAAATACATTTTTGCATTAGACATGCAAATGTGCAGCTCCCATTTTATCATTCCTTCAGTCTTGAATACTTACCGTTAAGGTTGATAAAGCAAATGCAACTTTCCACAACAATTGGAATTTGTTGTCCTGATGCCTGAATGGAGCAAATTTAGTAATTAATGTCAGAAACTTCAAGTCTAATACTTTACCACCAATTTGCTGGAAAAATGTTGAGAGAAATGCTGACCTGTATGAAGGACAGCATGTCTCCACTGAAAAGTTTGTGGTTATGCATCAAACTGGCACTTGAGTGATTTTTCCTGACACGCGTTGACTTTCCATTGTGTCTGCAAAGCCAGATGCCATAATGTGAGCTTCATTCTGTTACCATTGTATAATATATACAATGGTTCTAAAGTATACAACATTGTTCACAACTAAACCAAGAATACAATGACTCTATAAGACCCCTTAAAACATTCATATATGTACCTAGGCTGATGTCCATTTGATGCTTCTGCTAGCAGAAAAAAGAAGAAGAAAAAGAAGCAACCAGTCAGGAGAAATGCATCAACTGTATTCGTAGGACACTTTGGGTCAGCAGTTTGCCTTTCGGCATCGTTTTGTGTGAAATGCAGAAGCGATACCTTTTTCGACAGCCCCTTTCAGCTGGTCATGTTTTGCTTGTAGTTTAGATACCAGGGAGCTGCCTACGAGTTGCTCTTTTACCCTCTGTAAAAACAAATCAGATGTGATTTAAAGCCATTATCTTGCTGTCACCATCATTCACTGATCGTCAACCAAAACTCTACAATTAAACACAAAAAATAAAGTGTCTGCATATCCACAGCTGCATATGATTAAAACTTCCCAAAACAGCAAGCTATTCTGGTTTATAACTTAAACTAACTCACAATGAAGTAGAGGTTTTCTATTTCCTGGACGTTGGCCCTGCGGCGGGCCACGCTGGGCTTGACTGTCAGGTTCTCTGTGCTGCCCTGCTGAGACGACCCACTGCCGAGCTCCAGATCATCATCTCCAATACTCTCCAGCAGGGAACACTGGGCCGCCAACATGCTCTTACTAGCCTGTATGACAGTAGCAGAGATAACATGGGAATATTATGCATTGGCAATACTGCACACAATTATAGTCAATCTAATGGACTTATTTTTACCAGTGTCCTGACACTGGTAAAAATAACCATTATGGCGATGGTGTGTAAAAACAGACTGTTTGCATTTTTGTTGCATTCAAGTGCCTGTTGCAAAGTCCAGATTTACAATTTGAGCACTTGTAAACAATACATATGAAAAGGATTAAATATTACGGGTTTGGTTAATCTTGACTTAAGATTTAGTGACTCAAACTTGAAATCTGGTCAAAAAGGCTCTTTAATTAGCCGCATTTACTGACCTGGAGGCACGCTGGCCCCATTTTGATGCATTTGTATAGAAAATGTTTCATAGACACAAAATAAGTTGGATACTTCAAATGTTACTTGAACTCGTCTTTTTGTTACAATGAAATAAAGATTTAGGAAGCAAGAAAAAAAGCTACCTCCTCTGTTTCCTGGGTAACTGCTTTAAGTCTGGTTTGTATCTGTTTGAATCTGGTCTCCAGCTCGCATCTCATCTCACCCTCTGCGCTCACCTCGGAAACCTAGGAGACACACGAAAGTTTAGAGTTGAACAGCTAAATAATCAACTTAATACTGAAACAAAATACAGACCTGGTCTCCATCATGGGGCTGATAGGGGAAGCGAAGGGGCATGCAGAAGGTGTTATAATGGTCCTGTAGGAGCGTGTCTCTGTCCTGGCTCTGGTCCAGTCCGGACACGGTGCCTTGGAGCTGCTGCAGCCCTGTGCTCAGGTTCTCCTGGGTCCGCCACCGACTAGACAGGTAAGCTTGCATCACCCGACCTAAAGAGAGGTGGTACCCTACATCTGCACACTGAGGGAAACAATGTTTGTAATTTAGGTGTTTGGGGATCAAGATCACGTTCTTAAACATGATTTTTTTTTTTTTTTTTTTAAGTGATATCTGATCTTACGTCATACTATGGTCAAATGTTTTGAAAGTTTGATGATTGGCCCAATAGGGCATGGTAAAAAAAGGACAGCATTTTAATAAATTCAAAAAGATGATGCACTCACATCGATGAGAGTAGAGATGTCTTTGAGGTAGTACTTATTCATGGAGGCATTGGCTGCAGCCAAGTTTAGGAGGTAATCGTTTCGGGCCTTGCTGCACTTCAAGTAGATCTCTTGGACTTTACCTTGTCTCTATGGGAAATAAACAATTATCAATAACGAGGTGACATACCCTTTATGCAGTATAATGTGCAGACTTGTCTATTGAAGTCTATTTACTTTTTCTATCAACCTCTCCAGCTTCTTAGCAGCACTCTGCTTCTGCTTTTCCTCCTGTTTCTCTGCCTCTTTCAGCTTCCCCTCTGCACACATGTATTCTGAGTGGTACTGGAAGTATGTCCGCCATGCCTGCACACAGACACATACAGCTATGCTTTCCTCGATTTGGTTAGGAAACGGTTTTGGGTGATTGGATCTCACTTACAGTCTGAAGCTCTGTGGTAACCTTGAGCAGTCCATCTTGTAGCTGAGTACAGATGTCTTTACTCTGGTGTAGAGACAAAATACCACAAAGAGATGGAACAACACGGAAGGAACACGGTGAGCAACAAAATATTTGTAATGTCAAGAGTTTAACAGAAATACAAGGGTGAGAGTCAAAAAATTTAAAGTTGTAGCAAACCAGTCAGGCAATTGCCTTGTAGATACACATACATGTCCCATAATGAAAGACTATGTTTGTGTTTGGTGGTGCCAGTGCTCATATCAGTACCTTCTTGGCAAGGCGCTGTGTGGACTCCAGGCAGTGTGTGAGGGGCTGAATGAGGAAGTTGCTGCAGCGCTCGCTCAGTCCACTGTGGTCCCTACTTTCTTGGCGAGTCTGGGACAGCAGAGCCAGCCAGACCTGGGACACCGAGTGACTACTGGGCTCCTTCCTGAGCATCCAAGGAGGAAAGGAAGACAAAGACAAACAGTTTGTAAGGTACAACCAAAAATGCTTCACAACAGCGTCCTCAGATGAAGTGCTAACTAATGCATTACATTAAGTGCAAAGGATCATCTTTACCTCTTGATCCTGGAAGTGAACCTTTCAGCGAGTTTTTCAAGAGAGCGGGCATACTCGCTTTCAATCTCACCCCGCCGACGCAGGTAGTCTGTCAGATCCTGCAGCTGCTGGCTCTTCTGCTCAAGTTGAAAGTCTAGCACCTTCAGCTGGTCTACAAGCTGGCAACGCACCTCTGCAAGGGAAAGAAAGAATGGGAAAAGAATAACAGATAAGGAAAAGAGAAAGAAACACATACAAGAGAATGTGACTCATTCTGAAACTCTTGCTGTGGGTGAGAAACTGAATTTACAGTCACAGTGAAGATGGGGTGTGTAAAAGAGGGAGAGTGGTGCAGATAAGTCATTATTTCACCTTTGATTTGAGTGTCGTAGTCCACCATACCGACCCTCTCCTTCCGAAGTTTCACATGGGAAGTCATTGTTGCTCCAACTGGGTGGAATTCTGGATAAAGGAAGTGAATATTTTATTAGCAGTATAAAATACCAGTTGCTCTGTTCCTTTTTTTTTTTTTTTTTTTTTTACCTCTGTTGCAGAATCACAGCGTTCTTTATGTCCATGCATGCTATTCTGATCTTCTTCGCTGGACAAAGTCTTTTTTAAGAATCAAGGCCTATGACCGGCTGTTGCACCCAAGCATGTCACTCTACAAACTTTCACACTCTTAAGTGCTGAAACCCCCCCCTCCACAGACCATGCTAACTTCCTGTTGCCACAGAAAGAGAGAAAAGAGCATGTTCATCTTACTGTAACACATCTCTTCAAACTGGTCACCCGCTGCAATGCTCTGCTGAACTGCAGGCAACTAGAAAACCAGTTGGCATGTGCTGCCTGCAGCACCGGTCACGCTGCAGAATTGCATGAGATGCAAAAATAGCTCAAGCAACATCTCAGCTGCCCTAAAAATAGGATGAACCACAAGGCGTAAAACTCTGTAGAGATGTTTGTATTCAAGACTACAGATAGTTTTACCAATGATACTCAAGTTTACTGATGCAGACTTGGTATCCTGTATTTCTTTGAATAAAACAGTTAAAAACAACCTACCATTTCTAGATATCTTACTAACTGGATGACTGAGAATCTTTACAGAAACTGTATTACAGTTTAGGCTAAGAATTTGGTTTTGTGTATACGACAGACTATAGGCCACCAGATAAACATAAAAATGAAGTCGTCACTGAAAAACATGTCTTTGAGAAACTTTGGCTTTGGTTTCATATCATTTTTGTAATCATATATGCCAGAAACTGCAATGCATGACAGTAATTTAAACACATGATCATCTAAAAGGCCTTTGATGGATTGAGAATCAACAATTTAGTCTCTGATGATTGCAAGATATCAACTATTAGGATGACATTTACCACACACCAGAAAGGGGAAGAGTGGGGTGTTATTTTTGCTGGACCATAACTCTTTGTACACAGCCATCACACACATACTCTCTTCTTAAACCCCCCCCCCAACTTCCCTTTTTTTTCAAAGGCCAAACATCACTCATCAGCATTCTCTTCAGCTGAACTGTGTTCTCTGCACTCCTTTCCAACCGAAACAATTATCAACTGACCTCCTAAAATCAGTCTGCTGTTAAAGCAAACACAAAACTCCTTGTTGAAAAGGAGTGTCTCATTTTTCCAACCTATCACCCTTTTCCATTAGCCCTTTTCATTCTTTCACTGTGTGATCAGCAGTGAATCACCACCTTCTGTCGTCACAAACTGTTGGAATACTTAATGAAAGGTGGTCTTAACCTTACAGAAACTGGTTCTTCGGTTGCTCTTGTAATTCTGGCTGTTTCACTCTAGGTTTTAACAAGTACCAACACATAGATGCTGCCTGAGCTATGAGACGTTAACGGCCTGAGGGCCATGTCGAACAAACCTTCATAACAGCACTTACTTTGCTGTACAAACATGTGTTTATCATTACCAAACTGGCAACATGTCTTGTTCTGATGAGACAGGTCAGTAAATAAAAATGAAAAGTTTAATGCATCCAAAAAAAAAGTCCTACCTGGTGGGGAGCAGTCTTGACTAGTCTCTTCTCCAGACCGAGGCAACTAAATAATGCCAGTTAATAGCGCAGTAAGCTCTCAACTGTTTCACCTCCCCCTCACATTGGACACGGATGGATGTGGGTGGGGTGGAACTCATCTCTCTCTCTCACATACACATACACACTCACAGCTCTACCGCTCTCTCTTTCTCAACACTCATTACACTCACACATTCAGTTTGAGGAGTCAGTGTGTGATTGTGCAAGTGTGACAAGGGTTGAAAACCTTTTCGAGTCTCTCTTTCATGCTGCCACTAGAACTCCACAGCAGGTTTTTGAGTCCAATCAAACATCAGCTGTTTTCCCTGATTAGTACCCCAGCACTAGTTATTCACGTGGCTACTAAGTGAAATCAGCTGCTATAGTCTTCAGTTGGGGGAAAACAAACTTTTGAAGACTGTGGGGTATTCTTAGCACAAGACTGTATGACCACAGTTTATGATGAGTAATGTATGGTGAGCAGGCTAACCGTGGAAACACCTCATGTGAAGTAAAATAGTTACACAAATGCTAAAATGATTTATAACTTCAGAGAAAAGCCCCAATAACCTTCATCACATGTGCACTGCTGGTAAAAAAGAAAAGAAAAAGAAACCATTGATGCTATTAAATAACTAAGTCATCCAGACTTGTTTTGAAGAGCAGCAGCATTGTTTCCTGTCACCTCTTTCTGAAAACTGTGAAAATGCCATGAAGGTGTGAAAATGTGTAACCTATTGTGTACAGATCGTAAAGCCCTCTGAGGCAAATTTGTGATTTTGGGCTATACAAAATAAATTTAATTGAAAGTTAACCATTTCCAATTTGTGACAAACAGCAAAGCTTACTGAAAGGTTTATTTGATGTTATCTCTCATGTACTTCTCTCTCACTTCGGTTTCCTTCCTCTAACAGACAGTAAGATGATGATGCTTTAAAAAACATAAAACGTAACTGACATAACTTGGCCAGCATGGTTTGATTTGAGGAAGTTTCTAGTCCGTATCTACTATGCATTGTTTGAATGTATTTAAGTTCAGTTTAAAGCCTTCGCTAACTTAGAGAAACACCGATTTGCATTGAAGAATTTCCACAGCATCTTTTAGCTGAGCTGTAAAGAAGGAGGGTTTAAGTTTGGAGGTCACACATTCATTGTAGTCTTTCAGCACGACTCTGTAGCACGTTTTTAGTTATCTTAAACCCCCTATTATTATGCAGCACTATTTTTATCATGATGGCATGTTTTTGTTTTAGAAAAATGCAACAACCCTGGTTAAAACGTGTGCAGTTTTGCTTTTAACAGATAAGTCTTGTTTCACTTTTGCAGCCATCTTAAGCCAAACCATGAGGTTGCATTACTAAACCTAACCAAGTTGTTGTGTACAGTTTTTTGTTTTGTTTTAATTTACAACATTAACCACATGTTCTGTAATCTGGGAGAAAATACGTTTCACTCAAAACATAATTAAGAGTGCAGTTTAGTTGTATGGGAATTTTGTAGGAGACCGGCTTCTGTGGAGTTACCGTCTGCCAGTCTCTTTGTTTGATGCTGCCACCAGGAGTCGTCAAAGTTGAAAATAGTCTCTCTCTCTCACACCCACCTGGCTTTTTTCACCACCATTGGAAACCTTAACTATGGATCATGTATACCTCATATGATTGTGCACAGGAGAAGTAATATTGGTGGCAGTGTGAATTCATCAGTAAGCTCCTCACTGGTTGTGTAGATGGTATTATTGCAAAAAAGTCTTGAGGAGTTTACAATTAGCATTGTATTAACTGAATATATTTAGACGTTTTATTGACCCACCAACTAAGCTGCCTTTATGATCCCTTGTTGAAATAAGTGTGATGGCAAAAATATTATTTGAAAGATTTATTTGCAATAATTCTGTTAAATAATTAAGAGACCAGACTGAGACAACTTGAAAAGCACAAGTTTTAAATTCTCTAAATCTCACAGAACTTTGTGTGACTTTTGGTAATGACAACAGCAATCCAATAAAAACAATTAGACCAGTTATTAATTTTAGTTTCATTTAGGTAACACCCTGATGTCATTATACAAGATGTTTTGTTCATCACTGCAGTGGAAAGCAAGTTTTAAGAAAAAACAGTGACGGAAATGTGGGAAAGGCTTTGACGCAGTTTGTAATGCCAGAAATATTGTCAAATAGGGATAAAAAAAGAGGAAGCCAGGGATGAATTTAAAAATGTCTAGAACTGCAGCGTCATTGTGAATCAGATGAAGAATCTTTAACGTCTGTGCTTTCTGTCGCCTCGCTGACTTCACTCAGCTCCTTGCTCTCTCCTCCGCTGTCTCTCTCGTTCTCCCTCTCCTGGTCACCAGATCCTGACGGGTTCTGGCCAGACGGAGCCTCCTGCCCCGTCACACGCACTCCGGGCTTTCTCAGCTTCGGGACATGTAGACGAAAACGGAACACATTCATAGTTAGAATCTGCTCGTGGTCCCGAGGTTACAAGCGGCTTGTGAAAATCATGTCAGTGTAGGAAAAAAAAGTCACCTCATCAGCCATGTGGGCCAGGTCCCTCTTCATGGCGTAGGCATCCTCCCCATCTGCATAGTATTTGGGCTCTATCTCACTAATCCTGTGGAGGAACAACAATGTATCAAATTGGTTGCAGTAACAACAAATATATATATATAATGCCTCGGCTCAGGATGTAATGCGTTCAAATGTTACTAATTTTAGTCATAAATAGAATAATGAGGGGCGCTTGTTTTCCCAACAGAATTGTAATTCCTGGCATTGTTGAGTTTTGAAACCTTTATGTTGAGAATTAAATTTACAGAAAATATAATTCAAAAACAGTTAGCTTAACAAACAAGAGATAAGTCCAAATAATTGAAACAATTTAGAGACTGTCGGGGGGGACTTGAGCTCACGACTACAGCTTTATTGATAATGGATTTTTGAGGACAATACAGCATTTCTGAAAATAATCCATTACGGTTGATTTTATAAAAGAAAAATGTTTGATAGCCATGAAGAAAGTCATTTTACAAAAAAGTCTTACGGTCGTCAAGACAACACCATTCCTAAATGAGCTTGACAATATGAATGAGGAAAAATAAAAAGCTTTCCACACTGTTTGTACTGCAGAGTGGGGGGTGCTGGCAGCTGCAGAATGAGAATGTAGTAGAAAAAGGACACACTGAGCAAAACAAATTGTTCTTATCAGTGTTAAAAAAAGAAGAAAAGATTCTTGATCATATATTTTCATGGACTGAGAATAAGCTAATATCAGACTGCTTCATTGGCTAGCTCTACCCATGAACTGAGCCGGGCTATGGCCATACTGACTGTGTAATAATATCACAAGAGTACATTCTGTACCTTACAATTAAAACACTGATATAATGTTGGCACGGAAAGAAACTTACTGGAATTTCAGTGTGTTTGAGTACAGGTGCAAGGCTGCTCGGTTGCTGCAGTGGGGAGAAAAGATTGGTAAGTTCCTGGAGAACACGGTTACTCTCACACACACACACACACACACACACACACACACACACACACACACACACACACACACACACACACACACACAATAATGTATCCCAACAGAACAAAGAGAAACCAAGTGCACAGAAAGCAACAGCGCACTTTACCTTTTGCGAACATGAAGTGAGACATATTTTGCGTTGAAGTTTTCTATCATGGCCCGGCTGGCCTGATCCATCAGCTTCTGAGCCAGACCAAGACGTCTGTGAGAGCGCTTCACAGCCTGGAAGACAAAGATAAGGGTTTAATATGCCCTATAGGAGCCAGCCAAACATCTCAGTACTACAAAACATGTAATATATAGATTGGAGGACATGTACAGTATGGAGATGTATGGAGGAGATGTATGGGGTGTCTATCGTTCAGACTCACCAGAGAAGTGATGTGTCCATGGGGTACATCATCAGGGTCCTCCTCCCTAGAGTCCAGAAAGGTTTTTTGGAACATATAAAACATCTCCTTTGTGTAACTGGTGTCAAATAAAATATATACATATATTGTCAGAGATTCACAGACTTACATCTTTGCCAGCACATATCCCACAATTTTGCCATTTTCGTCTTCCGCAATGTATGAGAGCTGAAACGATAAAAAGAAAAAGAAAAAATGAGGGTCAAACTTATACACTGTCAGGTTTTAGATAATGGGAGCAGTGGTGTTAGCAGAAACAGGAGAAACGGGCAACTTCACAGTGAATCACCTGAGGCCAGGACAATCCGTGATAGAAATAGTATTTCATCTGGTAATTTTCTGGAAGACACAGCAGGTTGCAGTGCTGCATATTCATAAGGTCCTCCGGCTGAAAAAGAAACAGTCAGAAAGCTGCATGACACAATGCTTAGCCCTTTGCCGGCGATATTTGGACCGCTAAGGGGCAGGCTGTAATAACTATGCTAGCTTAGCTAGCAGTTAGTAGAAACAGCATGGCTGTCGAGAGGATTTCAGCACACTTACCCTCGCATTTCGGATGTTCATTTTGTTAATTGGCTTGTTATCTGGACTGTGAAGACAGAAATAAAATAAACTAACGTCACACGGGTCAATCAATTCATAATAACCACACTACAAGTGGTTTAAAGAGCTTGTCTCGCTAACTAGCTAACTCGACTTGCTAGCATGGAAGGGAGGGGAGGAAGGAGCGTGCCACAATAAGACCAGAGATTTCCGGTCATGGTGTGCGCTGGGACTTCATAATAAAAGTTGTACCATTTGTTTGAGGCACGAAAACATGCCATAAATTACTTTTATTTTGAAGAATTCACTCACGCATATAAGAACCCGGTTATTATAATGTGTATTATAGCCGTACACTTTACATACATTTAAAGGAAGCGTCAAACTAACATAGCAAGGCTGGATTACCAACCAGGCAAAGCGGATCACTGTGTGGGGCGCCAGATCCCCAGGGCCTCTCAAAACCCCTGCTGCATTGTGTGCTGTGCACCACGAAAGTACAACATCAACTAAATGGGTCACATTTTAATACCTGGTATTGTGGCCCTGTTGGAGTCTTGTGTTCTTAATTTACATTTATTTCAGCATGAAGGCACCGGTCTCTATAGGCCTATAATGAAGCTTCCATTAGTAGTCTGCAGCCCACTGATGGAAACGTGAGGGGGTACACACCTTGCACAAAGGGTGGGAGTTGGGGTTAATGGAGGTCAAAAAGCACATGTTTGCCCTGGAGCCCCCAATCATGTTAACATAACCCTAAATTGATATAACAGGTATTTACTTTGATTTAGAAACAGAGTTCTAAGTCTAAGACTAGTCACAAGTTCGTGGGGGATAATCCATTACAATTCACAAGTTCTCATATTCTAATAAATCTTTCAGGTCTCTAAATGCTGACCATTAAATGGCGTGGCATGTGATCATTAATTGGCCTTCCTTTTCTATAATATGTATTTAGAGCTTGATAGAGGAGCTCAAGCCTTTTCAGACCTGGATATTAAAGATGTGTGGCCCTGTCTGCCTGTCCCTGCATTTTTCTATAGTTCTGAGATTATAACAGGTCAAAGTTTGATTCTTTTTTCCTTTCAAGGCATGAGTCAAGTCAAGAGGTTTCAAAAGAGCTTTTCTGAAAGAGGATTTTCTGAAAAAAATTCTCAAGTTATTACTTTTAATCTAGAATATCGTTTACTAATCATCTTCAGCTCTTCGGAATCGATAGGGAACCTTAATTCTACTCATTTCCTATTCCCTCGGTTCACAAAAAGAAATTCCGTATCGGGGGAAAATATCTGTTCCAAATATAATTTGGCAACCCCTTTTCAGGTACTGTGCTGCTATTAAGATACACTTTTGTAACATTTCCGTATGGTGAAATATATATAGAGAACTTTGAGGGCCAGGTTAGCGTTGCAGATTTTTTCCCTCGGTTTTGTCTTGTTTCTATATTTTTCACTTACTGATTGAATGTCAAGTGGATACTTTTATAACACATCTATTAGCTTTATAATTGCTAAATTGAGAAACAACTGAATCATTATGTGTACCTGCTTGTCCAGTAAACTGCTCAAAAGTGTAATAATAATAATCATTTTACTAATAATTACTAATTAAATATAATTTATTGTAACCAGATTCAATTCTTCTTTAAACCATAAAATGACTTATATTGTTGTAAAAAATAACCAAATCCTATAAACACTCACAATAACTGGAAACGTGTTCATACTTCAGGAACGTTTACTGCGTCCAATCGGCAGTGCAACATGCAAATCGAGCAGGTGTCACCGGGGAGGGACCGAAGAGGAAACGCATATTTTTAGAACAACACCCGTGTGACAGGCGGCTTCGTCAACATTTCACAGGAATCATGTCTTAAACGTGTCTTGAAAAAATATATATATCTTCCGATTAATTCAGAGGAAGATGAAAACTTTCTCTTTTCAGACACCAGACCAGATCGTCAACCTGCTGCTCTTTTCTCAGAGATGCAAAAGTTACGACTGTAAAATGTGATTGTTAAAGTTTTCTGTGAAACTGGAAAGAGCGACGCCGTGGATGCAAAGCGCTTTTCCAGATGGAGGAGACAGATCTGAGGATGGAGTCAAGTTTGTGGGTCGGGAAAAAACGATACCGGGCGGTCCTGACGGGCTGGCATTTCAACTGGACCGAGGTAGATAAGAAGAATCGCGACAAGAAAACAAGTAGGTGGCTCTTTAGTCTCCAAAGCATCAGTCGATCTATAACATCGCGCTATAGAGACCCGTGGTCTTATTTAAAAAGAATATCTAAATATAATAATAAGGCTTTACGCACACTCAGGGGAATACTTCAACAGTCGCGTTGTTGCTGTTTAACACTTATTAAAAGCCACAACCTGTTTCCTGTCTGCACGGAACTGGCATAACTTGATGATGGCAAAACAAACAGTATGTATTTTGAAGAAGTAGCCTAGGAAACAACACGAACAAAACAATATGTGTTACACCTTACATGTCATTTGGATCAATCACAGGGAGGGTTTAATTAATCCCATAGTTTCTACCAGAAAACATGAAAAACAAGTTAAACAGCACTAACATGAAACACGACTAACTGAGACACTTGACTAAAGCGCTGACTGTCGAGTACTCACACACTTCTGAGCATATTTTCTCAACACCAAAATGCCTCTGCTCCACATGCTGTCACACACATGTCCAACACAGAGAGAAATGCACTCTGGAATCTGTTGTTGCTGAACAGGAATCAAAGGACATTTTTACAGTGCTTTTCTTTAAGACAACATCAATCAATGTGTTGAAAATAACTATCACTGTATATACTGTATATTATTAAATAACAATCACAATGTTACGTTTATGTCGTGTTAATATTATGGCATACTTTTTATTTTTAATTTGATGCTTTGACAACATTTTTTTTAAACTTGCATGTCACTAAAGCCCCAATGAATTGATTAAAAAAAATATTGACCAAAGAAGACACAAAAATGTTTACACGCTCCAAACAAGCTGTATCATCGTCATCTCTCTTACACAGCCAAAGTGTAAAACTATAGGCTCCAAACCGTTGTTTATAGCCCAATTATTATCAATAGGTGTAACTAATAATATGGATGATGGCGACGCTCTTTATAGGTGTGCCAGTGAGTCAGCATGCACAATATCAGAACCCTGAAACTGAAGCAGCTGGATGGAAAACAGTCATAATTAATGTTACTAGTGAAAACTGTGCTTTTCCTAATGTCACATGACAAAAAGGCCCATAAGAGAGTCTTTGCATAGGAACAGGCAATTGGGATGCCTTGACATCTGCTATGACACATAAAACAATCAGCTGTGAGGAAGGTCTTTCCAGTGATTAAAATACCCCATACATTGTATTCATAGAAGCATGTCCACATGAGGTTAATGCTGTGTGTATGTGTCTCTGTGATTAAAGTTTCAGTACCTGTGGCTGAGGTGATTGGAGTGGAGGAGGGCAGCGTGGAGATCCTGCCCCAGAAGTCCGTCGAGGTCACAGATAAAGACTTCACAGGTGGGTTCATTTGCGAGACTCTCGGGTATCACAAATACCAAGGCCACAGGCCATTGGGTTTAAAACTATGTGAGAACATGTGTAATTTGCATACAAGTGCACAGCACACTAGCTTTACAGTTTAGTCAAACGTATGCCTGACATAGTGCTTTTACAGCATGGTTTTGTTTCCCTTATCTGTCATTTACCTCCAGTTTTCTACGTGAAGCGCAGCAGCAGTGGGAGCTCTTATGGGTTACTGTGGAGACTGGGCCGGACCCAGTTCAGCTGCCTCAGTCGGGTGCTCAGAGACCAGTGGACAAAACACCTAAGAACGGCTCTAAAAACTCACAGTATGGATGGATGATTAGATAATGTTTTTTTTCAAATCCTTCAGAGTCCACATGGCTCTCAACAATCTGTAATATTCCAAATGTATGTTTCAGGTCCGCTGCGTCCAAACAGGCTGTTGGTATTTATCAACCCATTTGGAGGGAAGAAGAAAGGAAGAAAGATCTACCATTCTCTAGTGGCCCCTCTGTTTGAGCTAGCTGGTATCAGCTCTCATGTAATAGGTAAGGGACAACTACATTGTGTCTCATAGTTAGCCTTAACTTAATGTATGAAATAATGAATGTAAGTGACTTGCAGTCACCATATTATTGTAACATTTATCTTTTAGTGACTGAGCGGGCAAACCAGGCCAGAGACCACCTCCTGAAGAAAGACCTGACAGGCTTTGATGGGTAAGCACCAGTGTAAACACTGTAAACACTGTGGTATGGGAACATTATAACAGCTAAGCTCTCTGGGAGGTGCTCTCACAACAGTACTCTTGTGTTTGTTTACAACAGTGTGGTGTGTGTGGGTGGGGATGGCATGTTCAGCGAAATACTTCACGGTTTGATTGGGCGGACACAACAAGAGGCAGGCCTTTGTGAGAATGATCCCACTGTCACTTTACAGCCTTGTCCGCTCCATATTGGCATCGTCCCTGCAGGTAAGAACACTGTTGTTAGAAATTCATAAATGAATGGAGTTAGAGCAGTGGCACACTCATCCTCTTCTAATGTATCTAATGTAGGCTCTACAGACTGTGTGTGCTATGCCACAGTTGGAGTGATTGACCCTGTTACTTCAGCTTTGCACATCATCATTGGTGAGGATTTTTATTAGAATCATTCACTCTTTTGAAAAAAAAACTAATTCTTAAAAATGCCGACCCAACTCTGAGCTCATAGTTAAGCTTGTATGTCATTTTTATATCCCACAATACCTTGCAGGAGACTCTCAGCCTTTGGATGTGTGTTCAGTGCATCATGCCTCTGCTCTGGTGCGCTACTCCGTGTCTCTGTTGGGTTACGGCTTCTACGGGGATGTACTGGCGGAGAGTGAAAAACACCGCTGGATGGGACCTCTCCGATATGACTATTCAGGTGTGGACTAATGATTCATCTAGAGAACAGAAATGACTGCACGCTGAGATACATACGATGCTGTTGTATTCTCTGCATTTATTTTCAGCTTAAAGTTAAAAATTCACCCTGAACCTGTCACTAATAGCACCATGACTAAGATGAAAGCACTTTATGTGATGCACACGCTCTTTTTAAGAAAACATTTCATGTCACAAAACCACATTCCCTGCATATGTTCTTCTTCAAAGTGTTTTTTGCTAACCATATTGCTCTCATTTGTCCAGGCACAATGGTGTACCTGAGCAACAGAAGCTATGCAGGCGTAGTTCAGTATCTACCAGCAGACCCGCTGCTCTCCAGCCCAAGAGATAGAACACGCTGCCTCTCAGGGTAAAACACCAGCTACTGACAAGATCTTACACAAAGAATGGTGTATACACAGTGCAATACATAATAAACACAAAACAATCTTCAAAAAAAGGAAAGGCAAGAAAATCCAAGTGTGTACAACGGATTATATTCTAGTGACGTGGAGGTGTTGTAACTCTTAAAACTTTCACACAACCCCTGTCTGGGAGCGTGGGAGTGTTATCTATTTACATAATGGTATTTGTCAAATATAGTATTTACTTTTTGCGTGTGTTTTTTTTTTCTGTTCTCTTCCTGTAACACAGGTGACTTCTTGTGTGAATTGAGAATCACTGTCCATTGTGTTAGTTTCTGTTATTATGTGACTGTGACTGAGCTATGTGAGGTGAAACAAACTTTATGTAAACAAAACCACCACAATGATGTTTTTATGTAGCATCTCTCCATAATTCCCAGTTGTTTAACTCCTATAAGTGACTCTTATAGAAAGAAGCCCATGAGAACATGTGAATTTCCAGAAAAGATGAATGCCTGTTACATTTTGGGGTTTCTAATCTTACTCCCAGCCTTTCTGTGAGTCCTCACGCTTATCTAAGCTGTGTAAGGCTGAGAGTGACTTTAACCTTGTAGACCTGAAAACCGTTTAATGAGAAAGAGAGAAAGTGTCATTAAGGCAGCAGTGAAATGGTTCAAATTCACTGCTTGAGACACTGTAACTGCTATCATCTGCAGCAGGAACTCAGGTGTTGGGTGCACCTTAAGGAGGGTAGAAACCATAGCAGGAGGAACTTGATCTAGATGAAAGGTGAGCCTCTGTCTCTTGTTAGAGTGTACAATGTCTCAGTATTTGTCTGAGGCAGCCGTCTCTGGCTGTCAGTAAGAGGTTTATGATGCTCTTATGAATGGGTGTCAAGGTTAAGGAGCTTGTTATTTCACGTAGAGTGAAAAGTATTTGTGTTGCGTGTGTGTGTGTTTAGGTGCAGTGTGTGTTCCCGAAGCACAGAAAGACTTTTCTCCCACTCTTCAGATCCAGGCTCCTTGTACAGCTCCCACTTCAGCCAGTTCAGTAGCGACTCAGAAGGTAATAACACAGACACACATGAAAGTCCTATATTTGTATATTTAAGCCCATTTAGCAGAAATCATGTACACTTTAAACTAGCGTTTTTGGCTTGTTAACTCTTCAAATGAAGCTATTTGCAAGATTGTTTCATTTGAAATGTTTATAGAGGGCTGGAGAGGTGACATTATCCAGTATCCATCCTATACAGCATAATCTAGTTCACAAGAGAAGAAGCTAAATATAGAAAAAGTGAGAAAGAAAAAACTTTTGGAACAGAAATATGTTCAATAACCAGACAATCAAAGCAACACTAACTAAAACAAGCGCTTGCCTGAAAAGTAAATCTAGTAAAGTGTGCATGATGGGCAAAAACATGCGAAAACAGCAGTAAGGTCCTTTACGAATCAGCAGTGATGTACAGCAGGGATTTGTTTTTGAATGTAGCATCATGCCTCTCTTTCTGTCTGTCCAGGCGAGTGGGTGAGTGTGGAGGGCAGGTTCAGGTGTGTGTCTCTCACTTGTATGTCCAGCTCGTGCCCCAAGAGTCCTCTGGGCCTCTCTCCCTCTGCTCACCTCGCAGACGGAACAGGGGACCTCATCCTGGTATGGGACACTCACCCACTGGGATTCCTCAAGTTCCTCTACAGACACACCAGCACAGAGGACCAGGTATGAGCACTTTCACATTACAACAAAGCTGGGCTAGCAAGCCGAAACACGGCTTGACCCGATCTCTGCCACTTCTCTTAGTTCGACCTTCCGTTTGTGGAGGTGCACCGCGTGAAGGCCGTCCGTTTCTCTCTCCCCCCCGAAAAAGAGGAAGAAGCATATGAAGAGATCGGAGGGTCGAGTGGTGGGATAGATGAAGAGACGAGCTACATTGAGACAGTAAGCAGGAGTGGATCTCAGCAGCACCTGGCAGAGATAGGCACAGGACGAGAAATGACAAATGAGCAGAAAACAACGATCCCCTTCTTGTGTGGTCTGTGCTGCAGCAAAGCTCCTGCTGTGTCAGTGTGGAATTGTGATGGAGAGATTCTGCCCACCAGAGAGATCCTCTGCAGGTAAGAGAGTTCAACCGTCCATGTGTTGTTTAGTGTATTCTCACATGGTACTGTATTATCCTTTTACTGAAAAGATGATTGTTTCTCAGCAGCAACATTTTTAACCACGTTCACTTCTCTCAGGATACATGGCCAGCTGGTGCATCTGTATGCCAGGGGTATCGAGGACGGAGCAGCCGTGCACAACTGCAGTGAAGAAAATGACAAGTGTGAAAGCGGATACACCCTACACAAATAGTCATGCCTACATTTTGAATGATGTGGGAAAGGTGACAATAGAATGACAATGTTAGGCAAGGCTGGTTTGTGAATTTACTGAGACAGCCTTGCAGTCTGTCATGGCCAAAGAGTTCCTAATATTTCAGGTACTTTTACATATTTTGTCATTGCAATAATGAAAAAAATTATTTGTTCTTAAATGTGTGTGTTTGTTGAACTCTTCTACTTAAAACACTATTAAAATACTTGCGAAATGATGACTTATCTGTAGTGCAAATTTTTCTGGGTTGTATGCAATTTTTGATCTGGGAATTTTATTTATTTTCACTTGAGCTTCCACAGAATAAAATCATCGGGAATGTCAACACAAGTTAAAAGACAAAAAACACTAAGTCAATAAAAGAGACTGACCCGACTCATTTAGTGCTTTATTGTTGTCAACATTAGTGTACATTTGAAACATAGTAAGAGTAACAACAGCTTGTACATAAATAATTGTGTAGTAGGGCCTTGTTTTTTCTAGTGTGATCCAAAAAGAATTTAAGAATTTAGTGTCAACAACACTTACCATACTGAAAGATCATAAGATTATTATGGCCTAGAGTAACTGTACAGAACAAATCAAATAACACATGAAAGAACAAATAAAATAGTTCCAGAGGAGAAGTTGTTTAAATACATGTCTGTCTTTGCTGCACTTCCCACGGCCCTCTGAGTACTGGCAGGATGACCAAATGGTCTGTTATTCAGAGTGTGTATGTATTTGTGTGTTTGTAGTTGGAAGGCCACCAGCTAGGCCATGTACCTGACAAAGGCAAACATAGGTGACAAGAAATAGCATTGGTCTGCTGCAGGCAGTTGAAAGAAATCAAATTTAACAGTAAATCTAAGTTGCAATGTTAAAACGCATTCATGCATTGTGACAGATTCAACGTTACAAATGCAATTAACAAGCATTTACAAATTTGATTTGAATTTAGCTTAAAGCACCTACCCGTCATTGCTACCTGAACCAGAACATTTACAGTAAACATTTATTCAGAGAGTCACTTGTTCCTACAAACCAGACCTACAAGCCCTCCTAGTGTACATTTTATGTGGCATTCAGTGTCATCATGGTGTGGTGATGACTGTAAACACGGGCCTGCTGATAGCAGAGAACAGGTTTATATTCCTAACATTGAAATGACACGAAGTGTAAACATTGATCCTCCATCCAAAAAAGCATGTACACGTCTCATATGTCCAATTATGTTAAAAAGGGAAGACGTGCAGGCAGAAGTTGATTTTTGATTTACTAGAAGTTTAAAATTTACAGTTGAACATTTAAATCAGACTACTGATTTCCACATTCATTGTTGTGTGATCAGGTATATAATGCAGTGGTATTTTTTCAACATGCAGACAAAATAAAACAACTTACAGCAGTGAAAGATTGCAGTAAACTTTATTGTTTGCAAACTTGTCTATTGTGTGTGTGTGTGTGTGTGTGTGTGTGTGTGTGTGTGTGTGTGTGTGTGTGTGTTCATGAATGTGTGTCTGAATCATGTTGTGTGGGGCTTCACCCACTTGTATGTTCCCCCATAGCGGAATCCCACCTTCTTCACAAGGTCATCCGCCTCGTTTGGACCACGACTGTGGACGTGCAAAGAAAAGAAAAAGGGAATGAGATCACTATAAGGGACATTTTGTATCATGTATTCATTTCTGTTTCATAATACAGATGTTTTACCTTCCATATGTGTAAGGGATTGGGTGTGTCTTCTCTCCCTCTATTTGGTGGAGGAGGGGGGTGAAGATCCTCCAGGCCTCCCGCAACTCATCACTGGGACAGAAAGAAGAGCACTTCAAGTCAAAAACAAAATACCTATAATAAAATAAAATACCTATAATAAACTATAACAGTATATGATCCAACCAACCTGCGAACAAAGTGCATCTGATTTCCACAGAAGACATCCAGTATCAGCCTCTCGTAAGCATCTGGGAGCTTTACGTTCTAGAAGAAGGTGTAAAAAAATGCTTGATTCAAGTTCAGTCATCTTTCTTAATTCAAGCTAAAGAAGCAAGAAAAATGTATTGCAACTCTCTTTAAAACAACACCAGCTGTCTATCTCTGAATAGGACAGACAGCCACAATAGGATGTGGCCAACTCGCAACTTTTGACAAACTTGTTTCAATGTGTTTGGTGCATCTCTACACCTCCACCCTATGTTTAGCGTCTTCTAACACTATCAATATTACTGTAAGACACTGAATATCAATGAAATACTATCAAATATCACCTCAGAATTAATAGACATTTAAGTTACAGAATATTATAGTATGTTGAAGATCAACATTTGACTATTCAAATAAAGTGTAACCAACTTATATGAAGAATAGAGTGACAATATCACGACACGAAGAGATTTCACTTAAGTAAATGTTTTGAAGAAGCAAGTTCACCTTACACACATTAACAAAAAGTAGATTTTAAGATTGAAAGTTGGACCTGAATCATTGACCACAACGGATGTTTTGAGTTAAGAATAGCACCTTGTATCTGCTCCTGTAAGTGAGGTCCAGCTCAGTCTCCTCTGGGCTGAAGTAAACTCCAGGCCTCTTGGTCATCATCTTCAGGTAAATTGCTTCGTCCGGCTGCACCCGCACCACCAGCTCGTTCCTCTGACAGCATTCGCCAAAAATGTCTCCTGGTACATCAGTGAACTGCAGGCGCACTTCTGCCTTCTGTTCATTCAAAGCTTTACCGCAGCGGAGAATGAAAGGTATGCCTGGTGGAAGGGTGGTTAATGGGATGATGGATGGTGAAGGGCGCAAAAACATGACAGGGAGAACATCAGAGGGAATGTCACACAGTGCAGACTAAGACAAGTCAGTAAAAAAAGATAAGAACTGTTTTCCCTTACCATCCCATCTTTCATTCCGGACATAAAGCACAGTCGTGGCAAAAGTCGGCGTGCAGGAGCCTTCTGGTACGGTCGGGTCATCAAGGTAACCCAGCTTGGAGTGGCCCTCACCCTTAGGGTTCCCCACATACTGGCCAAGCACCACATCTGACCCAGCAACAGGAGCTATACACTTCAACACCTTCACCTGCAGCACAACAATAATTACGGGACTGCAATGACATAGACGCTCTGGTATTTCAGACCAAACATATGCACAAATTATTATTTACATTCAATCATTGGTGTTACCTTCTCATCCCTCACATCATCTGGGCTGGTGGAAGCAGGTTTCTCCATGGCGATCAAACAGAGCATCTGAAGGAGATGGTTCTGCATGACATCTCTACATTAAGAAACATGAAGAGGAGTCAGGGTAAGTAAAGGCTCTAGTGTAACAAAAACATTGTACTCATTCATTTTACTTTTATCTGAATGTACCGTCTCTCACCGAATGATACCAAAGTCATCAAAGTATCCTCCGCGGCCCTGAGTGCCAAAAGGCTCTTTGAAGGTGAGGACCACACAGGCCACACTGTTCCTGTTCCATATGGGTCCAAAGATGCGATTTCCAAACCTGGTTGTGAGAGAATAAAATACATCTAAAAGAAAACCCTCAAAACCAGTGACACAGGAAGAAAGAATACTCCAGAATTCTATGACATTTTGTTTTTTACCAGTGGTAAAGTGCTTGAGAGTGTGTGTACAGAGCTTGTTACCTGAGCACCATGAGGTTCTGCACCATTTCTTTGCCCAGATAGTGGTCTATGCGGTAGATCTGGTCCTCTGTGAACAGGGAGGACAGGTGGGCTGACAGCTCCTCTGAGCTCCGGAGGTCCCGGCCGAAGGGCTTCTCAACAATTACCCTGCTCCAGCCTCTGTTTCACACACACACAAAGCTGATTAGAATAATGTGATCGAATAGCAAGTAAACCATTGCTTCCTAACAGACACTGACTTGCGGCTCATGCAATGGGTTCTGATGTTTGTGCTGACATGCTGGTAGACGGTGGGCGGCAGGGCCAGGTAGAAGAGTCTGTTGGCGTCAGCTCCCCCGGGCAGAGACGACAGATGAGAGTCAAGTTGAGTAAAAGAGCTGTCATCGTCATACCTGCTGCTCAGGTACGAGTTCTTACTGAAGAAGGCTGAGAGACACTCGATGTCTTCATCAGTGACCTGAGGGAAATGTAGAATAAAGTTTCCAGAAAAGACACCCCAAACAATCAACAATGTTGTCAGCCAGTACGGATTCTACCTTCATATGAGGCAGACATGCTGTCTTGATGTCCTCCACGGTCAGCTTAGACCGGGCAAAACCAACAAAGTAGGTGTCATCTGGGAGCAGGCCATCTCTGAATAACCACCTAAAGGGAAAGTCAAAAAGCAGCGATGCATAACACTGGCCAAAGGTCTAACTCCTCATAATACAGAATGAGAAAACAACTTTAAAGACACCTGGTGTGTACTTGGTGTTAGAGCAGCAATCCTTCACTCACCATAAAGTTGGATAGATCTTCTTTTTTGCAAGATCCCCCTGTGCAAAATATATAAATTTAAAAAAAGAGATCAGATCGTGAACCCTTACTGATAATCACGTTGGCTGAAAAGAATCGATCAAGAGTCCAAAGAGTAGGTAAACTATAAACAAGTGGTAATGTGGAGTAGGTGAATCTGTTGCGTAATGGAAGAACATTCAACGCCACTTTTGCGAGACTCAGGTAAAATCTAAAAAGATCGCTGGTTTCAACTAAGGGCTAAACAAACAAGGACGATAGATATAAAAAAAAAATAGACTTTGTATGTTAATGCTTCATATTTGTCCCCTTCTTCAACGCTTGACAAAAAAAAGTAGACGCAGCACATTTCCGTCAACAGGGGCTTTCATTTTCTGATTACCACACTGCAATATTCCCCAGTGAATTGTTCTCTTTGTGTCAGCTCTGTCGGGACACTGTCACTTTAAAATCTCTTTTCAAACATTCTTTTCCACTGTAACGCCACAGAACATTGCTACAGATCTTTGTTGAATTGTGTTCAAGAGAAACAGTGGTTATTCATGTCTTACAGATTGTACAGGTTGTACTTACAGAGGCTCCAAGGATGATGAATATGTGCGTGTTGGAATGACTGGACCGCTCCTCTCCATACAGCTCCCTCCGGAGCTGTCCAAACACCTCAGAGCGAGACAAAGGCTCAGAGCTCATTTTCTGGCCTATCTGCTCTCAGTCTGTCCGAACTGTGGCAACTCTCCTTGCCCTATTGCTCCATGACACACGCAGCATGGTGAAATTTCAACGGTCATCCTCGCCTTGCAGAAAAAAACTCAGCAAGTTAATGCTGCCATCTACTGTTGAACATAAATAATGCCTTAGCGTGGGCCGCTTCCTCAAGCTTCGTATAAGACCGCGGCTCTGCATTTAATCAGATCAGGTTTTGCAACCAGGAAGAAATCGTGCTTATCCATTTAAACTCACATTTCAGGTCTGTTCAGACAATGCTGAAAACAATTGGCAGGAATGTTTCTTGCTCCTAAACCGCTCCTTAGACAAATGTTGCATACACGGATAGGTGCCTCTCCCTGAGGAAATCGTATGTCTTTGTTGCAGAAATAGTTCTTAAGTTCCTAACCTTTTTAAAAACACATTTTACAGTATTATAATCAGTTGTGAATCATGGCAGGAAACCTATCACTAAATTCAAATTATTTAATATTTGTAGCATCAGTAACCACAGTAAGTTAATCATTTCAGAATATCACCCTGTGAATCAATACCAACCATTGCTCTGCTAAAAAAAAGAAAAAAAAAGTAAAAGCAAATAAAAAAAAAAGAAAAAAAGATTATAGCTGTAGTGCACATACATACAGACGCATCAAATTAAATATATTTCACAGTATAACTGTGAAACCTCTGGTTTTTCAAGATACTTATGGTGATTAAAAAAAATATTTTTTTCTACAACAAATGATTATTTTTATTAAAAAAAAAAAAAAAAACCAGACATCTCTTGATTTCATGACTTAAATGCATATTTCACATGACAACATTCATTAAAACAACAAAAATAAAACACTAAATGGTTATTTTCCCAGCTGGAGTGTGAATTCACTGAAGTACAATCATTCACCCCACAGTCAAGCTGCCACTCCTGCATGCAAAGTCCAGTCTAGTATCTCATAATTCCCAGCCACCTTCAAACGTCTCTTGAGTTTCCATCATAAATAAATTTAAAACAAGTTAAGGCCAACCCAAGCGTCTTCAACAGTCTTTTCTTTGTCCTCCATCTTTAACTGTCCACTCAGCATGGCCAAATACCCCAAGCTCCACAGCAGGAAGTCCTTCTGGATCATTGTTGAGTTGGCTCCTCAGAGCAGAGTCTGAGGAAGGGGACACAAGGTGCCAGAGGTCTCCCGATGGGCAGACAGGGAGGTCAGCCGAAGGTCCAGTGCTGGTACAGGTCGGTAGCATTACAGTGGTCCATCTGAAGCTTGTCTCCATTCAGCTGTAAACATTTCCCACTGCTGGGATTCTTCAGCAGATTTTCCTGGAGAGCATCAGAGAAAAAGGTGAATCAATACAGAAGCCTAGATTAATATCAACATACCAATAGATTACATTTGAACTATTCCTTTCATTCCTATGCTAAATAAATGAAAGATTTCGGGGTCATGGCAACCTGACGGTGACAACAAGAGTCAGGAAGCGCAATATTTCCTCTTCTTTTCAGATTGTATGCTATGATAAGATAAGCAGCAGCTAGCTGTAGCCTTGTATTTAGCAGACAGATAAGATAGTGATATCAATCTTCTCATCCAACTCTCAAATAATACCATTTTCTTAAGTTCGGCTCCAAATGTCCCTCACCTGTGTAAAGACCCACTCCTGTTTGGGTGACACACTGGTGCCCTTCCCCTTCAGCTGGCAGAGCTCGACCTTCACCCCCTCTGGTTGGGGCGTGGCTTGAAGACACAGCTGCTTTCCAATATTATGACGCAGCTCCTTATGAGATGAGTATTCAAAGTACTAGAAGAGACAATCATCCAATCAGAAACCTAAATGTCCCAGAGAACATCAAGTCATCTTCAAATCTTAAATTGCACATGTGTGAGTCAATAGTCTTACCTGGTTGCCTCCCATGTTGTGACACTGGTACATAATCACAGGTTTACCTCCATCGTTACTCTCTCCAACATCCAGACAGGTGTTAGATCCTGAGTTTCTAATCTGGTGCAAACACAGACACAAATAACAGTAAGATACAGCCGCGGTTATGTAATATGAGCGGTGTGTCATATGGTTATTATACAAACAAAGACAAAGGGAAACATGACTTACTGATCCAGATTTTTCTGGGTTTAAGTCAGGAATGAAGGCCTCTGGGTAGACTGTGTTAAGGTACCAGGTGAAGTTCTTGCACTTCAGCTTCTCTCTCAGATTCAGACGATCAGAGATGTCCCCAAACTTATGCTATAAACATTGAAATAGGAATATTATAATTACAATTACATTTTCATATTAACTTGTTGCAGCACGGGGTAAACATTCTAGTCAAAAATAAAAAAAATGCTGTGGAAGAAGGGTGATAAATGTCATTGTTACTCATAGTCACACTGACCTCACTGGCCATAACTGCAGCTGCATGGTTGCGGCGATAGTAAATCTTCTTGTAGTCGTCCATCCAGACCTCAGCCAGGCGTACCTGGTTGCGAGTGATGACCTCTGTGCCTTTGGGGAAGGTGTGGGGGCTCTTGGTGCGGAAGACATGTCCAACCACAGAACAAGGGATGATCTCAAGCTGACCCCCACACTGCCACACCTGTGAATCACATGTGATGCAGGTAGAAATTCAGACTACCTTGACAATGAGAAGGAGACTAAAATAACGTGTGGAACTGTGGAAGTATAGATAAAGAGACAAACCCTGAACGACATCTCCACATTTTCCCCACCCCAGATCTCCATCTTGTCGTCATATGTTCCAATGTGTTCAAAGTACTTCTTTGAGATTGAGAAAAGACCTCCAGCAAACGTGGGTGTTCTGAAATTGTAAGAGTCAGATCAAAGCTTTAGACACTTAAATGATTCAGGATTGTCTGAGTGAAGCCAACATGATCCTTCTTACTTTACAGGGTAGGTTTCATCCTTGCGCAGCTTCCTCGCATCCTCGGGGATCGTCTCCCAGCCGAAGCTCAGGCTCCAGTCAAAGTTACCTCGGTTAAAAGCGCGATTGGCGGCCACAGGCTTGTTGAACTGAAAGGTTTCGAGGTCAATGGTGGTGATCTCTGGACTAACCACGGCAGTAGGTTCCTCAACAATGCGGGCCAACAGTGGCTCTAACCAACCATGGAAACACTCACCTAGACAGGGAGGAAAGACAGAGATTACTTCATATCTACTTCTTAACCTCAGTTAGGGTTAGTTTGTATTTGCAGTACAAACTGTGTCTGTGGCGACAACTATGAGAAAATTGTATATGTATATTATTGTATATTCTCCATCGTATATGTAAAAAAATGTTTTTAAACTATGCACACATTTCTGAAAACTTGAAGCTCATGCATCAACACAAAAAAGGCTCCAGACTGCTAAACTCAGAGAATAATTCCATTGATTTCACTCAAAAAGAAATTGTAAATCAACCAGGACTGAAATCTGAAGGATTAGCAATTTAAGAAAAATCTGTTTCAGGTGAAAGAAAGTTATGATCGGAGCAAAGCACGGCTTCATGAAAATGATAGTATTATATTACATTTTCTGATATACTGAGGAAGATGTCTGAAAATGATCTAAAATAGATGTAGTGCTGCACAATTAAACATGTTACTATCACAATAATGATGTTTGCTTCCTAACTTAAATGACAAAGTTTATGCTTTGTGAGTCAAATCAGACACTTTAATCACAAGTACATTTTCAGATGAAACAGAGATAAATCTTTGCTGTAAAAGATATTTTGATTTGATCATTTATGTAGCTACTGAACGTTTTACTGAAAACTTTCTAAATACCATGATAAAGTTAAACCAAAACAAGGATAATTGTGTATAATGGATGGACGGACGGACCTTAATATTAAGTGAAAATGTAATCATCATTTGATTTAAAATGTTGCCTTAATATGGCACAAACAAACTAGAGAGCTATAGGGAATATGAATCACTTTCTTGCAGTAGTGTAAGTATGTACATTTCTAGTAAAGAGGGAAAACAACACATTAGCTCCTAACCCTGGTAGTGCTATTGTCCCAATGAGCTACACACAGCGGCTTAAAAACAGCCATTGTGGCTGTTGTTGTTGTGTGTGCGTTTTCTCACAGTGTGCGTCGAGAAAAGTTAGGATTTCGCCTTGAGCGATGCTGGCACCCAGCAGCCTGGCAGTGATGAGGCCCTTCCTCTCCAGCTGCCTCACAACGCGGACAATCTTCAGCTGAGGGACAAACACCTCCAGTTGGTTCTTCAGGTGATCTGCGGAAAATAGAAACAACATTATCATGTCTGTTTCGTCTTTGTTTAAAACAATGAAAATTTTGGATGTGGTTACCGGTGCAACAGAGCTCACTTTGAGCCATACCCAATCGTAATGCGTTGAGTAATGAGTTTGGTCGGGGGTACAACACACTTTACGGCCAGAGGTTGCCAGTGAAACTCTAATTTTCAGCAATAATAATCATTAACAGATAAAATAATAAAGCAGCTTGCTGACCCAGATAAAAAAAAAGAAACAATTCAATTTATACCAGTGTGACCACTGCCAGAAGAAATAGCAATGAAGTGAAAAAGTTACTGTTAATTCTGGATCACACTTCCCCTCTGTGAGTCTTTATGACCACAATGCACGCCGCACATTTCTCAAAGGTTTCGGTCTAAATGAATTCGGCAACCACATTATCTAAACGTTATGACCGAGCTGCAGCTCTGGTAGCAAAAAAAGAGAAGTTTATTTTTTTTTTTAGTAGGAAACACAGCGGGTACAGAATGTAACGGCACAATAGCTTCAGTTAACTGACAAAGAGGATATTTCAACCTCAGTCTGTGTGTGTGTGTGTGTGTGTGTGTGTGTGTGTGTGTGTGTGTGTGTGTGTGTGTACACACACACACACACACACACACACACACACACACACACACACACACACACACACACACACACACACACACACACACACACACACACACAGAACAACCAATAAACCATTGGGGTAGTGATAGTAGGTTTATGAGGTTAAAAACTCTTTTTCAATGTTTCCTGTACTTAAATATGCTGCTGCTGCTGCTGTGCAATAATCCAATGACATATGCTGTCACAGCAGCATTAAAGATTGGATTGTAAAACACTTTCATATGCAAAACATATGACAAAGCTGTATTCATACCTCGAAGATAGGCTTCTTTTATTGACTTTGACCAACTCTCACTGAGGGAGACGTGGCCTTGGAGATTCTGTTAAATTGGTGCGCAACACTGTAATTTCTATTTCACAGGAGGCCAGCCTTGTGGACATACCAATATAAAATACACAACATCATTTTCATGTATGGCACCTGCCTGTTACTCTGTGTGCAAGCTGCTAAAAATCCCAAGCCAACATCATTCTTATCAAAGCTCAAAGCTTAAAGTGACTGGAACGCTGCCCTAAAAACTCCGAAGGTCAATTTAATTAATAAATCACTAATAACTTGAGACTCCATGATTTTCAGACTGTGCTCCTGCCTGTACCTTTTTGAAGAAATCACTTCCTAGAGCTTCCTAGTGATTTTCTGTCATGTTTGAAAATGTTTCTTTACTGTCTAACTTTTCTGCAAAACATGCACAGTGTTCAATATCATCTTTACATTATACAATGTCTGTGAAATGTTTAGTTTGCATTTGCTTTATTGATAACATCAACTTCCCAGATATCAACAGGTAAGCAGAGCTGCTGAGCTTACAAATTTGTGCCTCACTTCCTGCCCGATTAAGTAAATACAAATGAATAAAGTCATAAACCTGAACTCCCCTTACTGTCATCAAAGTCGTAAATAACGTATTATATATTTTCCTGCCAGTGAGGCCTCAGCTACTTTTTGTCATTAGTGTGTGTGTTTATATTTTTCGCACCCGCAACACTGGCGTCATCTACCAAGATGATCTCTTTGAGCAGGACAGCAGGAGACGTGTGCAGGACGCTGTAGACCGTCCTGAGGAGGGTAGACCAAGCCTCGTTGTGGAAGACAATAATAACACTGGTGGTAGGTAGAGGAGGACAGCGACGAAACTTCCTCTCCACGCACCTGAGCCAGGGCAGAATACAAAGAGAGACAAAGAAGTGTGCAAAAGTGAGAGGCGTATTTGATGAAATGAAAGGCACACAAGGTCTTGCAGAGCCACATATTAATAGACCATTGTTATTGCAGATAGTCAAGGTCTGGTCACCAATACTTTAAATAGCAAACAGTCATAAACAATCAGCTCACTTAAAAAGCCTCTCGAAAAAAGAAACAGCTCAAGGCATATCGAGCCTGTGACGTGGTTAGATGTCAAGCCTGACAAACATTTACAGTCAGGAGAAGTGTTTGCAACCCAGATAATACCTCAGTCTCAATTACTCAGTACACACCCATACTAACATGTGCATTCTACTATGCATGCAGTTACACTCAGATGAGTCTTTTAACTAAGTGATTTTCCAGGAAAATGTAGACACAATATTAAAATTCATGTAAATAATTTACTGCTCTGAGCGTGACCCCAGCTGGGACCCAGGATATAATCTGGCCTGCAGTGTACATGTCAGCGCACTCCAAACTATCTCAGATTATCTTGAGAACATGTTCTTACTCTGAAGGCCTTGTGTCATCCCCGAGACTACGGCTGAGCGAGATACGGTCACTGGCAAACTGGTTGAAACAGTGCCTCGTCATTCCCTCCTCCTTCTCCTTCACCTCTTCTGGGGACATGTTGTCTTTCTGGAATGCTTTCCCATCAGCCCCAGGGCTTTTGGGGTCCTGAGGCGGTCTCTCCAGGTGAGGTTTGAGCTCAGCCTGAGTGTAGAATCCAGCAGGGCAGTTGGCGTCCTCGGTGGGCTGCTGCTGTACCGGCGGTGCCTGCGGAGGTCTGATCTGGTTGCCAATGTTGTTGACAGCCTCTCGGACCATGAGCAACACCTTATCCTTCCAGGGGTCACCAGCAGACGAGGACCCAACATCCCTCTGGAGAATCACTAAGACCACCATGAAGACAGTCCCCCCAAGGAGCACCAGTTTCAGGGGGGACATACGCCGGCGTAGGAATTTACGCATGTTTCACAATGGGTGTTGCTCTCAAGGCTGTTAGAAACAGAAAAAAAAAATAGAATTGTCCCAAGACGTTCGCTGCAAAATGTTTGCATAGGTTACTTGATAGTTCCAGGCAAGCTCTGAAAAAAACCCCACTTTATTCAAAACCAACTCCTCTGTAAGCCTTACCTGCTTTTACTCACTAATCATTCAGCTAGTTGTTACTGAAGTGGGGGAGAAAAAAAAGAAGAAGACAAGCAAGAGGAACATTTCTGAAACCGGTTTGTGCGTCTCTGCAAGTGTCATAGCAGCAGGGAATCTTGCCAACATTGCTCCTCCTCGTCTCTTCAGAAAACAGTCCCACCGGGCTGGCGGAGAGAACACGGAGAGAACACGAAGGCGGAGAGTGTGAACAAACACACCACACCTCACGGTAAACACCTGAATTCACCTGCTCCGGCCACAGTCCTCCAGGACCCACGTGGCAGCAGGTGGGCCGTGACACTGCTGGCTCAACCGGCAACTCCCTCACCTGTTAATAAGTGACAACGCCTTGCTGCAAATATACCTCACTCATAATGATCAGAGCTGTCATCTGCAACAGGAAGTAGAGTTTGCTACGTGGAGCATGACAGGACCACAACATCAGCCAGCCCTGGCACAATAAGAGGCTGTTTCCTGCTATAGGTGAAACAGGATATCACTGCAATGTAGGACATCTGCGTGTCAGTGGGTGATCACTGTTCAGTTAGAGACTCACTCTTACTTGTTCATAATTAATTTACTCTCTTCTCAAGCCAGCCTCCTTCATAATTGATTCAAGAGGACACTCTTTTTGGTGTTCCAGCAAAAGGGAAACCACCACAGTCCACTCTGCAGTTGTCTCCAATCGATAACCAGTTGGTCAAGTTTGTTGAGTTACAACAACAAAAAACAATCAGAAAATATTTGAGCTTGTAAATCTGGATTGCGTGACAAATTTGAATTAGGTCCCTCTCAGATCAACTGTCAGTATTTTCAGGAAGTGCTCGTCAGAAACATCATTTTACAAATCAAACAACTGTTCACACTTTTCTACAGCTTAAAGTAACTTGAAACACAAGTAAACAACAAAAGGTCCCGCGTAATCACAAAAAGCTATTCCGCAAAAATGAAAGAGGAAGAGTGTCGTTTCTGTAATTCAGAATATGTCAAAGTTAAAGACATATCTAAGCTCTTGTCGGCTCTAAAAAATAAGAAACGTGACGAATGTATGAAACCTGCCAGTCAATCTCACGGAGGACAACGCTGCTGTAAATATATAATGTCAATGCCGCCACTTACCTAACATTTACAAGAAGTCGCCGCCAACACCTGTTATGGTAGATTTCTCTATGCGTTTGGAAAGTTTCCAAGTGGGCACGCAGCGGACTTTCCAGTTGCCTAAAGTTGTAGTACCGGAGTTTCGTGCAGCGAACCAGGATGCAGCAGTTGCGTTGCCTCCCGGCTTTTTCTTTGAACCGCACAGGTGCCATTTGTTGAAATGATTAGCTGGAGAGAGGGAGTGAGGGCTACCCCTGCTGGCCGCGTGCGTCCTTAACCGAGTTACTTCCGTGCAGCACGTTAAAGGCGGGTTTCATCTTAAACAAAGCACGGTTCCTGTTTTTGAAATAGTTTACAATATGTACCAAATGCGGGAGAAGAAACTTAAAAAAAAAAATTAGATCAAATCAAATTGAAACAAAAACAAATCGAAACAGACATACAAAAAAATTAATTTGGGTAAAAATATTATTTCATATTAAAATTATAAAATGGTATAGACTATAGCATATATATGAGATACATAGTCACAGTGTACAAAAGAAAAAGTATACAACAGTGTAGTACAGATACATTAGAAGTCCCTGTATCTTGAGCCTATTATAGTAACATTAGTGATTTTTCATCAGGGATTAGGAGGAATTTATGTCTCTTGATTAATGTTCAGCATAGAGTGCTGTGTGTGAACATTGCCATTACCTCAACAGAAATTCATTATTCATGTGCAAGCAATTAAATACTCTTTCCTGTATCACCCTCTTGAAACTGTAGACTGATTTATTCAGAAAAGGAGGAGGTTTCTCTCAGGTTACTGTCACAGGGAGAAATCTTGATTGCAGACTGCTGATTGACATGAGAGCTTATTGAGACATTTACTACTTTACTACCACTGCTCCTGAAGAGATCCAAGAGCCTCAACAGAAATAAAAAATAAACACAATCAATGCAAAAACAGCAATTTATTAATTTATTGTCCACGGGTAAATTAATCAAGTCAATCATTGCACTATTTCTTAAACTCTGACACTTTTTAAAGGAAAATGCAAGTGTTTAGTTTACCTTTCACAAGGACAGAGAAAGCGAGGGCGTTTTTTGTAGCCTATTAAGGCAACGTTTTTTTGGCTCAGACAGAAAAGTGAGTGATAGCAAAATCAGGTGTAACGCTTGTCAAAATGTAAAATACACCTTCACTTTTCAGCAAACGTGGTGTCCTATCAATTTGGCCTCTAGTACAATGTAAAGGCAATATATAGTGTTTTCCTTCAGAAGTAGTTTAATTGTGGACAAAGATAGAAATTATTACATACATTCATTTGATTATTGTTTCAAAAGACAAATTTTAGGGGGTTACAAGCCTCCATGTGTGAAATATAACCAGATGGGGGTCAAATACTGTTGTGTAAAGTTGTGAATATTGGTCCATGAAGTATGCAGATTTTGGAACTGCATAATCTCAAGGCAATACTTGTGAGCAGACAGAGAATTCCTGCATACAGTTCATCCTGAAGCCGTCAGGAAACCACTTTACGTTCACACGTTGTAACACAATCCAAAACAAACATTTCATAGGCTTTTGCTTATTTAGGTGGGAGTGAAATCAGTCAAAATCACAGACCAGTAAAAGGCGCAGTAGACACAATTCTCTTCAAATTATTGTTTTGACACGAGAACTCAGGAATGGACACACAACTCTGAGGAATAATATAAAACATGCCTTGCAGCAACCAGTTTGGCAAGAAAGCATTGTCATACAGTATCATAAAAACCTCACAGTGAAAAGTTACAGTATGCCCCTAGATAAAGATCAGCATTTAGCTATGTGTGCTCACACCCACACAGACACACAGACACACACACACCCATACACACGGTCCTCACACACGGTCCTCACATACACTTATACAAAACGTTTCATAACAGTTTCAGAATCTCTCTTCAGTACCGGGATACTAATGCAACTTTTCTTCCTTCATTTCACACTTCTTCGTTTTTGGCTTGAACCAAAAGTACATTGCAGGGAGCGAGTAATCGATTGCACATTTCAGTGAACCACAGACCGCCTTGTGTCCAGACTGTGGCTAATCACAGACTAAAAGAAACAAAGAGGGGCCTGATAAGAAACACAGAAGTCCAAGCCAAGGTTATTGTGAGTGCGTTCTATCTGCGCATGTGTGCGTGTGTGTTCTCCTTCATGAATAAGTTCACAACAACAAAAGAAAGTGTTTGTCCCTATCAACGACAGTGACGTTACCGTGGCCTTTGCTGTCAAAAGATTAATAAATTACTTAGGTTTACTGTACTTTTGAACAGAATCATTAGGGTGTATTTCATATCAAACATTTGTTCTTTGGTCATTTTCATCCTTGATGTTGTCCTTGCATATTTTCTTTTAAGTAACAGTTTTTTTTGTATATTGTATATATATTCTTTTTTGTACAAGGTCATCACAAAAATCCATCCGCACAAAAATAAATAACGACTCCAAATGAAATACTCGTACTATTGCTCATAAACACAAGCAAAGTCGCTTCCGTCCTAAGGCAACTAGGCTTTGTGATCTCTCGAGCAGCTTGGGAAAAAGCCTTCGAACATGAACGTCCTACATGTGTGCATCTGAGCACTTGACAAAATACAGACAGGCCGAGCTCGTCTCCGTTGGCCGTCTTCTGTCCCCGGCGTGTTCGCACCGTGCTTCGGTGCTCATCGGCGATTTGACCACTCAGTCTCTCTGCAGTCTCTGTCTTGTCAGTGCAGTGGGAGTCACTCTGCGGTCGGCCTGCCTGTCGTTAACTGCCCGGAGGACCGCTGGTGAGGAAGTAAGTGGTCATCTCCCCCTTCCCCTTCACCTTGACAACACCTCGACAGTCCAGCTGGTATCCGTTGTTGACCAGCACGTGGTATAAGTCTGTGGTCACCTAAGAGAAGACACGGACATTTGACACCCAGAATGTGAGACAGTAAACCCTTCCCGAGAGAAACACCGTCAGTCCCAGTTTCACATTGAATAATCTGCCTCATGTGACTACGATGATCAGATATAAAAGGTTTAAAATGTAGTACATTTTGTATAGCAGTAGAGAAAAATAGATCTACTTATCTATTAGGGCTGAAACAAATAGTCAATCGACAGGAAATTAATCAGCAACACCTTTGACAATCATTTTACTTATTTATCAAGCATACAGTAAATGCAGAATATTCACTAGTTCCAGCTTTGCAAAGGTGGGAGCGTTTCTCTATTTTAAATGTAAACTGAATATCTTTGTACTCATCTCAGATGCGAAGATTTGCTGCTCATCTGTGTTAACATAATAACATATTTGGGGTTTGGACTGCTGGTTGAAATGAACAAGATGGGTATTTCTTTATTTTTCTAATATTTTATGGTCTAAACAATTAATCAATTCTAAAAAAGAATAATCAACAGAATCATTGACAGTCAAAATATCCATTAGTTCCCTTGTATTTATATAGTGTGTATTATAAAAGGCATATTTATTTGCAGTAGCTATTACTGTTCAACAGATGGCAGCATTGTTCTGAGTGTAATCTTTGTAGCAGCCAAATTATGGATTTGATTCGGGGCAAAAAACAACTCACTACAGCTCTTAGCTAAGCTGGTGTTCGTCCCACATTTCAAAATTAGTGTAAATATCAACTATATAACCATGAATTAGAGATCTAAATAAATTACCTAACCTGACTGACAGTGCTCATCTGTCTTTAAGACTTTAAGAATAGAATAATGCTCCCCTCCAGAAGTACTTTAGAGCACTATTTCTACTAGAGAACAGCATGTCCGGTACTGACAGGGATTCTTGCTTAAGGGCACTTCTGCAGACCAGATGTCTGAACTTAATTCCTTAAACTGAAGGACTGTAAACTGATTATATCTGTAGAACTGGTATCTTCTATGGAACTTTTATACAGAATATAATATAATCAAATGACTTTGTCCCTTACAGATACCACAAACAATGCTTTCAAATGTACATGCCTAAGAGCGATGAACATCTCTTGGTAAGAGGAAAGATGTCTGCAGATTGGACATTTTTTAATTGGGTATGAGTAAACATAACTGACGCACACTTTCGTGTTGAATGACTAATGACAACAGCATCATTTTATCAGTAACTGGATTGGTATTCTGCATTGGCTGTTTCATTTAACAATAAACTGCTAAATGCTTCTCGTGAACATTAAGTTACAAACTGCTGAGGTTGTGCTGAGAGGAGTTTGGGTGCAGTACCTGGATGCAGTCTGGTACTCCTGTGCTGTCCATCCGGCTGGCCACATTGACTGTGTTCCCCCAGATATCATACTGGGGTTTCCTGGCTCCAATCACCCCTGCTACCACCGGCCCCATGTTCAAACCTGAGAACAAATCACCTGGCCATGTTACATCATGCTACTTACACCACATTAACTCAATTATAATGCTGTTTCTACGGAAGTAGATAACTGTGTTTCTCCTTTGCCCAAGCAAGGGATTTTTTTAAACAAATGCCAAACAAGATTTATCAGATAACGATTCAAGCCCAATCTCTGCTTCTTTCCAGGCATACCTATCTTCATCTGGAAGTTGTTGAAGGAGTGCTCGTTGATGTATTTCATCTGCTCCCTAAGCCTCATGGCATAGTCGGCCAGAGCCAGGATGTGTGAACGGCCCTTTTTGTCGTAGGTGGAGTCGTTGAGGCCAGAGGCTGCCATGTAGGTGGAGCCGATGGTCTTGATTTTCTCAAGTTGACGAAACTTATCCTCACTGATAATCTAGAGACATGGAACACAAACTTGTTATTGTGGCAGAACAACATAGACAACCAGGAATAGGCAGATAAAGCAGCATAAAACAACTGAACATATTCAATAAATGTTTTCTACACAAATTAAATTTGCATTCATTTTTTTTATCACTCATACTTTCGTCTCTTCTCACCTCGTCAAAATCGGCGATGATCTCATTGAGCAGCCTGAGACACTCCACTCCCTCGTTGTTCGCCTCCAGCTCCACGTAAAACTCAGAAAAGTTGCTGATGGAGGCGAACATGACAGCAACGCACTCACATGACTGGTAGTACAACTCGTCATTTCGACGCTCCCGTGCAAGAAAATGGGCGGCTACGTCCTTGGGCAGGATGTTGTGGAGCAGGCGCCGGTTGTACGCCTGCAGCTCCTCCATCTCCTCCTTCTCTTCTGTGGCCTGAGGAGGCAAGGGGAGAGATGTGGTTGCTTAGTCTCATTGTCATAAGACTGGATTCCTGAAGTAGTCATGTGCTGCTATATGTCTTTTTTGTGCAAGATAGTTTGGCATGTCACAGTAGGAAAAGCACAAGCGTAAAACATACAATGAAGGATGACTGGATTCCATTTAAGTGCTTTAGTTTCAGGGTCCTGGTATTGTGCATGCTGGCTCAGTGTCTCACTGTCCTGACTTACTGGGACACTTGAATAGAACGGAGATACTGTTAATGTTATTACCAACCCTGTGCTTTTCCTGCTATGACCAGTGAACATGTCTGCTCTGAAAAAGGCCTTTTGGTGAGTTTAAATAAAAGTAGCTTCAGTTTAATCAGTTTAAGTTTAATTTACCTGCAGCTTCCAGAGGAAGTCAAGGCGTGCAGTGGACTCCACCTGCTGGCCGTGCAAGTAGAGAGCCAGAACAAACACCGTCAGGATAACAGGGGTCATGACCTTTAAGTATACCTTGGTCACACCCTCCAGGCTGAGGAGAAGAAGAGGGTTTGACAAGAGACATGACCGAGTGCATGAGTAAAATGTATGAAACCTGACACACACTGAAACATTTGTTGAATGAAAGCTACTCACCACTGTTCTGCAGTTTCATTGAAACCAGGCCTAGAAAAGACAAGAGAAAGTCATGTCTACAAAGCATACTAGTCATTGAAATTAGGCAGTACAAAATAAGAAGAACACAACTTACTGTTGTAGGGAATCATTAACAGGTGATAATTGCCTGAGGAAAAAAAAATAGAACATATTCAAAAATAGGAATAGAGCCCAACTGGTACATGAGAAAGTAGGTCTTTTACAATCTAAATCTTATTGTAATCAAAGTAGGCCATGTCCAAACGAAACCACAGTATTGTGACACATGAGCTGAACTATTCAGTTTGAAAAGAGTGAGTGTATGTGATTGCATATGTGTGTGTTCCTAGCAGAGGACTCACAGGGTGTTGACCAGCAGGTCTGCGTTGTCAAACAAGGCCACCTGAGGCCACTCCACCAGCAGGAGGAAAGTGAATTGGATGAGCAGCATCAGAGCCAGTTTCCCTATGCTGCTGATGTGGAGGAACACGGAGCAGGCCAGCAGGGTCAGCAGTACACTGTAGCTAAAATACTGCAGCAGAGAGGAGACAGCCAGGGAAGGGGAGGAAGAATGGGTGAATATTCAAACATACTTTTCATGCACACAGAAAAATGCACATAGGCATTTGTCTGAACACACGGACAACACACACACACGCTAAAATGTTACGGGACTGACCTCTGGGAAATGGCAGGGCATGGCCTGGCTAGAACACAGAGTCAAACCATCCTCTGCTGTCTTGGTCAGGTTGTGCAGCAGGCAGAGATTTACCGATGTGTTCAGCTCATTGGCCACACAGTCCTTTAGATTCTCTCTGCTGCAGGTAAACTGGCAGGAAAGGACAACAAAGTCTGTCATTTAACTGTCAGTCAGTAAAAGTGAAACGGCAAGAGACACACACACACACACACACACAAATGTAATGCGGAAAACAGAAAACCATAATTATAAAACTTTTCAATATTTTATTTTGTCCCTATTGAATGAAAGTAGAGCCCAACTGGTACTGGGTTTATAAGGGGGCAATGGCAACAGTGTAAATCTAATAACAATTAATTTGCGCATAACATCAACATTTGTGATAGAGATCACTATGTTGTTGGTTAGAATTTAGATTACATTTTTATTTTGGACATTTTACATTTGAAAAAAGGATCAGTGCTCTCTGGTGAACAAAGTACGTAAATAATAATAAAATAAATCTTCCAATTATAATGGCGATGCCAATTAACAGCCCAAGATCTATCATTAGTCAGTAAACACTGTAATCAGACAGTGTTCATCCAAGAAATATTTGTAATTTCTGGTCTGGTTTTAAATGTTTTGACAAAGAATACCAAATGCCTTCAATTTAGCTTGAAAATAATTTCTGAACCACACGGTAGGTATTTATATAATATAAGATAATGGTCACATTGCATACAGTACATCATCTTTTCTAAACCGTAGTTACAGCATAGCTTCTGTGGGTGACAATTTTGCATGTACCAGTATTAAAAAAATGAATTTGATGTTGATGATGGATGAAGTTTCATAATTAATAATTGATATTCATCTTTACATGACTTTTCTTGGTCATGGCATTTGTATTGGCATATATAGTCGTGTTAGCATTACACTGGTTATAATCTATGCATACACAAACACAATGCTAAATAGATCTACATAATATTGGTAAACATTAAAAAGAAGCTGATGGTTAAGAATAGACTTATTTCTACTACCCCATCTGTCACAGTGACTAATTATAGCTCCCCCCTTTAGGCAAAATGGTCTAATTTTAAAAATGCCAGCATGGTGCAGAATCGTGGAGACCTTTTTAAAATCTGAGATGAAGTGATTAGTGGAAGGACAGACAAATGGAAGTGAGGCAGATTCGTAGCCCCTTCCCTGATGTCATTGTGGGGGACAACTTGCAACAAGTCACAATTGTTACATGAAACAAAAATTTTAAAATGAAGAGCTGTAGTCCCTACCATGTTAGCAAAGGAGGAAATGAAGAGGAGGAGGATGGTGAAGACGCCCACCAGTGTGCTGTTTGCACGAGACTGGACTATTTTCTTGGTTACAGTCTGCAAGGCAGCTGGGAAGAGCTTGAATACAGACAGCAAGGAGAAGATCAGATAAGAGAGAGTTAATACCATTAGTGATGCTGGCTGAAGATATATGATAATGACTTTTATCTGAAGACATCTGCTTGAGAAATCATATAGGAGGAGATGGCCTTTGTTTCTCACTTTGATGCAGGAGTAGATGGCACAGATGAAGAGGATGTTGATGAGGATGATGAAGATGCTGATGTAAAGACCAAGCATAAGTGTTGTTCTGCGGAAGAGAAGAAAACTGGCTGATTAGGATGTAAAACTCTCATTAACTCCTCATAAACTAATCAAGAGCACATTTCCTGCCCACAATGCAGTATAACTGAGAGCAACATACCAGAAAGAGTTACTTACTTTGGGAAAATGATAATCTGAATGAAACAAATGCAACAGAAAACAAGGAGTGTGCAGGCCACATATCCCCCAAAACGATCATCAACCTTTTTGGAGTACTGAAAAATAGAAAAACAATGAGAAATAAGCTTCATTGTAGCTCAATTATTACAGAGGAATTCATCAATTCAGGTTATTAGAAATGGAATTTGGGTGGATTTTGAACCAACTCTGATCAAATAGAAACCTTTTTCTCGAGTTCAGCGGTCTGAAAGGTGAGGAGGAACTTCTTGACATGATCCTTCCTCAGCTGGTCGATGCTGCGTGCGTCGATGGCCCGACCAAGAAACTCATCCACCTCATCCTCAGGGTTCAGGGCCTCCTGAGCGCAGCGGCTATGAGGTAGATGGAACAATAGGTCACTGTGTGTGTTTGTGTCTGTGTGTATGAGTTGGCCTATGCTGTGACAGGCAGGATGACCCAGAGCTAATATGGTATTAGTGCTGGGTTGGATCTGACTGTATAAAACCAACAGTGGGCTCTAAAGTTAGACCGCTACAGTGACAGTCTGCCGCTAGTCAACCGCTAATAACAAAAGCCCCCCTAATAACAAAAACTGGAGCCAAAACACTCACTTGTCTTTGCTGGATGCTTCATCAATGCCCTGAGAAAAACAAAAACACAGAGTGAAAATGTGACTTAAGAGCAGAGAAAGTGCAGGAAAGAGAGAGATTATCGTGTGGCCACAGTACAAGTAAAAAATAGATAGAGAGACTCAGACATCTGCACAGCTAATCCCTGAGAGCCAGACTGATGTTTTAATTAATGCTCGGAGGCTTCAAATTACACCCTCTTTGCCCCTAGGGCTCAAAATCTCTGAGATGGAGAGGACAAAAGGAGGAGAGGGGGAAAATGTAAGAAAGACAAGGAAATTAGACTTTTAGCGTTAAGAGAGGGAGGATATGAAAGAGAGTGAGAAAGAGAAACATCTGCAGCTGCAGCCTCATCAGATTCAGTAGTATATGATGCACTGAGAATTCCCAGGGAGCCCTGTTGTAACTCCTGCTTGTTTGACGGGACCAGATCAATACTTCTTCACACATTCCTATTGTCTCCTTTAGGCTTTACCATTTATACAGTTCAGTACACATTCGGCACCTTCAGGCACTCAAATTCATATTTATATGACTTATCAGACTCTGCAGCCATATTGTCAGCATTGTGAGGCTACTTTTAAATGTAAAGCACATTGAGTTTTTCTGTGATGAAATGTTTTCGAAAGATAAAGTTGCCCTGCCTTGCCTTACATTTAGGATCAGTTACTAACAATAATGCTAACATGCTGATGCTAAACAGGTGTATTGTTAAGCATGTTCACCTTCTTAGTTTAGTATGTTACCATGCTAACATTTGCTAATTTGTATGTAAGTAAATGGGAAATAATATTGTGTTCCCAAGAAATTGAAAGAAGAGTTACAAAGACCAGAAGAGTTGTTGTTGAACTCTACATAAAGTTTCATAAAAGGCTATCTTCGACTCCCGTGGTATTCTGTACAGTTATCTAACAGAAGAGCTTTGGAACATTATTATTACCTGTAAGTCATAAATAGTTCGCTAAATAGTTTGGTGTTACATTGGCACTAGACACAAAGTGCAAAGTGAGGCTGATGAGAATGTCATTAGTTTTGTAAGTATTTGGTTGTAAATCAAAAGTATTAGACAGGCTCAAATTTTGACCAGATGATGGTGCTAGAGGAAACCCTACAGGATCACCAAAATTATTATGGTTCTTCATGTGGGGGACATGAATGTCTGTGCCAAATTTCAGACACTGCCATCCTTAGAGCCATGTGTAACATTTTTTGTTTTGTTTTCAGAGATTCTTTGAGAAAAAAGGAAGTTTGTATGAAGTATATTGATGAAAAAGTTGGAAAGGCTTTTGCCCTAACAACAGGCCTGTGATCCAGGGCCGTGTAAGAAAATAATCTAATTTTAACATAATGATGACATAATTAGAAAGGATATTTATGATTTGACTTCAAAGAGTGGAAAGGATGACACAGGAAATCAGATATAGACAAGAAGAACATGCCATGTGCTCAGCTAAGTGCTCCCTGAGTGTATCTCACCATCTGCCTGAAGACCTTGGACTCCTTGGTTCTGGAGAAGGATCTGTCAGGCACCCAGCGTGGCATCAAACCCTCGACAGAATTTGCACGTGCTCGCTGCATCTTGGCCATCATGGCTTTCTCCTCTTTCTGAAAGTGAAGAAACCCCACCAGAGTAAAGGCTTTGACAAACAAGGACTTCTATGCCAGGTGACAAGCCATTATATTGTTTGTGTGAAATATGGCACTAGTGTGAAGTTCTGAGGAAGTCAAGCAGGTAATCAAGGATGTTTGTGTGTGTGTGTGTGTGTGTGTGTGTGTGTGTGTGTGTGTGAGTGAGTGTGTACTAACCCTCTTCTCGCTGCAGCCCAGCACCAAGAAGGTTTCAATGTTGTTCTCCTTCACGTAAGCATTCCTCTCTCCTCCAAATCCTGGCTCCACCTCGTAGTCCCCGTTCAGATACTGTAGTGTGGCTTTTGTGATGTGGATCCGCCTACAAGCACGCACACACACACACACACACACACACACACACACACACACACACACACACACACACACACACACACACACACACAACCCCTATTGTGTAAGAAATAAAACAGGCTATGGGAGAATATGTCAGTGCAGTAACAGGTGGAGTAGGAGGGACTTACCCTGCCTTCCCCCCGGCCTCCATTTGGTTGGCAAGCGTCACATCGTTGGACCAGACGTCAAACTGCCACTTGCGTAGGCCCAGCACCCCACAGTGAACGCGCCCGCTGTGGATGCCCACCCGCATGTTCACATTAACACCCGTCACCTCTCTCACCAGCCTGCAGAGACGCACACACACACAAAACCAAATGCGCACTGTTGTAAAAAAATAAATAGTGTCACCTTCGGGGTTCACAGCGTCTCTTCTGTTCTCCCATGTAACATAAACAAAGCAAGATATCTCAACTTAACCTTCACTGGAGTATTACTACATGACTGTACGGGTGTGTGTGCTGTCATTTTGAGAGTGTACATTAGTGTGTGTTTGACTCACGAGATGGCTTCAATCATGTCTACTCCCATCTCCACACAGCAGTGGGCATGGTCAGCCCGGGGCTCAGGCAGCCCTGACACACAGTAGTAACAGTCCCCGAGGATTTTAATACGCAGACAGTGGTTCTCCTGTGCAGCAAAGACACACCCATAAAGAATTAGGGTTTCAATTATAGCTAATATACAGCATGCTCATACCAAATATAAAGCTTTTTATACATCATTTAGATGACTCATCAGTCAGTGTTCTCTTATTGATGTCTTACACAATGCTTAAGTAACCCCCCCCCAGTACATTATGTTGGCTTTGTCATTCTAACAGCGAATGCAACAGACTGTACGGTTACATAAGCAACGGTGGCTCAAAGTTCTGCTGTGAAAATGGCGACGGCAGGTTGTCAGCGCTCACCGAGGCCAGCTTGTCAAAGCGGGCGAACAGCTCGTTCAGCGTCATGACCAGCTCCTGGGCCGTGCATTGAGATGCCAGGCTAGTGAAGCCCTCGATGTCTGCAAACAGTATGCTGCAAGAGAGGTGATGGAGGTAGGTAGAGAGAGAGAGAGAGAGAGGTTGAGGGTCACCAAAACACACAGAGAGAAAAAGAAAGACAAAGGAGACAGAGAATGGGATCAATCAATAAAGTATAGAGTTAGTTAGCATGGTCTAGCGCCTCCCTCCCTCCTCACTGTCCAGCTGTCATGTGAGCAGGGGAGGGAGAGAGGCAGACATTTGTTCAGCTCTGGCTCTCATCATCTAGGCCAATGTAGGTCACCTCCTCCAGCCGATCCCTCTGTGAACACCACCCCTCGTCCCCCTGTCTGCATGCCTTGCATTGCTAACTTTTGATAGTAATAAAAAAGTGAGGACAAACAACACCGCGGACATTCTGAGTTCCAGTTGAAGGCAACAGTTGGCGCTGTTGGTCCCGTGAGGTCATCCACTCAGGGAGACCTGGCCCATAATTACAGCCTACCTGGACTTCCCACCCTGACCAAGACTGTGAGCCACAAAAGATCATCTTTAAAAGGTTGGTTCACACAATTTACACAATACACAAACATATTTTCTCACTTACTCCTTGTGTTATCGAGCCATGCAGTGGATGTTGTTATTGGCATGCCGTTCTTTGATTTATTCATCCAAGTTTTGAGATAACAAAACTCCACTTGAACTACTTTCTATTGTAAAAAATAGTCCCAAAGAAAACTGACTGCGTGATCTGTGGATTATACACAGTAAATAGTTTCTGGAGAAAGACGTTGCTTTTTATTGGCGATATTATGATTTTTCAATTATGTGAGCACCATTAACAAGTAGTCGATTCACCAACCTTGTACTAGGTGGCAGCAAAAGAAAAAGAAAAGACAGAAACTGGGCAAATACAACCCAAAACTTTCTGAATGGTCAGACATTATGAGGAGTAAAGTGCTTTTTTCTGTAGTTTGGGTTAATTGACCCTTTATAGGCCAAAATGGATTTTTTTTTACCATGAAAATTACAGATAAAGTCACATCCTAAATAAACCTGTTTAACTTATAGATAATACATAGATAAACATTTGGAGGGCATGTGGACCGACCATAATATATACCAATCATAGGAAAGCATTAGCGATGTAAATAACAGGATCGGAAAAAATGAATGTTGTTGTCTGGTGTTGAAGCTTTTACAAAATTACCTGAGCATTGTTTTGGTACAAAGACAGCAGGTTTTAAACTTGGATAATGGATTGCTCCTGTAAATTTACACTTTAGTAGAGCAGCGGCGTTGCAACAGATTATTCCACTAAGTGCATCAACTGCACCTATTTGGATAACCTCTAACAGGAAATGGCTGCTGCAACCTCCTTTCCTTGTCCCCTACCACCATCCCCGCCACAACATGAACAGCAGCAGCTGGGATCAACGCTGGGCTAATAGATGGAGAGTTTCAATCACCTGTTTAGTATTGAGTTATTCCCACTCGGGAGGGGAAATCCAGTGGTGAGGGCTGAGACAGGGGGCCAGCAAACTTGAGGTCTGCCTCCTATCATTTGCTACAGAAAGCACAGCAGTGTGCCTAAGTCAATGTCGGTACTGCAGCCGGTGCTGTCACTGTCGATAAACAACAACATGCATAATACATGCTGTCAGGGAAATAGCTGTTGGAGTGACTCTGTAACTGACACATCAGTCAGCAGAGTGAGGTCAAAGCCACTGGTGCTAGCAGTGACGGCAAAGCAGACAAGCTCTCCGACATCTTCCTGAGTGTGTGTTAGCGCACTTGTGTGGAAGCATGTATGCGTATGCTTCTGTATTTACCTAACATTGTCGTGTTTCTGGATGTAGATCTTGTGGAACATCATATCTTCCTTCTTGGCATTGATATCAGCCTTCATCTCCATGGCAACGTGCCTTGGCAGCACTGACAGCAGTAGGCGCTCCTGAGAGAGAGAGAGAGAGAGAGAGAGAGAGAGAGAGAGAGAGAGAGAGAGAGAGAGAGAGAGTGAGAATAGACAGAGAGAAATTAAAGAAAGAATGACAGAGAGAGAGCCCATTCATTTTCATCAGTTTCTACTGTTAAGAATGCTCAATGAGTCACCCTGCCTCGTTGGCATCTGCGTGGGAACATGTTAGTTAAACAGCGAGGAGTGTGGATACGTGTTATACTTTTCAGCATATTGTTGACCTCAAAAATGGAGACAGAAAAAAATTAGACTGGAAAATGGAGACACCCATTTGTTGCTCTTTTTCATTCGTGCATGTGTTTAGTTTTCCTGCAGGACACGGGTAAGACTGCCTCCCTCACTTATTTGCTTGGACATGCATCTGTGTGTGTGTGTGTGTGTGTGTGTGTACATATGTGTACCTGCTGCTGGTTTTCCCTCTGCAGGTGCAGTCTGGCCTGGATATATCCTCTCGTCTCCTGGAAGGCTTGTCTCTGAGAGACCTCAGCAGGGTAGTGGGTACAGATCCCGATCATGTTAGTGCACAGGAAGATCAGCACATTGGCACTGATCTGATAACACACACAAAACATGACAGAGAGCGTGAACATGCATGCACATGTGACGTCACAGGAATACAGTGAACTCTGCCTGACCTGGGTGAGGTCAATAAACGAAATTGATAGCACTCTGTGTCATAGGATTTATTGCAAGGAGAAGAATTCCTCAAACGTCTGAGGGGCCATTAAGATGTGATCTGGTTAGATATCCTGTGGGTGGCCCCACAGTTTCTCTGCAAGAGGACATTCTGCTCACGTCAAGCTCTGAACGGCAGACAGGAAGCCCAGAGGGTTTGATGTGATGCATGCCTATAGGGACACGTGGCATGTGTCACTCCAGTTTTTGTTCTACTTGAGCAGAAAGTTGATTTAATTTTGTGTATATGAATTCAATTCAAATCAATCAAAGGAAAGAAACAGGCTGATTTTTTTCAGCATGTAAAAATATTACTTTTTCGTGAGGCCTAAACAGAGGATATGAGGCTGTAAATAAGCAGCGATCTAAAGTGACGTAAAGCTGTGTGGGAGAGACATTTTTGTATTTGAATGTACTTTAGATAACTTTAGAAAAGATGAAAGTGAGAAACAGAAGCAGCCAATAATGTAACTTTCTTGTGTGTGTGTGTGTGTGTGTGTGTGTGTGTGTGTGTGTGTGTGTGTGTGTGTGTGTGTGTGCCCAGTGCAGCGAAGTTTGTTGAACAATGAGGGTCAAAGAATGCAGAAGGACAAACTGTAAAACAGTCTGTGGCTTAAGTAAATGAAGTTTAGATATAGTATAAAAGTCAACTTTGTGGGGTCATCAACCTTAAAAACGTTCCTCTGCGCTGTTGCAGCGGCTTTCTGTGTGTCTCTGGTTGTCTGTTAATGATTTGTCTTCTCACTAGTCCACAGCCAAGAGGACTTCCCCTCCGCTCAGAAATACACATACACACACACACACACACACACACACACGTCCTCTCCATGTTCAGAAACACACTCCAGCCTGGGAAAGTCACTTGACCCATGACCAGAGCACAGAGTGCTTCCTCTGAAGATGATATCATCAATAATGAGAAAAAGACATGCAGGCAAAGCACACACATAAAGGCGGAATTTGTATCAGTCTTAACAACATCATGACTAAACTGGAGGACATGAAAAATGGCATCACCAGTACCAGCAATTCTGAGCCACGGCTGGTATGTTGCCAAACCAGAGTGTGTTTGTGTTTCTAAGTTGCGTCTATGAGAAAGATGGCGGAGGAGAGATGGAGAACTGCAGATATCATGATGATTATCAGCATACATACACTGCATATGAACGTGTCTTTGGCCTCTTCAAAAAGAGGAATATTAAACTACTAACTCAGCATTTATACATTGACTTAAACGGAGACAGACTAAAACAAACTTGTCGAGTGACGGCAGGCTTCGCGCTGTGGTCCTGAGACGAGGTTTACACTGTATACACAAGAACTCTCCCTGTGTTGTCACAACAAGACAGAGACAATCTAACTCGCTCTTGAAACACAACACCGCTTCCATAGGACAGCGGCAGGCAAATTCCGCTGTTTATTCGAAGAGAGAGTCGTTGGTAGCTTCCTATTCCATCTGAAAACAAATGGTCGAAGTAGATCAGAAGCGCAGCGGTAAGCAAAAATAAACACACCGAGGGTTTGCAGGTGCAAAAGCAAACATGCTTTTGATGTATTGCGTAAATACCAATCCCTGATGGAGCTGATGCAGGCAAAGAGCAACAGCATTTTTCAAGAACTAACAACAGAGCATCCAAAATGTACCCTCACTTTTTATTGCTGAGGGATATAGATGCATCCAGGTTCCTTCAAACAGGTTTTTAGGAAAGACCAAGAAGCACTTTTTTTCCTGAACTCCTTGATGCAGGATGACAGAGAATGGTTGATGCCAACTGTCAGTCAACTTTCAAAGATTCAGATCAAAGCTGTCGAGAGGTGTGGGACACCTCATCACCAGGCCGTTGAAGATCAGGTGTGAGGACCTACAAAGAACACTGGACTCTTGATCTCTACATGACTGGCTGAGCAATTGTTCTTTAAGTGCAACATTGAATTTGTGCCGCACCGTCACTCAACGAGCGATTACACTGTTGTGTTCATTAATCATTGACAGGCCAGAGCTTCCTGATAAGCCCTGCAACGTAATGTTATAGACCACCAATGGCGACCTGACACTCCAGTCTTGAAGGGCCCTGATATAACCTGATCGTATTAATCCCAAACAGATGGCTCTGAACAGAGTGAGCCAGATAACTTGGTTAAGTGGCTTGTCTGAGATATAGAGCCACCTGGACCACGCTTCTTAGCAATGCACTCAATTTACATTCAGCAAATTCAGCTTCCCATGTGAGCGCGCTCACATTTCAATCCAAGTAAAGACATTCCTGTCAAGTTGATTTTGATAGCTTGGCAAAAAACGTACCGTGTGCTTGAATGCAGCTTTGGAGGTCCCACATTCAGGATTTTGTGTGTTTTTGTTGAACAGAACAACACACAGTAGTACGGTGATAGCATGAATACACATTTATTTAGAAACGTGATGCCAGTGCGTGAGCAGCGTCTATTGAAACCTCACTCAGGGTGAGCATTATTAGAGCTGAACAACAATTGACTGACTACATCTTCAATGACAGATCAATACAACAGCCTGATATATTTGAATAAATGAAAGTAAAGTGTGTGGAAACATGATGAACAATGCTTTTGTTAGTGCCAAGTTATGCTTAGTCACCACACGGTCTAGAGATTAGAGGCAGAAGCATTCACAGTGGCTTTGGAATAAATATTGTGCGTGTGTGTGTGTGTGTGTGTGTGTGTGTGTGTGTGTGTGTGTGTGTGTGTGGTATAGGTGTGGGTGGGGGGGGGTCCTTTTGGACTGGCAGCTCTTTGATCCTGAAGCTTGTTGTGTCTGTATATCACCCAGGCCTGCAAATCCGACACAGACCCACGGCAGCGCTGACACTTCCCTCTCCAAACAGTAAATGTGGTGTAAAGAGAGAAGTAGAAGCTTCTCTTCATTAGCACACTGCTACTCTCTTCATAACCACTAAGCTGGACTTAAGAGTTCCTTCCCCTGATGTCTCCTGACCGTTCTTCCTCCAGACTTTTGGCTCTCAAAGACGAGGCTCCCTCGACATTTACTTAAGCAGGAACCTCTTGGCGGTGAAGTTAAAAGGAGTCCAAACATTGGCTTATAAGGTGCGGCTCTCGGCAAGGTGCTTTATAAAGTAAGGCAGATGGATAACATGTTAAAGAACAAATGAAGGAAAGGGATGGAAAAGATTTTGGCTTGGCAAACACACACAAAATCCATTCTGTCTTTAATAATATCCCACTGGACAATTCCCTGAAGCACAGGCATGCTGGAATGTACATGTGCACAAATCAAGTTTTCACACCAAGGTCCATTCATTCAGAGGCAAAACGTATGCCACAACTGATGTGTTGTCCTGATCAATTAGCGATGTCTCCATGACTTTTCAGCCTGCGGCATTGTGGTAAGTGTACAAGTGTTTCTTTTACTCTTAAGAAGGTTCAGCGAAGGTTGAATTCATAACCTCAGATACAACAAACTGTCACTTATTGAAAAAAGCTTTGTTCAAGTATTCAACGTTTGAATTTATCCAGGCGTATTTGAAAAAGCCTGCAACAAAAAAATAAGTTCAGATATCCCTCCAACCCTTTAAAAGGCCAGAGTGCTACATCCCATAAGTCAACACACTGGCTCTTGGGACCCGGACTGCTGTTGACATGGGGGCTACTCTCCAGCACATGGCCTTTGATAGGCATCTGGAGCTTTTAAAATGTCTTACAGAGATGAACGTCAAAGCCCAGTCACATACGGCTCTTAGCCTGAAAAGATAACATGTGGTACCAGAGAGGTAAAAATAGACAATACTATGAGACTTTGTTGCACTCGTCCAGATCTAATCAGGGGTTACTATAATATGTAATTACAGACATAAGAAAGAAGCCATTCCTTATAAAGATAAATGTTGCAGAGGAGGGGGGGGTGCTTGTCTTTGCCATCTTGGGTCCCTGCCATCTGGAATCAGAGCTTTGTTTTTCGTCATGGCTCGGGCCAAACCAAAATTGGTCTCAGGCGACCCATGAGGCCACGGAGTAATCTTTCTGAAACGCTGAAGCATATTCCGCGAAGCTAAATAGAGCTGGACCCAGGCCGCACATTTGTCAGAAAAACAGATCCCTGAATTAATACTTGCACATAAACGTTGTCCAAACATGAGGAAAAATATCTCCCAATCCTGGAATTACTGAACAAACAGCAACCAACAGCTCAAACCCACTCCACTTTTCTAATTTGACCAACACATTTTTCCTTTAATCAAAAGAGTAGAATGCTCATTTATCCTTCTAGTTCAATATCCCGACCTTCAATTTGCTCTTGACTGGCTTGAGTTCAACAGTTCCAATGAGGACAATATGCATCTGGCTGGCCATGATTTTCCCACTTTCTTCCGACACTGCATCTGAACCTGTAGAGCTTGAAGACAGCCATTAAAAAAAGATGTAACAGTACAGAGGACGTGCTGAGAAAAAGAATGACAGCGACAAGAAGGGAACAACTTTTAGAAAAAACAGTTCACAGATACAACATTGTCTTTGTTGTTGCAGTTACACTGTCATTGAAGAGCTTTGAACAGGGCGGCTCCCTAAAACAAAGCAGCAGGGTCACATGAACTCACATTTTTGCTGTCTAACGCGTTCTTGTGGCTTACTTCACTTGGCTGAATTATACCACCCTGGGTTTAGGTCTGAGGACAATATCATTTGTCCCTCTTCCCCTTTTTTCCCAACATTTCTGGTCTCTGTGAACTAGAGGGACTGCCACAAAATAATCTTACATTAAATGAGTGTGCAACCTCAAGTTGTCAATGCTTGTATTTGCTTTGCGTGTCCCACTGCTGCAGCCCTCAACCAATGTTCATTCAGATTTCACTTTAGGGCTGCAAATAAAAATGATGTTCACTAATCAATGAAATGTTTTGTTTTGAAAAGTGCATAAATTAGTGAAAACTGTTAATCACAGGAGAAGTCTTAAAATAGCTTGTTTTTGTTCAACCAACAAGATTTTTGAATGACTGTCATACAGTGAGACATAGAAAAGCAGCAGATGGAGTCAGAGAATGTTTAGCTTTTTTGCTTTAAAAATTACACAATTCGAGGTTAATTACCAGTCAATTCAATAGATAGATAGATAGACAGATAGACAGAGAAATAGTTCTTAATATAGCAACAATATAGATTATTGTATTACTATAGTAAATAATCAAAGTAGTGGGAGCAATAGTAGTATGAGTATGATCATTAGTAACAGCACCAACAGATGTCCACTGTGTCCATATTTCCTCATTTGAATTATGATACAATGGGTAAACTGTATTAATATTGAACACTCCATTGTTTTCAGGAGTTTCAGATACAGACTGTGCTGATGAGTACACCCGTGTCTGTTTGTCAGTGGTCTTGGCTGCTCAGTGGTCCGGGGTCAGTTTGGCTGGACAGACAGAGGGAGGGAGGGAGGGAGGGGGAGGAGTGGGCACGAAACTCTCCTCCCAGCTGTGTCCTCACTAACCCCTCACTTCCTGCCCACTCACACCCTTACAGGCACAGCTGCAATTACAGCACGGCGGCTGCGTGAACACAAGATTTGGTTAATTAGCCTAACAAATCAACCAGCCCCATTCACTCCTCTGTTGGCTGCTCTCACTGATTTCAATTGTGTGAGGGAGTCCAGACCTTGAAATGTGTGACTGTGAGCTTAACATGCAGGAATTCCCAGTTCAGCTGATATTGCCTCCATCTCCTTTAAAGCACAATGCACAACACAAACCCAAGGCCACCATTTGGCTTTGACAGAGACTGATGTAACAGGAGATAACTCCAAAAAAGGGAAAATGTCTGCTGGTGACTACATGGTACCACATTTGATCAGCACTAGAGCAAGTTTTCTTTTCTTTTAGCCAGACTGTCTTTAAATACTGAGTAACAGAATTAAGAGCGGGAGCATTAAGCTACATTAAATGAGATATTGTGTGTGGGCCAGATGCCCGAGCTCCAATAAAAACATACATGAGTTTAATTTCACTGTCCAGTTTGTAAGCATATGCTCCATTCACTACACTGTGTTAACCACTGTCCGCCCCTGTTCTAACTCTTCAACCATACACAATATTGACTTTACTACAAAGCATACAGCTCAATACGGGTACAAGAACAGCAGGTTATAGTTTAAACAGCTGAAACACGAGAGCAGTTTGGTCAAATGCTTCAACTCAAGTTTTGGCTTCCGAGAGCTGCTCGGTCCAGGATGAGCCGATACTAAACTCATCTGCCTGCCGGGGCATCTTCAGGAAAAGTCACATGTGACATGTGTGTGAAGCCTGATACATCAGCAGCGTTCCATAGAAATAAAAGCACGGGTGTTGAATTTCAATGCATGGTTTGAAAACTACAACTGCTGCTGTATATGTCTCAGTGTTCTGGCCTTATATGTATGATGTCCTGATCATCTCTGCTCAGCCCTTAATGGCTATACATACCAAAACAAAGGGGAAATGTGATTCAGGCACATTGAATGCTAAAAGAAGAAGTAGAGTCTAGCAGCCATGGCTCTTCTTTACAATGTGACGATGTTTGTGATACTTCATCCCAAATAAAGAAAACAGTACCGTCTTTTTTACGTTTGAGGAGGGAGCGTGATACATTACAACACAACGACAATAGGCTTTCTGAGCTTTTACCACACTTCATTGGGAGGACCCTGTGGAAGGCAGAGACAGAGTATAACTTCCTTTGGATTAACCCTGAGTGTGTGGAATTACATCATGAGACCAGGGTCTTGTTATTGTATCTGACGTCATTCACTGAAAATGATGCCGTGAGACACAGAGGCTCGGTCCTTTGAACAGGAAAATATACCCACACTGACTGGACAAAATCATCAGGATGATCTGCTGTTTCCATCTAACAAGCTGGTCAGGTGGAAGTCAAAGAGGCTGAGCAGGTGAAAGAGGGTCTATAATGTTTTTGACAATAGAGACATGGATTATTCACAGTGGTGTGCATTTCATAGCAGGAAGGCGATTGTACACTGATCGTGACATGTTTGTTGATTACAGGCTCCCTCCAGTAATGTGTGCTCACACCAGCCCGACATATGTTGAGGCTGTTTTAACGGTGTAACTGTAACTGGGATAGTGGAATAACAAGACAGTTGGCAAGTGTGACGCGTGGTGACCTTTGACAGAGAGCCATTCACCTTCCTGTCAGCGGCACTGGGATAGGGTGCACTAAGCTCAACAGGATCCAGAGCAGAACTGCCCTTAAAAGCCTAGGGGCTTGCACGCAACACAGATGAACATTTAACACCGCTAATGGATTCTTAATATATATCTCTTGGCCGTCCGCCATGGCAGTTCAGCCTTAAATCCCTGTATTTACTTTTGCAGAGAGCAATTGTTAGTAAACCATGAGCTGTTATTAGAAGCCTCCACTTCCTCATCCCAGACTTGCACGGCTATTATTAGTCCGGCTTTTATTTGCCTTATCATTGCCTGTATTTTAGGAGCAATATTTTGCTTATCGCCAATCTTAATTGCTCCCTAACATGGTGGTGGAAGTTTGGTTGAAATACAATAACTGGATGAGTCACAAGCTCTCTCTCTCTCTCTCTCTCTCTCTCTCTCTCTCTCTTTCTCTCTTTCTAACTCTCACAGGGGGTGGGGCTGGCAGTACAGGGGGGATCTATTATTTGAGCCAGTGCATTGTTTGGCAACCACAGCACCTGATGATGAGTTCTCACCATTTGACAGCAGCCAAGTGAGCTCGTCTGATCCATGCAGCTCACGCAGACAGACACAGATCACACACTCCACTTCTCCTGGCCTATGTGTACACTGGACACCGGATTCGCTAAATATAAATAGGACCGGGTATCAAACTTCAATACTTATTGGTGCTGACCAAAATCTGTCTGTAGAATCACGTATTGATGAGCGTCACGTATTAAATGTTTTACTCTTAGTCTTGTTTACTTATTGTTAGCTCACACACAGTATATGATGATTAAATCTCATTTAATCTAATACGGCTAATGTAAGTCTGTATTTAGTTCTGCTGATGCTTAAAACAAAGGATAAAGAAACAAAAAAAATATCAATGCCGAAACTCAGTTATAAAATAATTATACCTAGTCCTAAAAATAAGCTACAGTGAACTCTATCACAGTTAACAAAAAACAATAATTATATCTTATATATTACATCCTGAGTGATAATACTTGAATACAAATAGAACCAACAAGTCACATTTTCTTTTAGTTTTAATACCATTTGTAGAGCAGAAGGTAATCTCCTACAGTATATGTAACAACTATGTAATGTACTTTCCAAAAAAAATCATAAATAATTGCAAAAAGGGTTAAATTAGTCTGTGTGTTTGCTTTCAGATTTTTCTTAGGTAACTCCATTATTCTGGCCTAAATGCATTATGCATGCCTCGGTCATGTGACATTTCATTGATTGGTATCTTTTTCACCAATGTTAAGCAGAGGGATCAGTATGTTTCCACTACTCCCACATTCGTTGACCCCAAAACAATCTGCCAGAGGAACAGGTTTTTCCTCTAGTGCTGGATCAGCACACAAAAACAAAAGTACAGTCTTTATGTACCTTTAAGACTTCGCTCTCTTCTTGACCTGCCTGTCGATAGCTCACACTTCAGAGGACTACATTTAGGGTTTTGGCTATCCAAATATATCCTGCTGCACACAAAAGAACAACTTCAGTTTAGTTCCTTGATAATCCATGTATAACATCTTGCACAAAGGTTGTTTATAAATTCTAAGAATGAAACAATGGCACAGTAAGTCACATAATCCCCCTTACGACATATAGGCGTATGGATGACTTCAGCGCCATGAGACCATAACTTAGGTGAACGGACGAAAGTACCCCAATGAGTATGGGTGAGTATGGGTGAGTTTGGGTGATGCTCTAAAATCTCACTCGATTGTGTTGCCTGCTTCCCAGCCAACATGATGAGAATGCATTGGGTGATGACACTACACCACACTAAAGGCTACAAACAAACACAAACTGCTGGCTCTGTATGGTGCCTTCATATGCTGGAGTAAAGATCCGACATGAAAACGCTGAGTGTTGCTAACAAGCACAAATGTTACAAAACCAAACACAACAACAAACATTGACATCACCAGTAGAAAAATAGGAATTTGGAAGCTTCTTCCAATCAAAAGGCTGCAGGTTGTCAAACAACTGTCAAAACATAGAAAGCAAAGCAGCTTCTACGTCAGCTGTCGGAGAAGCCAGCAGCAGAACTTTTAAACCAGTTACAGGGATGAGGCGTGCAAAATCCTGGTAAGCAGAAGAGAAGACGGGGAAATAATAAATTGACCCTTCTGTGGACATGTCTTCCACTTTACAGCAATTTGACAAAAAAAAGTAATTATGTGAAGAAGGGAAAAAAAGAAGATAGATGAAGCTGTTCAAAAGTAAATTATATAGATTACATAAAGTGTATCTCATGTACAAAATAAATTTACTTTTTTCATGAAATAATGAATAGTTTTTATGTCATTCATAAAAACAAACATGTTTTGACTTATAGACATTGTGCATATTGAACTCCTAAACAACTATATACTAAATATAACTATATTATACAGAAGTTAAGGACAATGCTGTTTCAACGTCTATATTGTGAATGAATGCACATACATTATCCTCACATTATAGTTTTACTGACATGACATTTCGATGAAGTGTGACGTTTCATACGGTAAGCGCAATCATTAAAACAGCATTTCTAAGTCTTACGCTAATACTAATTTGATAAAAAATCCAACTTCCAGAACATCATTTTTAAGGGATTGCATGTTTCAAGAAGAGCTGCCAAAGACGAGCCAGCCAGTGGTAAAATAAATGGTTGATGTTGAATGTTTTCTGTGAGGGAAAACAGCTTGCTTTGAAATGAAGCTTGTCCGAAACAAGCAAAAAACAAATGCCACCTATATGAGTCTAATATGTTACTTCTAGATCCAAGTCTGAGCAGCTCCGAGTCCGAGTCAAGACCGAGTCCAAGAAAAGAAAAAAAGTGCCAATTCGAAAAAAATGTAATGAAATTAAATATTCTTGCACAACGTTCCAAGTCATGAAAGCTCAATGTCTTTAGGTGTATCTAGGTGTGTGTTCAGGGTGGTAGCTACTGCTGAGGACATGAGGGTCAGGACTTGGGTGCAGCACAGTTAATCCTGTCTGAGTCAAAAGCTTTCATTTGCCACCTGTAAGATTGAATGAGGTCCCTCTGAACCCTGATCCTATAGGATAGTGGAAGGACTTCAAGTGAACAGCAGCGGTGTAACTTGCTTCTTCCTGAGAGCAGTTATACATTCATCTCTCTATAGTTAGGCCCTTCAGAGCACAGCAGAGAAACATGGAGATCTATGGAAACAATCCCCATGAGAGAGTGAGCTCAATCTGAGCCCGTTGACAAATAAAAGGCTACTCCATCTGACAGGGATTTTGTGAAAACGGAATTATGACTCAGAGAAAAGGGGAGAGAAAAGTGGAACGAGGGAAGAGCTCTTTTACAGCTGGGTGCGTCAACCCAGCATTATTTCACACTCTCCATCCGTGGCCGTCCCCTTGTCATCACTGTAACCTCAATGACCCCCCCCCCCCCCCCATACCTCCCCTGGTTCATTGAGGAGGTCCTTCACAAAGACCCCTTTTGTCCTCGCCATCATCGGTCTCACATCTTCTCAGCGCTGATCCTGCATGAACATCTCCGCAGGGAAAAAACAAATAAGGGAAAAACAGGTCTGGGACACAGAAACGGCTGGAGGATGATGAGGTCCCAGAAGAAGAAACCAGCTTTCCCAGATCAGAGAGTCTGGCCATGTGACGATAGGAGCCACAGAATTTGTGTGAGCTGACGTGTTTGATACAGACAGATTGAATGCGACAGATTGAATGGAGTCTTTCTGTATTCATAAAACTGCGAGAAGCTTGCAGCGAGATACCCGTTGAGACTGAGAGCTGCTCTAATCTTAAGAGTGAACACAAAGAAATTGGCCTGAAATTAATAATCCTCTTCATTTAACAAGATTTATGTACAGATGATATGGCTGCTAACAGCATTAAACAACCCCAAGCAAACCTGACGTATTTTCCTCTATTAAAACCCTATGAGCCCGAGAGAGAAAGAGAGCGAGAGAGAGAGAGAGAGAGAGAGAGAGAGAGAGAGAGAGAGAGAGAGAGAGAGAGAGAGAGAGACACCCATGTCCCATCATTGATTGTTTAGAGAGCTGGAACGCACTGTGTTGGGGGTCCAAGCCTGCAGGCAGGGCAGCAGTCCATCATCGGAAGACCAATGCAACCAACCAGGGCTGGAGCACATAGAGGCAACAGACCAATGTGCCTGTAGTCGCCCTGTCTAGTCTGGGGCACGGGTACTTAACACGCAAGCTCACTGGACCAGTAGAGTTATGTCAATATTGCCTTATTCAGAGTGGCTCCACATTCATCTGGTTGCTTAATAGCGATGGTTGTTAGAGAAAACCAATCCCATGTCTCTCTAGTGTTACGTAAGTTCAACTGAGTGGAGTTAGTTTGAGGCATTGTCTTCAAACATTTCCACTTCAAAAAGGAAAAAAACATAATGTATTTGAGTTTGTCACATGATTCTTGAATTATTGTAAGGGTGAAAAGGCCTCGGAAACAGCATGTAGGCCATTATGGGACAAATTCCCCACTGAAAACTACACAGCTCTTACTGGCAGGTTGACCTATGGCACCAATTAAATAGCAGGAAAATTGTGGGATAACAATAAAGTGAATAAGGTTGAAAAGGGATAATCACCTTCTTCATAGTCTTAGTTGTCCTACTGGGAAATCAGAGGTGTAACATAAAATAAAAACATTAACAATGTCTCCGCTCTATTTAAGTATTCCAGTAAGCCATGTTAGTGTGACAGTGAGAAGCAGCTAAATGGAACACAGCCATTCATTTTATCATTTACACCGGTGCTTTTCCTCCTGAGATATGTCAAAATGTCAAAATGTAAATGGCCTATTGAACATGATTGGTTAAAAACTATATTTAAAGGTTTTGGTGCTGAAATGAATTAACAGAAAATCCTTGAAGTCACCTGCCAATAGAAAATGCCAAACGTTTGCTGGTTGTGGTCTCTAAATATGACGGTTTACTCCTTTTCTCTGTTCTGCAGTGCCTGTTCAGAACCGGCCGATCGCTTGACCTCCGTTATTGCTGCTTGCAAACCGCTCATTCAAAGCACTTCTCACATGACTCTGTGCTTCCAAGGGCCCTGAGCAATATACAGTTGTGGTCAAAAGTTTACATACACTTGTAAAGAACATAATGTCATGGCTCTCTTGAGTTTCCAGTTATTTCTACAACTGATTTTTCTCTGATAGAGTGATTGGAACAGATACTTCTTTGTCACAAAAAACATTCATGAAGTTTGGTTCTTTCATGACTTTATTATGGGTTAACAGAAAAAGTGATCAAATCTGCTGGGTCAAAAATATACATACAGCAGTGCTAATATTTGGTTACATGTCCCTTGGCCATTTTCACTTCAATTAGGCGCTTTTGGTAGTCATCCACAAGCTTTTGGCAAGCTTCTCATTGAATCTTTGACCACTCCTCTTGACAGAATTGGTGCAGTTCAGTTAAATTTGATGGCTTTCTGACATGGATTTGTTTCTTCAGCATTGTCCACATGTTCTCAATGGGATTTAAGTCAGGACTTTGGGAAGGCCATTCTAAAACCCTAATTCTAGCCTGATTTAACCATTCCATTACCACTTTTGATGTGTGTTTGGGGTCATTGTCCTGTTGGAACACCCAACTGCGCCCAAGACCCAACCTTCGGGCTGATGATTTTAGGTTATCTTGAAGAATTTGAAGGTAACCCTCCTCCTTCATTATCCCATTTACTCTCTGTAAAGCACCAGTTCCATTGGCAGCAAAACAGCCCCACAGCATAATACTACCACCACCGTGCTTGACGGTAGGCATGGTGTTCTTGGGGTTAAAGGCCTCACCTTTTCTCCTCCAAACATATTGCTGGGCATTGTGGCCAAACAGCTCGATTTTTGTTTCGTCTGACCACAGAACTTTCCTCCAGAAGGTCTTATCTTTGTCCACGTGATCAGCAGGAAACTTCAGTCGAGCCTTAAGGTGCCGCTTTTGGAGCAAGGGCTTCCTTCTTGCACGGCAGCCTCTCAGTCCATGGAGATGCAAAACACGCTTGACTGTGGACACTGACACCTGTGTTCCAGCAGCTTCTAATTCTTGGCAGATCTGCTTTTTGGTGGTTCTCGGTTGACTCTTCACCCTCCTGACCAATTTTCTGTCAGCAGCAGGTGATAGCTTGCGTTTTCTTCCTGATCGTGGCAGTGACAAAACAGTGCCATGCACTTTATATTTACAAACAATTGTTTGCACTGTTGCTCTTGGGACCTGCAGCTGCTTTGAAATGGCTCCAAGTGACTTTCCTGACTTGTTCAAGTCAATGATTCGCTTTTTCAGATCCATGCTGAGCTCCTTTGACTTTCCCATTGTAGCGTTTGTGGCGTTTGTATCCAATGAGCCCTATTTAAATGGCCTCAGAGAAGTCACCAGCTGTAGTCACTCATAATCACTCACAAGCAGTTAAGAGGCCATGCTATGAAGCTCATTTCATTGACACAACTTTCTAAGTCACCAAAATTGCTAATTCATGTTGCTGTATGTATATTTTTGACTCAGCAGATTTTGTCACTTTTTCTGTTAACCCATAATAAAGTCATGAAAGAACCAAACGTCATGAATGTTTTTTGTGACAAAGAAGTATCTTTTCCAATCACTCTATCAGAGAAAAAACAGAGTTGTAGAAATAACTGGAAACTCAAGAGAGCCATGACATTATGTTCTTTACAAGTGTATGTAAACTTTTGACCACAACTGTACCTGCCATGACATAGTAGCATCCTCTAGCAATGCTAGCGTATACATGTCATGTGGGTGCAAAAGCTCTCAGAAACATTGACAGAGAGCAAGCTGACCCACGCATGTCGTTAGGCGGTTTAACAGTTAATACGGATTCCCTCTCAATACACTTCACAGTGTGTACATAAAACACTACTAATAAATATGCACTCAATCCTGCACTTCTTTAGGTCCTGAGCAATAAATCCGGCAAGTGTGAAATGTATACCGTACATAAACACATAAACAAACACACATACATTAATACAGTACACACATGCATACATATACAGGGACTCTTTCTATTTTTGTTAGATTGCAATTTAACAATGTTGGTCAAAACAAGCAATTGGATACTTATGAAGTGCATTGTTTTACTCTTTTCTAAAAGATTATGGAATCATCAAATAAACATAAATAAAGTCGACACATTAATTGTTAAAAAGAAATAATGGTTAGTTGCGGTCCTACAAAAGGTTTTTTATTACTTCTGTTTTGGAGGTGGAGCAGATTCATGAAATTGTACAATCTGACACAGTGTAAATCTAATTATGACAAACACCCTGAACATTCTAAGAAAGATCTATGAGGATCTGACGGCATGTACAAAAAGAACAGACAAAACTAATTTGTTTGTTTGTATAATTAAGAAATAATTCTAATGTGTTTGGAATTGAATTATAAATGTAACTTCGGTATTTATGCATTTTTTCCACAGCCTCCACTACAAAGAAGTAATCATCATGTTTTCCATCAAATTCATTGCACAATTCGAGTATCCCACCCCACCCTGTTTCATTTTACTACAATAGCCTCCTTGTTTTAGGGAATTGCGGCCTGAATGGCACCATGCTACATTATCATGATATTCCCTCACAATGCAGCTAAACGGGCTCATTCAACCCAGATGACCTTCCAGAAACCCCAACAGAGTTGCCAATAGCTGCCCTACAGCACAAAACATGGGCTCATTAAAAATCTCATCTGAGAAACTGCCGAGATCTACAGAACCATCTACTTTTAGTACGGCACCTTTGACACGGAAAAGTGGTTGAGGAGTCTGTACAATGTTTGTCCTATATTGATGGGAAGAGAAAGTAGGGCGTTTCCACTTGTGAATACAGTGACAACATTGTGCTCAATTGTATGGTGATAATAGTGGGCCCTGACTCGCAGCACGAGTCTGAGACATGTGTCTTGTTTTCTCATGAATATAAATGTTCTCTTTCATTTTCAGAGATGGCTGTATATTCAGCAGCAACTACGGGACAAAAAGACACATCAAGAATTACATTTTCCGAACACGTCTTTTAGAACTATAGATGGATTGATTCACATTTGTTCAAGTCTGCTTTAAAATAAATATTCACATGTCTAAATCTACAGAAAAGTCTGTTATTGGCTGCTGCTATTGTTCTTCCTGTGCATGCTAGCCATGAAGAGACTTCATGTGACTTCAATGTGATGGGAAACAAAATCCAGTCCTGTGTCCAGCCAAAACTGATACGAGGCTTCAGCAGTCGAACAAATCGTCTATATCTTCCAATGATGGGAGTTTTTTCATTATAAGGACCTTAAATTTGAAAGATTCCCCTTCGATTTGTCTAACTCAGATTGCTCAAGCCTCGTATTAACTTTGACTGAATTTTGAAATGTAATTTTTCACAAAACTAACACTGTTGATTTTGTCTCATTGCTTTAAGAAACAACCAGTATGGACAGGAGGAACAATTACAACAGATTTAAATGTACATGTAATGGGGAGTATTTTACTGAGACAGACTTGTAAATGTATACCTATCATTTGATGTGTTAAAAGTATGACTAAAGGTGCATTTGGCTTAGTTATTTGACTACTGGTGGTATGAGAATGACCAGATTGGATTTTAAGTATCAAGTATCAAACTGAATTTCTAGAAAATGTAAACTATCACTGTCAGGGTTGCGACTATTTTTTTCATTGATTGATTTGTCGTTTTGTTTTCAAAATGTTAGAAATTTCTGAAAAATCACACCACAATTTCCAAGATCCCAAAGTTATATCTTTCTAGTTTTTTTCCTCAACAGCCCAAAAGCCAAAGACGTTCAGTTTACAATTATATGGAACTGAAAAAATCATGAAAATTAAACTCACACACCTGTAAAACGTTTTCTTAAAATTTTACTCAAAAAATAAATTGGTTGCCAAAATAGTTGCAGATTAATTGTGTCAGCTCAAATCACTGATGTTGATATGATTACATGTGATGTGACAGAATAGTTTCCGTGGGGTGACCGTGGCTAAAAGTGGAGATCAGGGCCACCTTTCAATCAGAGCTCCTGCTCTACTAGTCTCACGTCAATGTGTCCTTGAGCAAGACACTTAACCCCAAAATTGCACCCGTAGCTGCGTCTACGGTGTGTAGATAGATACTGAACTGTAAGTTGCTTTGGATAAAAGCGTCTGCTAAATGGCCGTAACGTAATGTAATGTCATGTATCCATATCACCCACACCTAGCACAAACTAACAGATACAAGGGAATATCTCCCTCCATTATTTTTTCAGACCTGATCTATCGTTGTGTGTTATTCCTGCTCTCACTTACCTGTTTGAAAATGAACTTGTACTCTTGGTTGAGCTGCCAGGCGGTCACTAGGTGTATGGTGGACAGCACAGCTCCACTAACCACAGCAGCTCTCATTCGGACCGGCAGCAGCGTGTAGATAATGTAGATGAAGAAGACCGTCCACCAGATGCCCTCTGAGGCACTAGGGGGGTAAAGCATCAGCACCCCAAAAACCTGCACAACAATCAGCACCCCGATCACCAGGTAGCTCACAATCCACATGTAGTCCTGGTGGAAGCCGTTGCGGTTGCACACCACCATCATGGCCAGGAAGAGAGCCATGGCCACAGAGAGTACTGAGATGTAGGCCACGTCCGGGATCGTGTGGATGCAGTGGAAGGCCAGCATGACTGCACACACCAGCACCAGCACCCCCATCAGCATGGTCAGAGAGCTCTGGTTGAGCCTGAAGAAGTAGCGCTGGTACAGACGCTCCAGCTTGGCAGACTGAAATTTCTTAGACTGGAAAACCCACATGACCCGCATCCAGCAGTCCGCTGCAGTCATCGCCTTGCAGCCGCTGTCTGCTAGTTCCCCTAATTCCTCCTCCTTCCTGCCCTTCAGCTCCACATCTTCAAAGCCCAGGTCCACAGCCTTCGGACCCAGGGCACCCATCCTCTTCCCATAGTGGTCCTCCTGCCAGCCACAGCGCAATCCAAAGTTTCCCCCACTAGTGCCTGCTCCGCGATGGTAATGCTGGGGGGACGCATTAGGGAGGTCCAGGTCCTCTGGGTCCCTCAGGCAGCTCATGTAGTGGGGGTTGCACAATGACGAGCTGTCCTTTCTCTTTTTGCCATTGCGCTCTCCCCATGCTGTCTTTCGCTCATCCACCGTGCCTACGAAGAGGCCTCTGGCCCACGACATCCTAAACAAAAACAATTAGGACATTAAGAGAAGAGACGCACAGAAAAACATATAAAAGCAGTGCCAAATTTGGGGCATTTAATTTGAACATCCTGCATAGTAGCATAAAGAAACGAGAAGCCTCTCACCTGTGTGGGCTTTATTGTGTGCAGCAACACTGCGCTCTTTGGACAGGCCACTAGTTTATCCCAGTGAGCACACACCATGAGCTCAGACTGACCCGAGGCATCGGAGGTGTGTCTGCATTTGAGCCGTCCTTCTTTGTAGAAATACTCAATACTGTGTCAGCAGGATAGACCATCAAGTGCCTCTATAGACCACCTGTTTTCCTGGGAAAACACAAACAATACACATGATGCTGTTGCGCTAACATCCCCTGAGGGTCATTATGGATACGTAGACATCAAGGAAAACACACATGTTGATGGGGTTACTTATTTCTGTTTGCATATGCATGTCTTTATGTGTAATTCTTTGGCAGAACGTTTGGAAAGACCTCATCACCTTCCCCCACCAGGCTTGGACAGAATTTCTATGGAAATGATTTTCTGTGTTGTTTGTTAAACACTCAATCGTGACAACAAAATCTCATCCAGTTATTGCCTCATGCAGCAGGTGCCCCTGGTCATTTTTGCCATGAAACCAAAAAGTTCAACACAGTCCAATTTCAACAAACCTTCCACTGATTGCTGGATTTTTTTTTTTAATGTGGACCACAGGGGGCTTTTAGATGGGAACTCATCTTGGTTGATAACAGTCTGCTATGCTCTATCATTGCAATCTACCCGTAACATCTTGAGTGGGCAGGAATGGGCGTGCTCTATTTGACAACAAAGGCCTACTGAGTGGGCACCATCAGAGATCAAGAGCTATCCAGTCCAGATTAAATTGCCCATGCTTCCACCCATTAGCTTTGATGACTCACTATAGCTGGTTTCTGGCAGCACATGTCAAGGACACTGCTAACCTCTAAACTTAATAAGCAAATCTCTGCCAGGCAGACAACAGTGGGAAGAGTGCACATGATCGGCACACATGGCTGTGTTTACAATCAACAGCAGCTTGTAATATGAGTTGATCAACCACCACACATACAAAAAAATCTAATTAGAAGGCTAGTTTGAGTGTGTCTGCATTGTGTCTAAAGTACATATTTATATTAAAGATTATAAATGTGTTCCTGCATGGAAAACCTTTTTTCCCGGATAGCTATAATTAATTAACCTCTTTCAAGTAATGATCTAGTCATAAATAACCCTAACTACTACACAAGCACTAGAATCAGCATGATATTACTATTGAGAGCATCAATTTAGCATATGACCCAGTCTGGGATGCTGCAAATGCATGGCCAGTTCACCTTCTGCTCTGAGCTTGCAGGCTTCCTCCAGCAATAACCTTAATCCTTGGCTCACCTTTGATGCATTCACGCCAGTTCGGGAAGCGGCATGCGGATCTTACGTAATACAATCTGTAGGCTACATGCATGCGTCTTCCATTGAACATGAACATAATCTGTGCCACATATGGGCCGATTTGAGTCATCCGTCCTGCATGCATTGCAAATCAAGATGGTGATGCTTTTCACTTGAGGAAAGATAAACAACATCTTACTGTGTTCGCCACATGACACTGGCCAACGGTCCTCCTATCACCACTGCTAACACAGACCTGGTGTCAAAAAAATAAAAATAAATAAATAAATATATATATATATATATATATATATATATATATATATATATATATATATATATATATATATATATATGTATATTGTTTAGCAATTACACGTGTAGGCCCGGACTGTTTGGATGCAGGCAGTCGGCCGAAGCGCATTACATAACAGGACGCTCCAAGTAGCCTACGGACGAAGTCGACAGCTCTCCGTGTTCAAATGAAGCCTCACGCTGCACATGGAGACACTGTACTATAGGATAGCCCGAAGTCAGCCTGGAGTCTGTGGACTGCAGAAGAACACAACTCGACACACATCGCCGCCTTTCACCAACTTATCAGGAGTATAAACATTCCGTCGGGCAACTTCAATCTTGGCCGCGTATCTCCTGACGTCGCGGGGATATAGCAGCCCAGTCCACAGGAACCAGTGTACAGTGATAACGGGGTCCACATACTGGGCCTGTCTCCCTCAATATAAACGTGTACGTCATTATGTTTGGACTCAAAACAGATCACTGAGCGAGAAGAATTTGGTGAGAATGCTGTGGGCCAAAATGCGATGTGTAAAACAGCTGATCTGCCTCTTAATCGCGGCTTCGCGTTATAAATAAAAAAAAGTGCAAATGAATTGCCTGTGCCTGCACACGGACCAATGCTTAGTGTGTACAGTCCTGCAGTATAGGTCAGGCTCCTGAACGCCGCCGCAATCTTCACAGCAAAACACTGTAGTACAAGTCAGCTGTTGGCATCCCCCCCCCCCCCCCCCCCGACTGCTGAATCCTCTTACTGCGTTTCAGTTCAGCCGACCCGCAACAAATACAATAACATTGTGCAGAGCGGTTGCCCAACACAGCCGCGGGAAAGCTTAAGAGAGGCAGCGTAGCCTACTTACCATTGGACATCCTCGTTACATGAGTAACTATATAACACCGCAGTGGAGCTCCAGCTTAGCTCCGTGTTCAGTCTTCACGCAGCCGCCGTCACGCGCTTCAGATGCGGGTCTGTCGGTATGGAAGAGAGGGGCTGATTCAGAGGGGAGCGAGGAAAAACTACGGATTTTGGCCGGACAACCTTCGCTCTTCTCAGCCAGAGCTACAGTACATTCCCACCGCTTCGACCTCTCCGACTCTCTCTCTCTCTCTCTCTCTCTCTCTCTCTCTCTCTCTCTCTCTCTCTCTCTCTCTCTCTCTCTCTCTCCCTCTCTCACACACACACAAGCACTGATACACACAGCCTGCATTCGTGAACACAGGAGTCCCCCTAGAGGTGGCACTAGTGTGCCTCTTCCTGGGATGTACTCCTTTGCTGTAATATTGTCCATTTGTTCTTTAATTATTTGTTTGTGTAACTTTCACATCAGCCCACAGTGTCACCCAAATTACAACACAAAGAAAAGATCAGAAACATATGCATTTCCATTTTTAAGTGGTAGTAAACAATATAAAACTCAAGCAGTGCTGTCAAACTGCACATTCAGACAGCGTTATACCACCACCTAGTGTAGAGAGTGTTTAATCACTGCAAAGATCCCTAAAGCATCAGACTGAAACTACTCAATCATTAGAAGAGGCAGTTTCAACAGTAAAACAATAAAGACGTTACATAAAGAGTCTCACGTTTAATGGCTGTACAACCAGCCAGTAAATAGCCCATCACATGATTAGGTTTAATCTGTAAACCAGTAGGGCCACACTGGTGTTGACACAGAAGCACATGTTGACTTTTCACCCTTTAAAACAACTACACACCCTGGAGGATCCCACCAGGAACATTAGGCATTAGGTTATAGTAAGCTGTTACATCATATACTGCATAGCATATTGATATGAAATAGAGTCAATAGAGTAGATCACTATACACTATAGGAATAGGATCAGATGTATTACTTAATCTACATCAAGTATGACAAAAATACTACACAGCCTACCATATACACCAACATAAATAGTAACTGTCAAGTGCATTGAGTTAAAATATAGTCCAAAATAAAGAGACACAGACATTGTTGTAATAATAATATATTAAATACAAAAATTGCACTTGAGGGAATGAACTTCGTTGGTGGGTAAAGTGTGTTGTGTGTGTGCATGGCAGTGTTAGCTGCTTGAAATATAGTTATTACACGTGTGTTGTTGAGGTGTCAGTTGTAAACCCAACTTCATTTCGTCAGTTTGACCAGCAGTTGGCGCTATTTGTCATCAAGCGTTTCCACATTCCTTCTCACATTCAATCTGTTCAAGCCTTCACTCAAACATGTTTTCACGTTTATCTGTTGAGGGAGGACTGTTTACCTGAAAACACAGGTTGACAAGTTGGTACAAGCATGGATTTGTGACTTCACAACTAATTTGGAAGCCCTTGGTCCAGTATGAAACTTGTAGCGTCCTGTGTGCATAAACACTGAGATTGAAGGTATCATCTTGTGTACAGTAGTTAAGCTTTTTTTTAATGAAGAAAGGAACAATATTTACCTATAGGCTATTCTGACATTTTCAACAAACACATTTTAACCCATTAATTAAACTTAGAGAGTATTTAATATGCATATTAAAAGGGGATCTTTACATTTTGCTTGCACTGTATTTTGCCAAAATTGTCTTTCCGCTTGTCCCAGAATTGTGCTCCAGTCGACTTTGTGGGCCCCATCTGGGCCCTGTGTGTGTGTGTGTGTGTGTGTGTGTGTGTGTGTGTGTGTGTGTGTGTGTGTGTGTGTGTGTGTGTGTGTGTGTATAGTGACTTTCTTCTTTCTTTTTGACATTGGCAGTGTAAAGTGACTGGAGCGGTCGATTGACTGTGTAAATTGAAGGCGTTTACAGGATGTGAGGGGGCCAAAGCGCTGGATCAGTGAAAACCGAGAAGACCTGCATCTTAGCCCTGCAGCCTGCCATCTTCAGCCTGCGAACACAAGACGTCTCCTTCCGCTGAAAACAGCACCCCAACCAATGTCACCACTATATTCACAAGTGTAACAAAAGGAAATATCTCAGACTGATGTAACAATATAGATTATCGTATCGATGTGTAATGATAAGATGTATAGAATATTGAGTCACCCCATTTCTCTCATGTGTTGCAAAGCCACACATCATGAACATTGAGCTTCAAGGGCCACATTTGCATCCAGTTTAATTATATTAATGTGAATCCATAGAGTTAAATTCTAATAAAAAATATAAGTGAGCGAATTCGGGCACAAATTAAAGAGGGCTGACGCCAAACTCAGAGATGATCGCCACATACTCAAAGTCAAAATAGACATTTTCTCGGGGCTGTGTGAAAAGTGCAGGTCTTGCATAATTTATTGAGAAAGCTGTAATCTATCCAGCCGTGTGTCCGTGCCTATGGCTTTGTGTACAGTCATTGATCATGCCGTGAATCCAGAAACAAGAGATTTTACAGCGCAGATTCCCCCGGAGCTCCACATCCAGATGAAGCGCTGAATAGCATCCGAGCCGTTTTTTCTCCTGTGTTGTGAAAATGTTTGAACGAGACGCGGTGCTCTGCCTTTAGTTGATGCCTTTTACTGTACAAACAGTGTCTTTTTACACCCAAGTTGGGGCTGAGGTGACCGAGATTCCCGTTAACTGCGGATGTCCCTGACCAATTCAAGCGTCTTTCTGCTTAACGAGGTGGGTTGTTTTCAGCTTTTCTCTTCTTTCAGACCTCTTCGAGGTATAGTGACGAATGAATGAGAAGAAGGGGTTGGATACCAACATGCATGCGTCGTGTAGCCCCTCATCACTGTCCTTCAGACATAAACAAGCAGTCGCGGTAGAAGCAGCTCCTCGTTGGGATACCGATAATTAAATTAGGCTGGCTGACCTCACTGGGAATCTTTCACTTCGGAGTATAGGAGGCATGCGCTGGCACTGTCCGTCTGCCAACAGCAATTAGGGACAGATGAGCTGCAGTGGGATGTAAAATGTTCATGATAAACATTTGGAGCAAAATAAAATAATTGGTCAGCTGGAGCAACAGATGAAAACAATCATCCAGCGCTGTGGGACTGCCCATGCTTTCACTTTATCTTTCATTAGGCTATGACAGAAATGATTACAGTTTTGCTCCAGAATCATCTACGATAATTACATTTAGGTTATAATAATAATTTTCTCACATAGCAAACATGCAGTCAGAGTGATTAAACTGTTGTTATCTGAATGAGAAAAACACCTTTATATTCCACTCCTCCATATGACTGTACAGAGGAATCAATCCACTGTCACCAACAACTCTCTCCTTCATTCCTTTAATATCAGTACACGTGAGATTGATTTATACCTCCAGAATGACATCAGGAAAAGATTATTATTCACAAAAACTGTCTCAAGTGAAACAATGTCACTGTAAAGAAAACAGTTAAAGAGTATTTGGGAACACCAAGAGGGAAATTTAGAGTTGGACTGCCCTCTGTAACATTGTTGTGTGTAATCGATGATGTAGTTGTAAATACAGTATGTACATGATGTAATTCATCTAAATGACTCAGAATTGTAATCGCAGTATGTTTCCAAATGTAATAATTCTCTCTTGATAATGTGATCCATTGGTGAATAGAAAACAGAGAATTCATATGAAGAAAAGTGTGATGAAATAATAATGCAATTTTTAAAATGTATTTATATATTAGTTTTTTGTGTGTGTGTGTGTGTGTGTGTGTGTGTGTGTGTGTGTGTGTGTGTGTGTGTGTTATGATGGTTGCTGACTTGCTTGCTTAAGCCTGACCATTGTGATAGAACATTCCTTTGTGCTAAATACTTTTCTACTGTGACTTTTCTTATGTTGTGGAATTTTTAGATTAGATCAGCCGTAAATCTTTAGTGTGGGAGTATGTAAATTGTGTAGATTAGGAACAAAAACAGAGTGAGAACCCCCCCCCCCCCCCACACACTGTTGACGGACCCTTTAAAAGTTAAACTCAGACTGCCCACAGGACTCTCTCCATCCCACAGACGACACACGCACTCTGTGTGTGATCATTGAGCCTTCTCTGGCCAGACAATAAATACTCCAAAGACAAACTTCTTTTCTCAATGTTTCTTATTTCAGTATTCAGTATTATAGGACTCACTCGGTACCACTCTTTCCTGGAGGTCTGATTTATAGAAGATATAGATAGAGAGAACGATACTGTATTTTCCATAATGAACACAAATTGCTGAAGGTTGACACACTGTGGCTCCCCTGTGAGATAATCCGTGATCCAGGACACCTTTGGGGCGTCCATCTGCACCTCCATGATCTTGTTTCCCTCCCAGAGAGTCTGGACTGTGTTGAAGGTGCTTGAAAAGTCAAAGCACATGATTTGGACCGTGCTGCTAGCCTTGTCCAGCTGGGAAAAGGTCCTCTAGACGAGTTAGATGATTCGCTTCAGTGTGTGTTTGGTCGGCAAACTGCAGGGGGTCGATTCATTCTCTCTGCACGAGATTCATCCGGTGTGTGGTAAAAGTCTCTCCAGCGTCATGTTGGAGCAGGTTTTGCACTTCACATTAAACATCTATTAAAAAACAAGCAGCTAATGACTTTTACTGAGGTATGGGACACTTGGTTTAGAATGATATTGATAAAACACAAATTACTGAGTTCTTTGAAAAATGAACACAAAAATCTGACCTAATTTGTCAGATAGTTGATTTAAACAAATTTAGATTGTAGCATTAGACAGAAAGCAAGACTGGAGTTTGGTGCATTTGGTACAATTCAATTATTTCCATAGCAATAGCTTGCAGATTAAATTTGTGTTGTTGTTTGTTGTTGATAAATTTCACTTTGTAAATAATGAACTGCTCAGTGAGCTAACCAACAACCCACCAGCTATTACATAATGTGCATTTGTATGTGTGCTTTATCAGTACATAAAGTACACTGTCTGTGTGAAGAGCTGCTTGGTGACACTATCACTCACTTTACCGTCTGTTTACCTCCTCCCTCCTCTTGGTGTGCGCACTTCAAACAGGGATCAAGTCTGTGTTGGAACACATGCTGTACCTGCATGTCTGAACCCATCAAGTACCGTACAAACTCATGAAAGGATTTGGCAGCAGCCAGGTGTCATCTACCTCCACTCAAAAATCAAAATGCAGCATCCCTGGTACCTTAAAATAGCCCCTCATCCATAATGCACCAGCAGCAGCTCTGCCCACAGAGGCGCTTCTTATGGGACAGACTGACAGACATCTGCACTCAATGCTTGGGTGCAGCTCCTAAAGCTGCTCTCTCTCTTTTTCCTGCCTGTCTCGCGCTCACTGCAAAACACATGTGGAGTTTAACTTTCAAACCTTCATTCGTTCATGTTTTATTCACATCTACTGCTCATGCAGAAGTCAAACGACTCTCTCTCTTTCTCTCTCTCTCTCTCTCTCTCTCTCTCTCTCTCTCTCTCTCTCTCTCTCTCTCTCTCTCCCTCCTTCTTTTTCTCCTCCGCCTCACTGTTTCCTGCAACCTATCCTATGAATTATGAATCTCAGCTTTGCTGGAGATTTTCACATCAGCCATACTCATGGTTTTTATGCAGACTGGTCTGTCTTCAGATGCATGTTGTGGATCTCACACTCTATGTTACGCACAACTTTCTGCTCAGAAATTAAATCATGAAGTAGCTCTTCTTCTCTTGAAATGTTTAGTTGGTTTGGTAAGTTTTAATTTATTTGTATTTTTCTTACATCCACATCCATACATCACCATGACACATACTGTACACTTGGCAGCTGAGCAGGTGTCAGAGTACAGCCAACCATGACATCTACCAAACACACTCAGTGAACAGAGGGCTACACTGGGGACGCCTCCACATGTCGAACAGAGACAACTTACATGTCTCCCATATCCCCTCACCACCACCATACTTTCTCCAGTCTCTAAACTTTTGGATTTGTGACATGTTGAAATCCTTAGTGGCTGAAATAACAGTGTGATAGGACTGTAGAAATGGCTGATTTTCCTCTTTGAGATTTTGTCTTTGTGTTTGTAAGGTACAGACTATGGTTGAAGATGCTAGTGTCCACTTGCTTGTTTGTACTTTTGGTCTGGGCTTGATATGTTAGTTCCAATCAAGGGAAATCTTAATGATATTTTAGACAATAGAGAGCTTCCAACAGCTTCAACATGACATTGACTCCGTGCACAAAGCTATTTGCATAAATAGATTGTTTCCTGACTTTGACTGGCCTGCACAGACAGCTGATCTCAACACCATCAAACACTTTTTGGAATGCAAATTGTTGTAAGCCATGACCTTCACCCAACCACCATCAGCACTAATGTGCAGGTGGCCGAATGGATGCAAATGCAAATCTCTGCAGCATGGTTCCAAAATCATGTGGAAAGCCTTTGCAGAAGAGTTGAGGCGCCGTGTAATTGCCTGTGACTTTGGAAATAGATCAACAATCACATATGACTGTAATATTCAGTTGTCTACATACTTTTGTTCATAATGAGATTCTGGATCTGACAGTGTGCATTGATTTTGCATCACAAAAGCATTGAGAAGAGATTTTATCTTGTAAGATTCAATCCCATCCAACATAACAAGACCCAGTAATCGTGTTCACCACAGTGATGTTCTGTCGTGATGGAGTCCTGAATGAACTTCAGATGCGGTTGCGATACAGAGTCCCATTGGACAGCCAAAGTAGAGATGAAGGTAAGAGAGGGAAGCAGCAGAGAGGGTGGGAAGGATGATATGCAGAGCAGAGAGAGCCTCACTGACGTAGCAAAGGGTTGTGTACTGAGAGTGGTGGAGAATAAGAGAGGAGGGGGTTGTAGAGAAAGAGAGAAGGATAGACTGCTTACAAGCACGCTACAGTACACTTCAGTGTTACCCAAGAGAGAGAGCACACCATGACTGACTAGCAGAGAGACGGGGAGTGTGCTCTCCAACCTCCAACTGAGTAAGTACACTGCTACCTCTTCTGCATCTAATCTCTGCTGCAAATTGCATTGATGGGCCACGACAAACATGCTTTTTTGAGTAATACCTGATCAGATGGTGATAAAAGACGCAGGTTTGCTTTAAAGAAACAAGAAATCCTTTCAACTCTGCTATTGGAATTTTGAGTGAAAGTTTAAGAAATGTGAGTTGATGTATGCGGCTGTCAAAGTGGGGCATGGCTGAATTTTCATCTACATTTGGAGCGTTTTGAACAAATTTGATGTATATCCAAACTCCTTACCGTCAGCACTGACATTTCTGTGGAAAGTCTGAGTTACACTAAAGCAGAATATGGCATTTAGTGCAGTTGTGTGACAGAGGAGTCGTTGTGGGAAGCTGTGGGCATACTTGCAGGCGTTCATGCTTTCTCTGTAGGTGGGGGGAAGGAGTGCATTTGGGACCGCTAGGCTTCCTGTGTGGGGTCAATTAAATACTGCATGAGACAGAGCACTAAAAGCCTATCCCGTGAGGAGTGGAGTGCTTTCTGTATGTGTGTGTGTGTGTGTGTGTTTGTGTGCGTGCATGCATATGTGTGTGTGTGGGTGTTGGCGCATCAGTGTGCAATGCCTTGATTAAATTTGATGAACCAGCAATGTTGAGATGGCCAAAGATTCCAGTTCAGCTTCTGTTTGAGTTCCTGTTTAGAAACACTGCCTTTTTATTATGTTTTACTTATTAAAGACGTAAGGATGTATACTCTCTCTCACTTATTCATCTGTATGTTTGGCTGGTCCTATCTAGGACAACTCTCTAGTCTACCATTTTAAACATCTCCCGTTGATTCATCTGTCTTTCTTGGCTGTAACATCTGCATTCTGTGCACGCAAATTACTTTTATTTTGATAAACCAACCCTGTTTAGTCACAAAAAAAACTTTATGATTCAAACTTGAAAGAAAGCACGTTGTTTTTAGATGTAAAGCTGGAATGCGTGAATATGTAGGGCACCATTACATATTGATAAGTCTGACATTCCCTCAGTTAGCTCAGCCCCACTAGCCAAGACGCACCAATTAGGCCTAACTGAAACTTAAATCAGGTCAGCGTCTAACAAACACATCTGATTTAATGAAGGATGCAGCAGCACTGTGCCATTATGTTCTGTACTGTGGGCACACAGCTTTATGTGGGTTAGCTCCAGCCTCTCTGCACTTTGAAGCAGTTTGGTGAAGTCAGGTTGAGGGATCCCGGGGGAGATAAAAGCCTAAGTATGCACAGCGTAGCCTGCAAGGCCAAGTCGACAGTGGGGATGAAATATAGAGAATCCTGCATCCTGCTCCTCTTCCTCCACTAGCCATCTTCTCTTTCATCTGTACATTGACCTCACTGCATCAGTCACATTTCTCTTTGCGGTTGGCTGATACAAGATGTGTCCAATTGTTAAACCTCTGTACTGGCTGCTGTCACTGGGAGGACTTTGTGTGTTTGGTGAGAAAGCAGTTGCGTTGCGTGTGTTGAAATGCTTTGGAAGTGTTTATTTATAGGTTGCCAAGGGCTCATTACAGTCAAGGAGAAAGTATCCGGAGGCAACATGAGAGCAGGAGGAGGGTGGAGCTGCTCGGGACAGGAGGGAGTATCAATCTGGGTGGCTCTCCTATTGATCCACTCTGCCCTACTCTGGTTGCACTGGCTCCGGATGATCCACCTCTGCCTGTAATGCTGCCTCAGCTCCCACTGCACACAGATCGTAAGGTGCATCTTCACAAGTGAAAAGGTTGGAGACATGGACGCGTGACTGCAAAGCTTCTATGCTTAAATCTGCCTATTTGTTGAGGAAATCTGGAACTCTGTCCTCTCTGAAGTGCCCTTTCACAAGCCATTGAGTTCCCAGTTGGTGCAGAGCTTCTCAGCTGCTTACAGTAAAAGAGCGTGGTGGCACTGGGTGGCTCTGCGGTGCTCAGCAAGAAAATAAATAAAAGGGCTCAGTATCAAACCTAAAGACTTTTTTGCTATCAACTGAAATGTGTCTGTAGCAGAACCAGTATATAAGTATATGAGTATAGAAAACAGTCTTCTCTGATCTTTAATCAGATATTTAGTGCAAATTCTGCCTGGATTACATTTTATTGCCTAGACTAGATTGTAGATTAGATTGTACATTTAACATTTGAGAACGTTGGTTTCTTTTGTTAAACAAAAAAAAACCTTTGAAATAAAATATTGTGTTTATCCCTCAAAGTAAAGAATTGAGAGAAAGTATTATTAGCACCAAAACTCAGTTATTGTGTCGGTACTTGTTTCTAAAAAAAATAGCCATTCCTTCAAGATCATTAACTTGCGTGGTCATATTCCCCTTTTACCTCGATTGTGAAGGCCTGTGTAAACTTTGAAGGAAAGTGCTGAAAAAAGAATTATTATGAAGTACACCTGCATCACATTACCAGGAGGATTGAACAACACTAGATGTAATATCATCCTGTTAGAGAGAAGGAGAAAAAAAACATATCATTGCTGCAGAGACTGAATACATGCTGCAGACTGAGCAGAGAAAAACCTCAGTGGCTGTCTGTTCTTGTTCTCCATATAGGCACTTAGTTCACATTCAGATGGGCTATCTGGCATCAGTGAATATAGCTGAGCCAGTCTCAAATCTGCTTTGCTCTTTCTTGAGGGAATTCATCAAAACTCAGTGAACTTTGACAATCCTCCACTATCCTCTCCCCACTGCCAACACCAGTGTGTGATGTGAGGAGGGGAAGAAGAGGAGAAGAGAGCTATATTTAGACCGACTGAACAGCAAAAAATAACAAAAAAGAAAAGATTCTTCTGTTAATCTCGTCCTATTGTTCTAATGTAGTGGCTGTCTTCCTCCATCTGCCTTTTTCTTCTTTGTACCTCTGTTTTCTTCACACTCTTTCACCTTTTCCCCTTGTCTTTATCATTCTGTCTCCCTCTCTTTAATTCAAGTTAATGACCTTAAACAGCTAACACACAGGACATGATGCACATTTATAAAACTCAATGTCCCAGTGTTTAAATTATCTCTGTCTTGCTCCATCAATCTAATTTGCTATTCAGTTATATTTCCTTCTTTTTTTCTGTTTCTGGCTGTCTCTTTTTGTTTCTTGCGTCTTTGCTCCCGCTCCATCTTTGCATTCCTCTCCCGCTGTTTGAAAAGCTGTTACTCAATGGCTGCTTCATGCACGACACTAATGATGAAAATAGTCGCCCTATCTTCTCAGCTCCAGAGGCATCCGAGAATGCTCGTTGCTCTGACTAAAATAACATGTGTGTGCATGTGTTTGTATGCTGGCTTCCCTTTAATTTCAAAAAGCCATGTAGAAAAATAGCCCTGAGACATTTTTTTGCTGAAAGCCCTGGTGGAGTGCACTTAATTCTTAAGCAGCCAAAGTTGAATGAGGGTGAGAGAGTGCATGCTGCCAGCATAATGGATGCTAAAGTAGGGTCCTCTGTGCCTGAGGCAACCTGGAGAGAAGGCATGCTGAACCCGGCTTGCCAGGAACGACAATTCTTGTCTCCTACAATAGAGACCTCTCTGTTGGCTGATTAAGACATCTGATGGACTCTAGATGGCTGCTTGCTGACTCACCGCTGCATTTCTGTTCTGTAGGCTCATGCATCACCTTCCTGTCAGGAGGATGGTGCAGGGCAGGCAGACAGGCAGGCGGGCACAGCCCTTCCTCTCCTCTCCCTCTTTTCATTTCTCCATTCATGTCCTCTTCTCATTCTGTCTCCCGGGTCCTCGGCTAACTTCACACCTTTTTTGTAGCAGTCACCTTTAAAGGAAAAAGATGTCAGAGGAATGACAATTACAGACTCAGTTGTCTTTAGAAGTTCTATGTGAGCCAGTGAAAAATTATACTCTGCAGCGTGAGAGAAAACACCATACCGGCCAGGTTGATTTTATGTCACGTCTTCAGGCTCTCTTAAAGCAGAACATAAGAGAAATAAAAGGAATGTATTCATGTGATGCTGGAAAGGAATACGTGAAATTTGTGGCGTGGTGGAGCGACTCAGGGGAGAGGAGAGGAGAGGAGCGGAGAGGATGCATGAAACCAGAGAAAAGCTCCTTTTCTTGCGTGGATACTGGCTTGAAGCTGAAGAAACCCACTGTACTGTACCAGTATGCCAGCATGTACACACCAGTGCTGCAGTCAGGGCATCAATTTTGTATAGGAAATGGCTGTTGAAGCAGCGCAGCAAACGTCAGCTGTGAAGCACTTAGGCTGAGCGTGCCTCCCTCTCTCTCTCCCCCTGTAACCACGGGCTGAGGGGAGGAGGGTTCTGCCTTTTCTGTGCAATGGGGGAGAAGAGAGCGCTGGCAGCAGAATCATGTCTGCCTCCGACTCGAGCGCTACAGGACTCATCTGTAACAAGGTACGCTGTTGATGCTCCCCTCTTTGTTTAATCACTCTGCATGCAAACTCAGTCTCTTCATTCATGAGTCCCCTGTCTGTCTGCTCTGAGACGTCCTCTTTCTGTTTTTCTCTTCCCCTCCCCTCTCACTCTTGTCTCAGCAGAAGTCTATTCCTGTTCACTCACTTTGCCAGCATTTCCCCACTTCTCTCTTCTCTCCCTCTTTCTCGTCTTCTCTGGACATACAGTACAGCACACATACAGATTGCCACTCTCTATCTCTACTCTCTATAGGCTACTTTACAGCTTTACATTGAAGTTGTACCTCACTGGGAAGCCCATCTGTTGAATGTCATGGATTGTGACAGTTATTTTGTTTAAGTCTTATCTCCTGTATGAAGTCATTCTACTACTATCCGTCCACTGCAGCTCCGCAAGGAAATACTTTGTGTGGAAACACAAATACCTTTTTTTATTGAAAAAGTAAAGCCCTTCAAAAGCTTGCAATAAGCATGACAATTATGATTTTGATGTTGTTGATGAGGAGGATCTGTTTTCCATCTAGTTTCAGTATCTGTTCTGTTGGCTCGTCAGTGACAAGCATTGTAAAATCCTTATTTGGACTATTTAGGAAACAAAGGTACATGTATATATTTGGCTTTCACATTCACATAACTCTGACTGGGAAACAGTAAAGCTAATGAGTTGACATTCTACATAGTTATTAGCTATAATATGAGAATATCAGGCATTTATCACACAGCTGAAAGGCTCTCAAGAAAAGAGAGAATGAGTAATAGCAGCAGAGGCCTCATCATCTTGAGATTATGTAACTTCCCACAAATCTTTTACACATTTCACAACTCCCTGCCATTAAATTAAACCACCGACTTTTCTGTCACTCTTTGTATTAAAAGCTCAGACAGTTAATCTTTTAAAATAGGGGCATGTAATGTGAGTAGTGGGGTGAGAGGGAGCGACACACTATGGTGAGAAAAATCTTTACATATCAGGTGATGTTATCAATACAGTACAATGCCTACACTGCTGTCAGGAGTGGAGGCTGTGATAGCTATGAGAACATTATGATTCAAACATTTTATCCGTAATATCAGATTCCTTGCATCTGCAATTGAAACTCAAAAGCAAAAAACAAGACAGCGAAGAAAATCAGAGAATTTAGCTTGTTGGGAATGGCTGCAAAGTTACAGTAAGCAAAGCGGTGTGATGCTGTAACAAAGGATTTGGGGATCTGGACAGTAACAAAGATGAAAAGACTTGCCCTCCTGTGCTTAAAGTTTAAGGGAATGACTTAGTTTTCTATTATTGGTCTTTTTATTATTCATATGGGAATATTCAGTTTAGTCCATCAAATCTAAATTTGCAACATTATAGAACTGTGTTCAGTGTACAGCAGGTGAAGACAATGTATAGATATTTTGTGTTAAAGAGACTCTCTGCACTTCAGAATATCAATCCCCTTAATCCATCCATCTGCAGAGCTCCATGTGTGCTTTAATTAGGTTTTGTTTCTTCTGCTGGCAGTCTCTTCAGATTCTGCCCCACCTCTGGCAGTCTTTGATATTCAAATGAAATGCACAAACTCTGCGCTGGATTCAGCTAAAAACATTGGGTTTTTTTTGTGGCATGGGAAAAAGCAAAAGAGGGATGGAAATGGTGGGCAGGAGTAAAAAGACAGGTAGGGTAAAAAGGTAAGAGAAGGATGACGTTGTTGAGCTATATTTATCTTATGTGGGTGCTCCTGTCTGGTATGTGAGGAGGATTCCAGTCCTGCACCCAGCTGGGACTGCAGCCACCGGGGAAGAGCAGGATGCTGATGGAGTGAGAGGACAAATGTAGGATCTGGTGAGGTGAGCTTTGTGAGGACTTTATCTGCAGGCAAGTTTATATGTTCATTAAAGACGGCAGCAGGTTCTGAGGTTTTGTTATTTTTCATTACAGTGTTCCATAGAAAAGAGGCTGCTTTTGCTTTTGTGTTCAGAAATCGATGATTGCTTTCTTAAAGAGTAAGAGTTGTGCTACGTGGCAATAAACGTGCAATGCCTTTTTTGGATAATAAAAAAAAACGTTCCATTAGTTTTTTTTGTTTTTTTAAATCGAATAATGTATTATTATGTATGTCTGTTAAAGGAGCCCAGTCTACTGGAGGCTACTGAGGTGTCTTTTCCAGGAGTGACCTGGTTGACACGCTGGTTGTAAGCCTAAGTTACAATACATTAACAGTGACGTGCGTTGCGTTAAGTACAACATTTACAGACATGTTCGTTTTTGTAGAATTAGAGTTCTTTTATTTTGCTTCGCCGTGCGTCAACGTAAACCCAGTCCATTTGCTTACACCGACAATCGAACACACCATTTGCAAAATGACATCAAAAACTGTTACCGCCGCAGCGATCAAAACCCTTTGCCCTTCTGGGGTCAAACACCAGTGATTTCAGGACATATACCTGAGCCCAGGATGTTAGTACAGTGCCACATTTCTGGATATTTCCAACCCCATATTTGGCTCTTACATGTCCACTGAGTGAAAGGCAGTTAGAATACGTCTGCAACTGATTATCGTTCTTAAATGGCAGGTTGGTGGTGCAAACTCTCAGGAGATGCAGGGTTGCACCTAAACATAAATCAACTGTTGAAGAGGCAGCAGGAAGAGTTCAATGATTAATTGACGAAATAAACTTCATGTTGTACACGCTTGGCGCAAGTTCAAATCTGGTACACTAGACTTTTCAATAAAAAAATTCAACAAAGTCATGACATTTTAATATAGTGATTTGTGTACTAGAAAACACATTTTCCATTTTTTTCATGTTGATCAGCACAACTTTCCAACTAATGTATTTCAATCGGATGTATCTTTCGACTTTTGGGACAACATTACGCAACAAAACCACTTAGTAAGGTTTAGATAAAGACTCAAAAATAGTTTTGTGTTTGAAAGTCCTATATTTTGTTGGACCCATCCACCTCCCAACCCACCCACCATAAGTGGTCTTTGTCGATATTTGATACTATGTCACTACCTCTGACAGTTGTATAGTATTCATGTGTCCAATATTAATAAGGATCCAAATAGAGTAGACTTTCCATTTTAATTGTTTTTGTGCAGAGTGGCACGTAAAACAATTTGAAATTTTGGATTTACATTTTGTGACTATATCACAAACTGCTTTGAGACTGGGCCAATTAACACATTTTTTTTATTTTTTATTCTGTCATAAATTACATCTTGTGGATTCATTGATACGTAAACAAATTCAGAACACAAAATTTACTCAAAACATCAAATTAGAATTGATTTCTTTTGTGACACAACTCCTATACCACATCTTTGATGATACAGACCAATCTGGAGTCCAGAAAATGGATGGAAAGATGGATTTTGTAGCATGATCCTGCATTATCAGTACTCTTGTCAGAGTTGTGTATTAGTAGTTTTTTTTCTGGATCTTTGCCAAAATCTGGTGTGCCTGGCTGAGTGGATAAATAGACTACAAGCACTGTGCTGGTTGTTGGTGTTGTTGCAGTACTTACACTCATGTTCCCCTGAGACGGCTGCTTTGGAAAGCTACAGGAACTTACTTGTCATTGCTAGTGAAATCACATGGCTTCAGGAAAGGACAGGCAGGTTCGGAGACAGGTTGAACAAGGAGAAGGTAATGGGTGACACAAAAGGAGATGTAGGTTATCTGCTTGGACCTCCATCTGAGATACTTTTACATCTACTATAACATGAGTAATTCTAAGCAAACAGCTGCTACGGTGTTGTGGTTGCTTTATATGAAGGTAGATTTGTGTCTTTATTACGCAAACAAAAAAATATGTTTTGAAAGCAAATTTCTCGCACTGCAATCAAAAATTAAGTTTGTAAGTAAAAATATATAAACTGAGAATAAATTATTTGTTAGTTTTGCTTATGAAACTATAATTTTTGGTTGCAAAACAAAAACCTTTGCTTTCAAAATGAAAAGCTACGGTTTCAAAACCAAAAGCTACGGTTTCAAAACCAAAAGCTACGGTTTCAAAACCAAGACCAAAACGTAAAGCTACGAGTTGAGTTTGGACGTAGTGGGCGGGGCATACGCTGCTGAATGAGCCAGGAGTTTCTATTGGTGGATTCGACTTGGATCCCGGCATCTACTTCCACTGTAGAGGTTACTGTGATGAGCGGCATGGAGGTAAGTTGACATTATATTGCTCTGTTAGCACTTCATTTTGTTTTCATGTTGTTAGTGTCGTAGAGTCTCTTTTTTTAAAGAACGACATGAGGCGTTGTTGACATGAAGCTTCACTTTCTGCGTGCATGTAACGTAAGTCGAACCCACCAATAGAAACTCCTGGCTCATTCAGCAGCGTATGCCCCGCCCACTACGTCCAAACTCAACTCGTAGCTTTACGTTTTGGTTTTGGTTTTGAAACCGTAGCTTTTGGTTTTGAAACCGTAGCTTTTCGTTTTGAAAGCAAAGGTTTTTGTTTTGCAACCAAAAATTATAGTTTCATAAGCAAAACTAACAAATAATTTATTCTCAGTTTATATATTTTCACTTACAAACTTGATTTTTGATTGCAGTGCGAGAAATTTGCTTTCAAAACATATTTTTTTGTTTGCGTAATAAAGACACAAATCTACCTTCATACTTTATCTCCTCTCTGCTTGGACTGCAAAAGTTATTTCTCTCCACTCCCATCCTCCTTTCTTTCAGGGTTCAGCCGATTCCTACACTAGTCGACCCTCGGATTCCGACCTGTCCCTGGAGGAGGACCAGGAGGCGTCTCGGCGTGAAGCCGAGCGCCAGGCTCAGCTGCAGCTAGAGAGAGCCAAGGTGAGAAATGTCAATGCTCGTCTTTAAATTCACCTTCAGTTCCAGAGGAGCCATTTTTAAACAGCTGAGTCATGTGAAAACTCAGAGATTGCTCTACATAGACCAATTTAATCTTAGATTCATAAAGATCTACTGACTCTTGAAGCAATTTTGTGATTTTGGGCTGTATAAATAAAATGTATTTATCTTATCTATAGAACCAAAATTAATCTTCAGCCTAAAGATTAAAAGCAATGATACTATTGTCATATCTAAGTTGTATATTTTTTACTTTTTTGTCTGTTAACAGTCCAAACCAGTAGCATTTGCAGTGAAAGCCAATGTGAGTTACTGTGGGGCCCTTGATGAAGATTGTCCAGTCCAAGGTGCTGCTATTAACTTTGAATCAAAAGACTTCCTGCACATAAAAGAGGTGAGAGGCCTTCCGCATTAAGATTAGCGTGTTATATGCAAGATTTTTGTTACTAAACTTGATCCATGTCAACACATTTTGCAGCCTTACTACTGAGTCGTAAAAGGTGTGTTTCACTCTCGTGCAGAAATACAACAATGATTGGTGGATTGGTCGACTGGTGAAGGAAGGAGCAGACATCACTTTCATCCCGAGCCCAGTCAAACTGGAAGCCATGAGGATCAAACAAGAGCAGAAAGCAGCAGCAAGGTCAGAGGTCACACAGCTCTGATTGATCTCTGGCCGAATCCCAATGTCCCCTCTAAGACCTTAAATCCTGAACCCTCAGCGACTTAACTGACATCACCTGCTAAATGGTGGAGTGTGAGAGGCTGCAAGGGCTTGAACTGGTATAAATATGAATGGAACAGCACTTTGCTGCATCGTATCACATTACCAACAACATCATAACATTTAATGTAAAATGAATAAACCAGGTCTGTTATATAGTCCTCTGCTATCATGTGTTTTTATGTACCATCTTTAATACTTAATGTTTCTGTGTAAATGCAATATGCCAGGCTGAACACCCATGTGCCGTTCTCTTGTTTACCTTCTTTTTTTTTTACGTCTCCGGCCTCCACTGGGAACCCTGTGTTTAACACAACATTGCTATGAATTGTGGGTAATTCCCAAAGGCAAAGTCTACAGAAATACAGACTTACAGAAAGTGGTCATAAAGGGCTCAAAATGTCTTCACAAAAGCCTTCAAACACACAACGATTTGACAGTGGGACAGCCCTAAGCCCTCACGGACTTTGCGGGAACTTGCATAAAAGTCCATGACTCCGTGAGCGAGGAGATTGGGATTGGGCCTCTGTTATCACTCTTCTACTTGACTTTGTATCGGTCTTTCTGTCTCTCTGCCTTGCCCTAATTTCACCAGCTAACTGTCTCACACACTCTTTGAAACTTGTTTATTTTTTGGTTTTGACGTAACTAGTTCTTGCTCATATGTTGCTCTGTTTGGGAAGTCATTCTTTCTAAATTGCCTCCTGAGGGGATTCTCGCATAATGAAGCTTTGCATTATGTTGCTCCACAGGAAAGGAGGGAACGCTTCATCTGGAGGCTGGAGGTCCACCCCGCCATCTGCAGGTAAGTGGGACTGCATGAGACTGCTGCTGTGTCTGTCTGCTCTGCCTCACAGGGTCAGATTTACATACAGGGCTACTACTGGGCTAAAAGGTTCACTCTTAGAAGAAATGTGTGTGTTTGACTTTGGAAACATAGTTTGTTAGTTTCCCTCCAAAATGTACACACAAATTAAGAAAGGATACTTTTTTGAAGGGCCACAATGTAACTGTACTTTTCTACTCTTAGGGAGCTCTGAAAGTGAAATATTTTCTCCTAAAGGAATTACTTATTGCCACTTATTAGCTTTTATCCTCCTTGTTTAATGATCGTTTTGTTTATTCTGAAAGCCAAACAGAAGCAGAAACAGGTATGTTTTCCATTGGGCCTCTTCCTTATTAATTATTTAAGAACACCATCAATTATACTGCTACACTTGATGCATTTTTATGGCTCTGTACATGCAGAGCAGCTACTATTTGTTAGCAAAATGCATGTGTTATTACAGTAAATTCACTTCAACATGTTATATATATTCCACCTCCAAACCCTGTCTGTGCTTGTGGCATGTGCAGACTGAACATGTTCCTCCGTATGATGTGGTCCCTTCTATGCGGCCAGTGGTGTTGGTGGGGCCTTCGCTGAAAGGCTATGAGGTGAGACAACCTTTAAAACTGCTTTTCCGTTTGGTTCTGGTTATTCAAGTCTTGTCTTGTGTTTGGAGTAATTACAAGGATGTTGTCGGAAATGGAGCAGCTGCATTGGAGCATATTGCTGTCAGCCACTGTGTCTCTTTTCATACTGCTATTCATAGACTGTACATCTGGCTTTAAGTCACTGACCAAGTAAAAATACCACACATCTGGAGCTTATAACATCTGAAAAATGGGTATTTTCTTACTGTAGACCACTTCATACCACTAAATTGATTACTTTTAGGCTATATTCTTGTGTTTTAGCATGGCTCAAGGGATGGCAATGTGGGTCAGTCAGCCCTCCACTTTGGTTCAGATTGAAATATCTATCAGATAGATGAAATGCCATGAAATCCATGGTGACAGTAAATCCTACTGACTTTGGTGGTCCCCTCACATTCATGGTTCTTTTTACTCTAGCGCCAACCTCAGGTCAACATTTTAATTTGTCTAGTACTTTGGTTTAAGACCAAACAATCATATATATAATAATATCAATTTTGATATTAGCATTTAGTTCAAAGCACTGCTGTGAATAAGTACATCCTCACAGAGCCACTAGCATGTAGTCTTTTTTTGTTGTTATTAAAACAAATAAGCATTATTAACTTCATGCTGTGGTAATTTAAGATTATTATTATTATTTATTTTAATAGACTTTGATTACAATTATTACCAGCCAAATATGTGACATGGCTCAGTTGCTGGTCTTTTCTTTGTGCACCTATTATTGTTTGTTCCAGTTTAATCTGAACTGTATTGTCTGGTCCAGTAAGGGGAATCACTCTCGCCTCCATTATCCCATTAACACTGATACTAAACACCACAGTAACATCCTGATGAAATTACAGCACACACAACAGGAATCTTAGATCCATTTTGAGTGATGCAGGACAGCATGCATGCCCCTTTACATTAGCTACTGTCTGTGATAGTCTCCTGAACTCTCTGTAACACATATGGGATGAGATGAATGAAAACACATCACATTTAAACTCGATTAATCTTAGAAAATGACAATTTTGAATGAATCTGCGGAGGAATATGCTGAAATGTGAGGCGTGTAATTGAACACAATGTCTCTGTGCTTCGACATTTTTGCTCTGCCCCACTCTCTCCTCTGTGATTGTGCAGGCTGTGTGCCAAGCCGTTTGCTTTGTGTGTGTGTGAAATATTTATGCATCACTCTGGTGATGTGCTTTGGGGATGCTCCAGTGGTGAACGCCAGCCTGCCTCCCTTTCTCTTCCACTCTCATTCTCTTTTTCTCTGCTTTTTCTCTCTTGTGCATAGTATTATTTTCGGTTGCTCAACATTGTTCTCTCTCTCTCTCTCTCTCTCTCTCTCTCTCTCTCTCTCTCTCTCTCTCTCTTTCTTTCCTCCCCCCTCTCATTTCCGTTCCTCCATGTCTCTGTCACATCACGGACACCACTGTACACTTCATTCCTTATCCTGAAGGCCATCCATTTTTCAGGATTGTTTGAAAATAGACTGCTAGACTTCACTGATGTGCACTGTGAGGAACACAGTGCACATGCAAACACACTCTTTCTCTCCATGTCACCCCGAGATATCCCTTACCCATATAATGGAAAACTATAAGCTCTGCTTATCTAATATTGTTTTTCGACACAAAAAAATGCAAGACTCTATGAATCTGCAAATATTGTTAATTTCAAAAGTCTAGCTACTGGAAAAGGGATGTCTCTTACTTCACCAGTAAGTTAATTCTCAGTGTGTGATCATTAGGGGCTGTAGTTTCCACAGCACACCTAGTAAATTACATTTAAAGAGGCAAATTCCCTCTCATTCGTGTGTCCTCTGTGGGACCCCAATTCAAAAGGTTTGCAAGTTAAGAAAGTTGCAGTTTGTAATGGGTTTGTTGTAGTACCATTTAGTTTTGTGTGAGCTGAAACCACTCACATCTCTTGTCTCTTACAATGTAAGTCACCAACACGGCTTTTAGCTGTCTTGATAGCTAGCTAGGAAACTTCACCATACTCAATGCACAAATGGAACATGATCTTACCTGATGTAAGCAATGATGTAAGATGTGAGCAAGACTCGTAACTTGTACATAATTTTTTCCAAAATAAGGTACCATGGTGGGGGGCAGGACTTCGCATCTCTAATGAACCATGACTGGCTCCAGACCATGTAGACTAGTTATCTGTAGAGTCTACGGTTAAGTCACATATCCTACTGCTACATCCATGTGTAAAAGTGAGAAAACAGCCTTGTAGTGTCAAACTCTGCACATCATCCTGTACAGTGAAGCTTACACATCCAAGTGAAGAACCAACAAGCAAATCACATTTCTGAGGAGGACTTGGTGTCTTGATGCTCCTTTCTATCTGTGCTGACTCACTTCATTTTTCCTCATGAGGAATGTAATTGTTTTAACACTGAAAGACCATCATTACTCTGATATGGTCTTTTCTGTCCAATTGTGCTTAATAGTGTGTGTTCTCATGTGACTGCATGTTAACTATATAATTGTTTTGGCCAGATGTTTCTTGTAAAAGACAAAATATTAATATCACAAATATTAGTTCTGCCTAACACTCGACAATCAAGACGACACTTTACATTAGGCCCATGTTTAGTATTCTTACGCCTCATACAAACATTTGATACTTATAACACTATAATGTGGTTGTAAGCAGATATAAGTGACGAAAAAAGTAAAGACTATATGACTCCTCCTGTGGGCACATACGTCGAGGCTGGTAAATGCTAAATAAGTGGACTTGAACTAAAGTGTGACTAAAATCAAATGTGAATAAGAAATATATGTAATAATGTCAGGCTAATTGTGTGTGCATAGGTATATATTTCATAACATCAGTCTCTCTTAACTTCTCTCCCCTCTTCCTTATCTGTTTCCTAGGTAACAGACATGATGCAGAAAGCCTTGTTTGACTTCCTAAAGCACAGATTTGATGGCAGGTGGGTACGTCTGTCTGTGTAGCTCTTCTATAGCTGCAGCTCGGTGTACAGTAACACTGTGACCGAGCTGCAGAGCTGTTCGTGGGATTCTGCCTATCGCGTTTCATGGTCGATAGGACACATGGTGATGATGATTTATTTTTAGTTGCAGGAGTGTACAAGTTCATCTCATCTTTTGAAATGGAACAGTTGTGGATGTGATGTGATAAGACGCTTCTTCTTTAGGATCTCTATTACACGGGTGACTGCTGATCTATCACTGGCAAAGCGCTCGGTGCTGAACAAGAAGGCCATAATGGAGAGATCCAACACACGCTCCAGTCTGGGTGAGTGCGAGAAAGTTGTCTGTGATCTTTTGTTGCTAAATAAAGATTAATACCTGCTAAGAATAGATATGTCCTCTTTCTTTAAAGTTAAGTTTGTACTCAACTCAAGTAAGTGATCTCATACAACTCCACGTCTTTCTTTGGTTTGTTGACAGCTGAGGTCCAGAGTGAGATAGAGAGGATCTTTGAGCTGGCCAAGTCTCTCCAGCTGGTTGTCCTGGATGCAGACACCATCAATCACCCAGCACAGCTACTCAAAACTTCTCTGGCTCCCATCATTGTCTACGTCAAAGTCTCCTCGCCTAAAGTAGAGCACCCTCCCAAATATTTATATACAGTATATATATATATATATATATATATATATATATATATATATATATATATATATATATATATATATATACATTTAATAATTCGTTTTTTGTTGTTAATTCGAGCAACTCAAAACATTTGCTGGTTCCAACTTCTCCAATGTGAGGATTTGCTGCTTTTCTCTGTTTTATGTCACTGTAAACTGAATGTATTTGGGTTTTACACCTTTTTCGTCAGACAAAACAAGATATTTCAAAGTCACATTGGATTCTCAGAACTCAGTATTCTTTGTTGTGTTACACTTTGACCACACAGCTAAAATGGTTTTGAAAACTTCTCCACATTAAAATGAGATTGAAAGAGCGAAGTCTATGTTTAAATTTCATGATGCACTGGCTTCGGACGGCTAAATAAAAGAAGAACATTTTGAGAAATTAAATTAGAACCGTGCATTTGATAACCACCATTTCTTGGATTTGTCTTTTTTCAAACGGCTTGACTCTCTTTGTCTCTTGCTCATCTCACAGGTCCTCCAGAGGCTGATCAAATCTCGAGGAAAGTCACAAAGCAAACACCTCAACGTCCAGATGATGGCAGGGGACAAGCTAGCACAGTGTCCACCTGTATGTCACTCTGCCTCTATAAATATATAATTAAAACACTCAGAAAAGGATTTTTGCAAAAAGAGCTGACATGCATATAGTGATCTTTTATGGACACTGAGTGATGTAACTCTCATATTCCTATCTTTGACTCATTAGGAGATGTTTGATGTCATCCTGGATGAGAATCAGCTGGAGGATGCATGTGAACATCTTGCAGAGTACCTGGACATTTACTGGCGTGCTACTCATCTCCCCTGTTCTGCCCCTGTTAACCCCTTACTGGACCAAAGTGTGATCACCCCACCCTCAGCTAACTCCAGCCAACAAGTAAGACAAACACACAACTGCTGCTTTTATTAACGTTTTGGCAGCATTATTAATCACAACTTTTCTCCCTTCTTTGTGTTTTCTTTAGTTTTCTGAGACTCAAGAGTTGATAGAATGATCACCACCACAGACATAGGTGAGATAGAACAGTGTTTTTCTGTCTTACTCTTGTGAGCTTTACTCTTTTGCAACTAATTTCTGGTAGTGTTTCCTCTCGTGAAATGTTCCCATTGCTCCACTGCAGGAAGCCTGTGCTGTCGGCCGGGGTCAGACTAGGAGGTCATAGAGCACAGGGACCAGGGCGCCACCAGGGGGCAGCAGCAGCCCTCATCTCTCCAAAGCCAGCCAGCACCTTCTCTGGCCACACCTGGGGTGAAGAAGAGAGAGAGAGAGAGAGAGAGAGAGAGAGAGAGAGAGAGAGAGAGAGAGAGAGAGAGAGAGAGAGAGGCTGGTGAGCTGGAGGAAGAGGAGACAAAAAAAAGGGAGAGGAGCAGGAGGGGGAGGAAGATTCAAGAGAGGAGCCTCCACCTCACTGCTGCCCCCTCGGGAAGAGCTCCCTGCTCCCACCGCCACGTGACAACTCAGGGCCGCTTTCTACAGCTGCACGCCTACTGGTAACAAAAACCAGTACAGTAGTGCAGTCACTGCACACCACCTCCCCTCACATTTCCTCCCACCCTGACCTTGTTCCCAACTCCGTGCTTTCACACTGGAAGTCACATTTCCCACCTGGCGACGCTGAGCCAGCCCATGTGTGATCAGACCCCCAGAAGTGGCTGTCCCAGACACACATGGGCTAATTCAGCTCTCATTGTAGACAAATTACACACCTGTGAAGGCAGAGTATGTTAGCATACAGAACTGTAGCATAGCAACGCTATCAGTATAACTTAAAATACAAACATGAGTAGCTTCCCAGGGTTCTTTCTCTGATAACCTGGCTTCCCCCTCTGGCCAAAGAGTGCAGAGAGTGACATAAAACCAAGTCTGTATGTCCTCCAACTCTACAGAAGTCTGTCAGTTGTCATTCCAGTTCAACCAAATGTTTCCTCAAAGACACAATTGTTTCTAGCAGAGTCAACATGGTCTCCCAAGGAAAAGGAAAACTTGCTTTTTCTCCTTGGTTATCCAGTAGCCTTTTTAAAGTGTTCTTTATTCACAATTATTTTTTACAGCAACTATCTATACTACTATTTATAATTAATATCTTGGCTCTCGGTATAGCTCACATATCTGTACGCAACAGTGATGCAAAGCTCATGCATGACAAGCACATACTTGCACATCAACAGACTATATGCATCTTTTGTCACAGCTGTGAATGTATAAATGCTGGAAGAATTATTTACAATAACTGTGGTTTGTTTGCAGACATTTAGGGGCAAATTCGATAACCTTTGATATCAACCCGAAACTGTGGTTTTTATCAAATATGATTTTTTTGAAATTAGTTTAAATTATTCTTTCTGAAACAATTTGACAAACCTGGACATATCATTTGAAGCATAACCAGATATTAGGAGATTCACTGATATTTAACATGTGTAGGTTACTCCAAAAAAAGGACAGATGCATTGCTCCAGTCTCAGGCTGGTACTTATCACCGATACCAAACTGCCGCTGATGATGGTTGACTGTTCTTTTTTTGCAGAAACCATACTCTTATAACCAGATGTTGTACATTATGTTTTTAAACCAATAATTACCATTGTCTGTTTAATATATTTTATTTCTTCAAAATGACAATGTGCTTGATTGTGCGAGATTAAACAAACACATCATGTCTTGTTCTTTAGGTTTCCAAGTGGACTGCAAAACATAAAAAACACCTAAATTAGTAGCTTTACTGTATGATTTCCAAAGACAATAGATATATAAATTAATAACACAATTAAATGTTACCTCAGCATGTAATTCTGGTGAATATTAGCACAAAAATAAACCACCACAAACTACACAGTCAGGGATATATCTTCTTTTCTTTCTTTTTTTTACCACATCAGTGGTGTCATTTACATTTCACACTTCACTGCTACTCAGTTGTGTATTAGTAACTGAAGAAGTGTGGACTGTATCAATGTTCCTAATAAGCCCAGTAAATTATCTCTTGGCATTAACAGCTAAAATAAGCATGTGTATAGCAGGCCTTTATATAAGTATATGGAGGGGGACCTCTGGTGGTATAGTTAAGTTATGCTTGTATCCACTGCTTGTTTCTCTTTTTTGCAAAGAAACTGACAGTTATAAATGACATACGCTACCACATAAATTAGGAACATGTACAACTTCTAGTCATGAGACTAGTTAAATAAATGTCTTTGCTGCAAATCCTAAAAGCTTCATCCAAACTTTGCAAAGCCAGAAATTGTCTCTTTTGTGCTTATATAATCTATCTAATCATCTTACACATAGTACAGCACTCACAAGAATGAATGCATCTCAATAATTCACTGAGATTCTCGACATTGATGCAACCGCTTTTACCATCTAAAACTCTAGAATTCAGCTAACATACCACATGTGTAAATAATCAACTGTATGCGCATGACATATTGTATTCCTGTTTCATCAGAAGGGCTTTTTAGGACCATCCTCACATGAGCCATTTACTCTTCAGAGTAAATCAACTTGACCTACATAAGCAGTCACATGCATCAAGGCTTAATTGTACATACTGTATATTCAATATGCAGATATTATCATTATTATTATTATCAAATTGCACAGAAACAACACAATGCTTACAGGAAGTAGAAGGGTTTTAGTCACAGTACACAATTCTATACTCAACACCTCAGAAAGCATGTGTTTATATATGTCTTTTGCTCTCTTTTTACAATGATGCACTGCAGTTATTTAGAACCACCGTAAAGTTTGCTGACACCCACATTCATTTCTGAAGGACCAGGTTTGAGATACATAACTTCTACTTGATGAAACACAGAGAACACAGTATCTTCTTTTGCTCAAAAAAATAAATATCAGCTCCCTCTATTTGCTTAATTTTTATTGCAGGAAATTTCTACGAAAGGTGAATTATTCTTTAGGCGTCCAAAGCACAATTTTTTACAATTATTTTCCTTTACGCTTCACTCGCCTAAATTCTGTATGCAATACAAAGTCTAGCATTGACGAGACACTATAGCTGAGACTATCAAGGTATCTCCTCAGTTATGATGGGGTATAATTGCACTACTATCATTTATATGTCTGCTTTACGATGCAATAAATGCACTAAACGCTATGCTGTACCCACCTCCAATTATGAAAAAGTTGTCGATGATGATGTCAACATTTCACCTGGTTTCTGCCAAGCCGAAAATACAAATGATATCCAACAGTGTCTGATGATGATGTGTACAGGGTGCAACTTTTGTCTATAGCACATTTGAAAGAGGGGTTGAATAAAACACAACAACATTTAAGTAACATTTCTGTTTGTGGTGTTTTTATTTCTACATGGTGACTCATAACCACCAGCAGAGGGCAGAAGTGGCATGTATGTCAATGACATTGCCCCCATGCACAAAGCAGGTCTATAATAAAAACGTTGTCCCAGTATGGTGTTGTAGAATTTGACTTGTCTGCACAGAGTCCTAAACTCAACCCCATTCAATACCTTTGGGATGAACTTGAACGCCGACTGTGATCCAGACCTTCTCGCTCAGCAACAGTGCCCGACCTCACTCGTGCTTTTGTGGCTGAATGGGAGCAAATCCCTGCAGTCAGGTTTCAAAATTACGTTTAAAGCCCTAGAAGAGTGAAAGCAATAAGGTATGTCAATGTTTGGAATGAGATGTTTAGCATTAATAAAAATGAGTGTGATGTTTGGAGAGTCCACATACTTCTGGCCTCGGCAAAGCTAAACTGGGATGTTGTGTTGGTGCCGCACAACTTTATCAATTTAGATGACAAGGAGAGGTTAGAAATAACCGAACTCGTACGAGAACTGAGGACCTGTGACATGTTTCAAGTCTCTTTAATCAGTCCAAACATGCTACTTCAATCTGCTCAAGTTATTCATTACTGCACACGTGTGCCACTCATTCAGATTCAGCTTGCGTTCTATTTCCTACAGAGATCCATGATATTACCACCTCTATCTGGACATGATCATCATTTATCATCTGTCTACTCGTAATACCACGTTTCATCCTTTGGTAGCCTGATATCACTTCAGTCTTTGGTTGATCTCACATGAGTTGTTCTGAATTGCTGCTACGTGTCTAAGTCTCGAATAGTGAAAGTCATGCTACAAATCCAGGATAACAACACCATCTGATGATGAGTTTGTGGCAGGAAAATAAGGAAGTTTCCCACTTCGTATTTCTAACTGTCTGAGAATCTTGTGAGAAAAATAATGACTCAGCTTTTGTCTGTTTTCCTGAAGGCCATGTGTAAGCTACTATCACTCTCTCATTATGTTGATGATAATTACCATCACTGTCACCAAATATATAGAGGTGTGATGGTGTAAGGCGTCAATGCTTCAACCTGCCAGAAGTCAGCCTCCCCCGTATCCTCCTTCTCATCCTCAAGTATCAGCCATATTGGAAGGTGTCACTTTATGCCTGATGATTATTCACAGCCACCTGTCTCTCCCTGTCCCGAGTTCTGTGGTGGTTACACAGGCATCCATGTATGCATTGCAGTTATTTTAGACGGGTTAGAGAGAGTTCATCATCTGCAACTTCTCTTCCCAACTGTTTCTGTATTCCTGTATTGAAGCTTCTTAATATCACTCAGTAGCATAGCACAAAAGTCTGAGCCTCGGTCATATGAAGTGTTTAGTGTTTGTAATACATTGATGTATTAAGTAAGGCTGCAACTTTGAAATCTCAGCATGTCATCCCTCTTTTCACCACATTATGTAATTCCTGCGTGAAGCTGTCACTGTAAGGTTTCAGAAAATTCTAGAACAGTTTTAGGTCGCCATTATACCCTGGGCATAAGACAAAGGAGGAAAGCCATCAAATTCTAGAACCTACACTGAGAAAGGATTAATGGATTACTATTTCAGGAACGATAACGGAATAAGATTTCTGTGAAATCACATTTTATTTGCTAAATTAAAGTGAATTAGTTTCCTACCAGGTGCTAGCCCACTTTGTTACAACATAGAAGTATGAAAACTTTAACAATTATTGTATATATTTACAAAAAAGGTTCTGCTTCATTTATCAGAATGCTAACTAGTATAACATCAAAGGTGCAAGATATGAGACTGGGAGCATTTTGATTGCCTCTCAACGGCTCTCAACAAGGCAACACCTGAGGCGGCAGCTTGTAGCTAACGGTGCAAACAGCGCTAACAGTACAAACTACGGCAAACGTGCTGACAGAGCCAACAGTGTTAACCTGAGGGGGAGCCAGAGGTTGGGTGAGACACTTCCACAACGACGCTGTCGGTTGGGGCCATTTGTAACCGCCGTATGAGAGAAAAGCAGCAGCCGTGAGCTAATCACACTCTCATGCACTAACATAGACTAAAAGCATGCACGGCCGGCCCGGCTATATCAATATAGCAACAACACACACAGAGATAGAGTGACTTCATTCTCTGCTCAGGAAGACATTGTTCCACTTTATCTTTATCACATAGACAATAGTTTTTTGCTGCTATAATAATGCTCTAAATGTCATATATTGCTCCTTTACTATCTATCCACGTTACACACAATATTAAACCATTCTGAAACATTTTTAGCAAGAATTTAAAAAAAATACAGCTGCTTTTTCTTTAAAAAAAAAAGTGTATTTGTATAAAATTTTGCGAAACATGAAATTGTATTGCAACAAAGTTCCTCTTTTTTGCACCACATATTATAATCATTATCATTTCACATCATTCACTTACAATATTGGTGTAAAAAATGTGCTCTTCTCACAGCAAAACACTATGAATAAAGAGAGAAAGTGCAATTGGTCAAATGTTTTTGTTGATGGAAATTAAACGCTAACAGCAATACAAAACATTTTCTCCACTGCATGCAGACACAACCTACACAAGTCAGAGCTGTGTATGATGACAACAAGACATATTGGGCTGTAAAACACAGACAGATCCCAGCATTGGAGGTGAATGATACAGGCTGTTTGTGAACAAAGGCAAATTGGTTTTACCCACTGGGGCAAAAACAACAACGGTAAGTAAATTAGCCAGTAGGCTGCCAGACACAGGGGAAGGCAGCTAATTCACTTTTATCTTAATTGTCCTTTTCCTAACAATGAGATGCTGTTTCCATACAGTAATAACCTTCGCGTGTGAAAGTCACTGTCTGTGTGTCTCTCCAGGGGTTTGACCAGCACAAGACATCTGACTTGACCCTGTGGGCAGCCGATAGCTGGTCACCTATCAGGGGGCCTCACACCATTCCACTGCAAGTCAACATGGTTCTATTATACTGAGCACAAGTCACACTGCCTTTTGATCAACAAACATTCACTGAAACATTCTTTTAATATACGCATCTGTTTTAGAAGACTGTTAGATTGACTGTAACCAGAAATGTTGAATTTAAGAGGAATTTGACCAGTTGTTTGGATTAACGCTCTAGTGCAGATCAGAGCAAACTAATTAGTCCTCTGTGAATTGGTCTATCAGTCCCATTGTCCTCAGCCAGTGTTATGCTATTGATCCAGCCAGTCAACAATCTATCCATCAATCAGCAGCAGGCCAAGTGACAGGACCCACAGGTGACAAAAACAGAAGTCTGCAGCGACTGTTTCATAAGCCCTAACAACTAGGTTAGTTAGTTAAAAGAGTTTTACATTAAATTATGAAACTTCTCTAACAATGCAATCATGCACTGAACACAGAATCTTTTAGAAAATCCCTGTATATAACGCAGTTTATCATCCTCGCCTTTGCTCTCAGAGAACAGCACTGAGAAGCCTGTGGAATGGTGAGCTCCTATTGGCTGATGCTCGTCTGTATAAAGACCCGCTGTGGCAAATTAAATCAGATCAACTGCGAGCATCCTCCGTGAACCACCGGGACGCTCGATCACACTGGCAGGATTTCTGTGTTGTATTGCTTCTTGATTTTAACATTTTCTGCAACAAACACTGGGTCATCACTGACACCATGAAGGAAAGGAGAAATACACAGCCGCTGGTAGTGAGGTGTAAACTGGTTCTTGTGGGAGACGTACAATGCGGAAAAACGGCGATGTTGCAAGTCCTGGCGAAGGATTGTTATCCAGAGGTATGTTCTAATGTGGCTGCTGTTAGGGAAAAAATAACTAAACGCGTATGCATATACAGCTGATTTGTAGTTTTGCTGATAACCAGAGCGCTAAGTTATCTTAAAATGATTAAATGTGGCAGAATTAAAAACGGTGCGCATGTTGCAGAGTCAGTTTTCATGCGCATTTGTATAACATGTTGTCCTCTTGGTTTATTTTGTATGCATTTACCGTAATACCTTAAGGGGCATCAGCTGTTTTATCGCATAATCAATGGAATTGTATTCCTTACACATTAATGATTGTTTCATGCTATACTGCTGTGCGCAATATTTCTTGCAGCTGCAGTGATTAATGTGATTGATTGATTCGAAATGTATTCAAAGTGAACAGGGAAAAAAAAATGTTTTTTTTATTAGCCAGATTAATTCCATTACCTGTAGCTGACAGACAGACGCTTCCACACTAATGGCACCATGCTGTTTATTGCTCCCCAGACCTACGTGCCCACGGTATTTGAAAACTACACAGCCTGTCTGGAGCTGGAGGAGCAGCGAGTGGAACTCAGTCTGTGGGACACTTCAGGTACCTGATCACATTTTCTCTGTCTATCCGGTCTATCATGGCCTGCCATTCTGCCTGCAGCACTGAGGGAGACTATTAGGCAATGCGCAGTGAATGTGATGAGTGTCTGTCTCAGCTGCGTCTTAGAATATCTTCCGAGATATTCTTCTTCTGCTAGCAAGACATGGAATTGTTATAACCCTGTCCATCTTGGAATAAAGGAGATAATATGATTGTGGTGTTTGATTACATAAAGGCTAATGGGCAGGCCTCATACTCTTTGTTTTCATCCATCGCTGAGGCACAAAATGTGCACTTGTTGAACTGCAGAGTCTCAGTCATCTTTAATTTCTAAATGTCAGATGATTAAATGTCCTTATATATCACCTGATGCTTTTTGCATATGGCAAGATAAAGGATTGACAGATCTATATTTCTGTGCATAATATGTTTCACTGGAAACTAGGCATAGAGACAGGGATTATTCCGCTTCACTTGTTGTTAATGCTGACTTTGTGCATCATATGTTCATTTACACTAAGCGTGAAAAAGAGGGTCAATGTGTCAGTGTGGATCTCCCCGGGATCTGCTGTTCGGTGTATTGACCTGGATACTGTGAACACGGGTCTGCAGCACCTGTTTGATTCCCTTCATGCTCACTGCACAACAATTTCTCTTTCAGTCCATTTATCCCTCTCCATCCACACTAGTGCCGGATGTATCATACGTCACTGTGGCTGAGCAAGTTGGCTTGTGTGTTTTTGTGCATACGTGTGTCTGTGTGCAACAAATCCTTTATGTAATAGACCCACTTGTGTGAGATGATGCAGTGTTTACTGTGTTCTTGCTGCCCCCCCCCCCCCGCACCATTATCCAAAAGCGGCAGGGAAAAAGTGAGTGTAATTCCCTCCCCAGACCAAATCCTGCTTTTTAATCCCAGACTGTGGACTTTTGGTCTGGCCAGCAGGAATGGGCCTGGTGCTGGGGTTGATGGGCAAACAGAGAGACATCCTGTTGAGCAGGAAGGTTTTCTGGAGCAGACAGACAGGAGGCAGCTCCGAAACTCTGGTGACCTGCATTTGCCTCCATATGCTGCTGCGGGTCACCCACTAGAACAGCATGATGCAGGGGATTAAGACTCTGAATAGGTCCACTGGGCCACCCCTTCTGACTGACCCAATGAGTTTGACATGCTTTCTTTTTCTCTCTTTCTTTTCTTCTTCGTTCTTTCACTTGTATGTGGAGCTTTTCTGTTTCAGTTCACACTTTTCTCCTGCCCATCTTTCACCGTATTAACTCTTTTCTTCCCTCTGTTGACCCCTTTCTCTTTCGCTTCCTTGCTACCCATGCACATACCAAAATTGCACCTGTTAGTTTGTGGCTACTTTGCATCAGGGAAACAATGAATATACACAATAACAAAGCTAATGTGACTTACAGACAGTTGTGAATTACCCGGTTAAATTGGCCTCAAAAGGAATCACATAAAGTTATTCATGGTGATTTTGAATATTTTTATTTGCAACACGCTTTAGGTTTGATTTAAAGACTGCACTTTCACTCTCTTGTCTCTCCAGTGAGACTTAAATCACATCTCCTCCCTATCATTTGTTATAGATGACTCTCGTGAATCTCATGTCAGGCTGCAGGTAATGGACGACACCCACAGGGGCTATTTGTTGGCCACACCATACAGTTTCTTCTTCTTACTGTAATTTGGTCTAATTGCGTGGAGTTGTGCTGCTGCAGCCCTACCACACTGAGAGGGTCCTCTCATTATCCTGACTCCCCTTCATTGATTGGACTGACCTCATCACTACCTCCACATGGCAGGCAGCTCCTTCTCCCAGCCCCGCCATGGATTTACGGGCCAAAATCAATCCACCGGTTTTAATCAGCCCGGTCCGATCGGACATGTGGGGGGAGAGACAAAGAGGAGAAGGCGAACATCGTCCAGTGGCTATAACTCATGAATAGTGAATAATGAAACTCGTTATGGTGTTAGTGGGTAATATATTTCAGGTTGAATGGTCTTGCTGATAAAGCCTTTGCGTTTTAGAAGATATTGTATATACAATGTAATCATTTATTGTATGATTAATGAATGAGACACATTTGTAATGGACCCAATATCCATTTAAGCTGATGAAACCATCTGTATGATTGTAAAGGAGAGGCATTGTTAAATGATAATAATCATATTAATGGCTTACCATGATAGTTGTCTATTAACAATTAAATGTTAGAATTTAAATTTGAAATGACTGATTATATATATTGCCTATGGCTTGTTATTAGTCATATAGGGTTCAGTCTGTTTTAAGGCTCCAACCATTTTATTGGTATTTTTCCATTAGGAAATTAAATGATTAAACAATGCATCAAATCACTTAATTGACTCAACGTTTCAGCACTAGTTCAGTTTAATTAGAATAAAGGTTAAGGTAAACTATTCTAGGCCGATGAATTCTATCCAACAGGCTGATCGAACTGATTGTTACTAGAATACAAATTTGAACTACTAAATTTTTTTCCTCTGAGGCTCTGATTATGGCTTTATGACATATTACTAGCAGAATACACTTTTAATTCAATGCATGTCATGGCTTTACATTTTTCAAACCATCTGTTGTTGGAGCCAACTTCAAAATCCAGAGTGGGATGAGCTTTGACAATGTCAAGTTACAAAGTAAAGCTTGTTAACAGCTCAACGTGGTGATGCTCAGGAACAAAGGGCCGTCCTCCCTCTCCCTGCAGGGGTCTTCAGCAGTGATTCTGACTGACTCTGGCATGTAAAACCAGGGAACAACTGTCTGATGCAATGTAGTGTGTCTTTTGGCCTGGCTGTGAAGTCCATAGTTATCAGCTGCAGCAGCAGCAGCTTCCCAGTCAGCTGAGTGTGGGTGGAGGGGCAGGGCTACTCTCATCCCCAAATCTGTGAGTCATCCCATCATTGGATCATTACTCTGTCTGACCCCTGCATTCTCACTGTAGAGGAGTGTGCTAATGATGAAGATAGGCTATATCGCTCAGTTGATTTAGCACACATGCACAAAAAATACCCTCACAGTCTCACTCATGCACACACAGAAAAAGCAGATTCTCCCCTCCCCCACCTGTATGCTCAAACACAAGGCCCGTCGTCTAGGCCTGCGAAGCCTACTTCTGCTCTGGCCCAATTTCCACCTCGACACTTAGCTCTGGGCACCGCACCATCAAGACGGATGGAGTTGAGCTCAGCTGCAGGAGTTTGGTTATGCTCTTTTCTTTTCCTTCCATTCCCCAGTTAGTCAGCCTCACTCTCCATGTTTCATGCCTCAGAAACTCTCCATCTGTTGTCGAGGCATGCTGTTGAGAAAAGGGAAGCATTTGGAGCAGGCTCTGCATGTGTATTGATCTATCCAAGCCATTCTTTCGGTTGTTGCAATGGAGAGAAGGAGGGAAGAGAGGGAAAGCGACAGAGACTGGTACTCTGTGATATCAGACTGCAGGGGGTGAAGGATTAATGGCATAGGAGGGCTCTTTGTGATCTACCTCAGTAGGCTACACTCCTGCTTTCCCTCCTCTCTTCCTCCTGGCTTTTCCTTGACACAATAGAAACAACTGTTTCTTCCAGGATTAGAAACTGGGTCTTGGAGTGTCTGGAGAGTGCCACTAAGGCTGCTACTGCACCCAAACAGCATGTTGTGGAGCTTCAAATACTAATATTTACACATTCATATAATTTTTTTATTTAATTCCTGTGGAGGTAGGATACATATGCCCACTGAATCCTGCATCCTTTATACACAAATTGATTTATTTGAAGAAAAAAACATCCTAGACATTCCCTCCATCTCCCCTTCCTCTTGACAGGGTAACTAATTTGTCAGCTTTAATTCCAAAGGCTCTTGGACCCCTGTGCAGCTTTCCATCGACTGCTGCATTTAGATCAGTGGCCATTTAATGCAGAATCACACCAGGTTCCTGGCTGTGTGATAACCTCCTGAGGGTGATTGAGAAGATTTATAGAGCGCTCTGCCTCTGATTCTCCTATGAGACACCTTAGAGTCCCCACACACATACACACACTCATCCTAGTGGTGCTAATTGTTCTGATTTTAATGTGTGTCAATTTTCACAGTCAGCAAACGCAAAGTTGTCTCACAGATGAGCGTGTCTTTTCAACTCAGCCCGAGGTGTAAACGGTGTTAGGGCAATAATGTAATTTGCATTCTTATGGTGTTGACGTCTGTAAAAATACAGCCGTAGTAAATCATTTAGTTTAATCACAATGTTTCAGTTAATTTGCTACTTAACAGTATAGTATTTTTTCTATCCAAAGGCTTAGAAACAGAGTTTTAATACAACAAGTCCCTTTGTTCCTCTGCTGCGATGTTTACTTTCTTCAGGACATTGAGCCCTGAGGAATTTCATCGCAGCTTGTCATTATTCCACTCACAGCGCCTGGCAGCTGGCAAATTCAGTTTTACCCTTTGATAATGTGGAAAATCATTAAGTATTCATGAAACTGATCTGTATGCACACATCCATGTTGTGTGTGCTTGTTCATATGTTTCCTTCTGATGCATTGTTTTCTACGCTGTAAATCAATTAGGATGGTTGTGTAATATCTAACGAGTAATTACACAGACGGCTTTTGTTATCTGTAGCTATAAGAGGAACACTGAATCCCTTTTGGGATTCCCACAGAGCCTAAAGTAAACATGTTAATCCCATTGAGCGGTTCCTCTTCTGTTTCATCTGATCACAGACCTCTGGCTGCTGCCAAATTTAAATAGTGAGTCTGTGTGTCATTAGGTGTGGTTTTGTGTGTTTGTGTGTGACGGATGTATGTCTGTGGTCCCCAACTCTGTTGCAGAGCAGAGGAATGTCCCCAACAGGAGGTGGGTGGGCAGTTTGCGGTGTAAAGTGATTGATTGGCAGTTAAAGCGAGCCTTTATGGAGAGGTGGGAGGAATGCCTAATGTAGATGGTGGATTCCAAGGCTGTTGCTGTGGTAACAGAGGGACTGAAGGTATTGCGCGCTGAGCAGAGGATTTTTGGGGGTGGTGGGTGGTTTACTTAAGGATTCTGAGCGTGAGTGGGAGCGTCTGCCTGCCCCGAGCCCACCGTTCCACTTGCGTAATCTACTGCAAGAGAAGATCAATGAGGATTTAGGGCTCGATTGTCATCTTCTCTCCTTCTGAAATGCCAACAGAGGATATAGGAGCAGAGGAAAGAGCAGTTTTAGGGACAGCAAAGTGAGGCTCAGCAGGAGAAGTGATGCCGATTGCACATAATCCCTGCAGCTCCCTCATTCTGCCTCTGCCACTCTGCTGCTCGATCACCCTATTCGCACTGACCAACTGCCTGTTGCTACAGCAGTCGAGTCCGGAAACAATCTCCAGTTAAAATTAATTATTCATTCACTCACTAATTTAACATTTTACAAAGCAAATTTAGTCTACATCTTTGTCCCTTTGATATGAAAACATGCCTTTTAATGTGGCACCAGAAAAGAGCGGTGAGCTGCAAGTCTGACCTCAAAGTTTTAAAAATATCAAAAGGCCAACACTCAAGAACAATACAAGTTAAAGAGAAACAAAGAATAGAAGTGTGTTACCATTTCACCATGAAAATGAAAGGAGGACCTTTGGCAATATTTCAAAATGGCTGCAGTGCAATATTCTTCTGAAACATTTGTCTCACATATCAGCAATATTCAGCACTGCACTCATTCTGCTTCAAGTCCCTGTGGTCAAAAAGGGCTGCACTGAAGGCATTGATGGCGCATGGAGCAACTTGAAATCAGATGCCTGCGTCTGTTTTTAAAGTTTGTCTTGTCATTTATTCATGTTTGTAATTATCTGTTTTCTGCCCTCTAAGGTTCTCCATACTACGATAACGTGAGGCCCCTGTGCTACAGTGACTCAGATGCAGTTTTGCTGTGTTTTGACATCAGCCGTCCTGACACTGTGGACAGCAGTCTGAAGAAGGTAATGTCTTCAGTACTTTACATTAAAGTGATGTTTCACTGCTGTGTACCATTGTGCTTAATATCCGCAATTCCCTCAGATTTAGCCTGCTTTCATCAGAGTATGCCTTACGACAGATGATTATTTACTGTACACTGTGGCAAAATGGATCCACTGAACTGACTGTCCTTTGCTGTCCACAGTGGAAAACTGAGATCCTGGACTTCTGTCCGAGCACACGGATCCTGCTCATTGGCTGTAAGACCGACCTGCGCACAGATGTCTGCACGCTGATGGAGCTGTCCAATCAGAAACAGACTCCCATTACCTATGAGCAGGTGAGACAAAAGAAGTAACACAAGGAGTTTTTCAGGAATATAATATAGTCAACGTCAAATTAACAAAACATGTATGACGACCACACTTAAATAGTACACTTACTTAACTTTTCATTTTGAGGCATTATTTATGTCAGGAACCTATGGATATTGATACATATCACATCTTGCATAGCAGTACACTTCCACAGGAGCAGTTATTTCCAGCTGGCATTGTCGTTTTTAATTTCACAGCCATTTTATGAGCTTTCAGGGCATTTCTTCCTAAAGACCACACTACATCGTGACCCTGGTGCAAATATAAAACAATGAAATGTATTAAAGGACATTATGCACCCTTCATCATTCATCACATGTATTGCAGGGTTCTGCTATGGCCAAGCAGCTGGGTGCAGAAGCTTACCTGGAGTGCTCAGCATTCACCTCGGAGAAAAGCATCCACAGCGTGTTCCGCACCGCAGCAATGGCCTGCATCAACAAGCTGCAGCCTCTCCCGAAGTCAAGCCCCACCCGCCGCCTCTCCAAAAGACTTCTCCACCTGCCCAGCAAGTCGGATTTGCTCTCCTCCACCTTCAAGAAGGAGAAGACCAAGAGCTGCTCTATCATGTGAGTGGAGACCTCCTGGGTTACAGTCCTCACATGCAACCCCCAGCCCCTGCCTCTTTGGTCTCGGGGAAGGGGGGGTGGGCATGATGGTTTTATCAGGGCTTCCTGCTGAATCCTTCCCTCACCCCCCCGAAAACCAAACACCCCTCAGAAGAGGTGGACACTTCGCTGTCCACTTGCTCCTGAACCTTTTAGCGCACATTCATCTTTTTCCACTACTGTTTATCTTGCTTTCGGAGAAACAATATCAGTCAAGGTTTGATCATCAAGCTATCATTTTTTTCACCTGTAAACAGTATGCAACTACAATGGTGTTACATCTGTATGATTTTACTATCTCTAGGCACATGTTGATTTTGTCCAAATTGGAAATGTGCAACGTGTGACGTTTAATCTTGTGATGTAAATGCCTCTCAGACAATTCAATGGATATTTTTCTAAGTACAAAAATAAATCTAGCATGAAATCATCAGGAATTAGCAGCATCCTGTACATCCCTCTTAGTAAGGTGTGTGAGGTGTGAAATAGCTTGTTGCTGGTGTCCCCATTTAGGCCTGTGAAAGCACAGAGATGTAGAAGGAGTAGTGGGACAAACCACAGTGAGAGCTATTACATAGAGAGCTGTTCTCGTTGTCTCAGTGGTGATGAGTGCAGGGATAAGAGCTGTGAGCACAGGCTGCTGTGCAGACAGCAGTCTAGACCATTTCAACCTGCATGGATTGTTACTGCATGGTTGTGTAGCTCTGGACAGCGCTGCTCCAAAGGCTTTCAGTGCTGAAGAGGGTCTGTGTATACAACACAACTGCAGAAATGAGGAAACGCAAAAAAAAAAAAAAGTGTGTTGTTGGGCTTCCGGTATCTCTGCTGTCACAGCTGAAGTCTATTTTGAAATACTGTTTTGGTAATGGGACAGACACATTTTAAATGATGAGAAAGGATGCTTTTATATAATAAGCATAAAAACAGTTCAATGCAGAGCTGTGGAGTGATATTTATGAAGCTATGGCTGGTTAATGATGCCAGTCAAACTGTTATGAGGCATTTTTAAAAGCATAGGATGACACTAACTAAGTCAGGCCGACTGCTAATGGGAAAATCTGGTTTGCAGTTTCAAATATTGTTCGGAAAAGATTTGTAGCATTGCGTTGTTGACAGTTTTTCAACAATTCACAAATGGTATGCAGTTTTGAAAAATGCCTTTCACATCCCGGAAGTCAATGAGATATTTTGACTACTGTAATACGCCTGTGGATTTCTCTCGTTTGCAACAATCCAATGTAGCACTCCCAACCTGACTCTACTCTTCCAAGATGACTAGTTTTGTGTCGTACACCCCTGTTAATCCATTTACCTTCAATAAACAGAACCTACTGTAGGTTACAGCAACTACGAAGCAAAAATTGGACCCTTTTCAGAGCTTAAATCTTTGGCTTCATGGTTATGTGTGTGCAGCATTGATCTCTGTGCTTCTAACCATAAAGCAATAATGATTTAAGTGTGTGATGCAAGATAACCTGTGCGGCAATAAAGATGCAGCTTTGTGATTACTGTCATGCTATAGCGCTCCATGGACATCCATGATATAGACTGAAACCATCTCTGCTGTATAAAGAGGCTGCTGCTCTGTGTTTGCCCCTCTTCCTCCGTGTTAGTAGCCACTGGTATATAGAATAATCAGTGACAATGTTCTGCTATGAAATAGATTGGTGTATGTGGATAAGAGGGAACGACACTCTTTGAGTTGGAGATGCTAAAATTTGCTGTCAATTTTACATAATCATAATAAAAAAGTATTGAGGCAGCAGGACTTAAATTAACTACTTGAGTGAGTTGACAATATATACTTATGAAACTGGAAATCTACTTCAAAAGTCTATAAATCATCTTGTAAAAAGGGCTAGTGCGTGGAGGGAAAAAAATAAATGATGTTAGGGAACAAGTAATTAAAAGGCACAGGCTGGCCCTGTCCAAAGAAAGCTATTTTTCCATTCTTTGTTTATTTGGTTAATGTGTATTATCTTTTGGTATTTTAAAGCATGATGTGAGTCCCGGTGTTGTTTTAGAAATATCTCTCAGAGATAGTTGTAGCGTCTTCATGGAGCTGTGGACTCCCCCGGTAGTCGGAGGAACTTAAAGTGGTGATTTGCACAAAGGCTTCCAGTTCATGTTCACACACCAAATTCCTCAGCATTGCCTAGCAACAATTCAGCATAGGAAACATTGACTGGCTCTTGGGTTGGTTGTGTGGACAGAGAGGGTTGGCTCACAAGCAGACATCCCCGCATCCATTATTACAGCGTCCATTACGCATTTATTGCCAGGCTTGTTTAAAAAAAAAAAAAACATTTCTTGATATTTTTCTTTGGGTTAGGGAGCTGATGCCAGGCCTTCTGAAGATGGGATAGATGGGCGGCTCACGGACCATGTCAGTTAATATGCAGCCTTTGTGTTGTAGTCAGTGTGTGGTACAATGGTGCAGTCAAACTCCTAAGCATGTCCTATTAAAGTTGTATGATTGTACATACTGTCTCTTGTTTTATAATCATTGTAAGACATCTTCAAGGATGTCAAATCAAAATATTGTCGTTGATGTGAATATTTAATTGGTAGCTATTTTTGCCTTTTTTTATTGACATGTACATTTGTTTAAAATCTATTTTGGAAATTTTACTTTTTTGCCTTTTTTTTTTTTTTTTTTTGCTGTGTTGAATAAAGCTTGCCCTGTCCGGCACCCTTGAATTGTTGTTCTCCTGTCATTTGAAACTTAAATCGTTAACAATTCATTAGTGAAAAAACACTCTCTGTGATTAAATGCTTTACAGTAATATATCAGTTTCATAGTGTTGACTTAAATAATCTGAATAAGAATTAAAATTGCTAATGAAGATAAACTCCTAATAAAACCGCAAGTGGTGAGATTAATTATGTATTTGTATATCAATTATTTTATAAATAAATGTATACATTACAAATATTATTTATGTACACCCACTGTTAAGTTCAGTGTTGAGTGAACCCAGAATTCAGAACGCAGACTCTGAAAGCAGATTAAAAGGCAGGCGGGCAAGGGATTGGAAATCCTGAATAGATGACACAGATGATGAAATCAAAGACAAAAAAAAACAGGGACTCTCACAATAACTACTTTGGTCCAAGAGCGTAGCTTCGACTGTGGTAGACGTAACAATCTGGCCAGGACTGAGAGGAAAGCCAGAATTGATATACTGCAGCAGTTGATTAGGTGATTAGACTCAGGTGTGCCAGCTGCCAGAGCTCAGGAAAAAACAAACCAACACACAGACACACAGGGAGACCACAGGAGACAAGAGGGCAGGGAAAACATGGCATGACACTTTATACGATCATAGTATCTCTCTTATTTCATCTTTTTTCACAGTTTGATTCCATGAAATGCTCAAATACAGTATTTTGCATTTGACTGTTGAGATGCCTCCGACTGAAACATACCATTGACGTTCATCCAGCTTTCTTACCTTCAGGTGTTTTAAACATTAGTATGAGATACTGATTTTGATACTTAAATCAAAACTGGCACATTTATCAAAAAGCCTTAAACATAGTTTTAAAAAGTGTAATAATGATGCCCATCTAGTTTAAACCCTCCTGTCATTTTTCTGATCACATACTTCTGAAAGTGTTGAAATGAAAGTGAACAGAATTCTCCAGTAGTGTATCACTTCAATCATCTCTGTAGGAAGTGAGGTGCTTATCTTTTCCACTCCATCAGGGCTAATAATTATTTAACAGGCTCTGTGTCACCGCATGCATGCAGAGCATGTCTCATTAAGGATAGAGCTAATTTAAATCAAGATGGATAGGGGATTACTTCATCCCTAAACTAAGATCATAGTCGTTGATTATTAGTGAGTTATTATCACAGACTGAGAAATAAAAATATGTCATTTGGAGGTGTACCTGGGAAATGATTAACAGCATAATAAGCATAAGGAGGACAATTTTGATAGCACCTACAATGTAAAATACATCATTTGATCAATGGAACCTTTTTTTAAAATAATAATAACAATTAAAGCTGCAAGTAGCGATGAACGGGCCCTCGTATCTTTGTGTACGTCGAGGGTAGACCTCAGCATACGCAGCCAAGAATGTCTGCGACCATTGGACAACACGACCACGAGTTAGACATTTTTTTCCTGCTTTGGAGTATTTGACCCTGGAAATTGTGCTTTGCAAATAGTCCACCACTTCCTGCAACCACTGTGTGGTGCTAAACAATGTGCGTCAACATGCATTATGTTGCTCTATATCAAGTGTAGACAACATCATGTAACCGTCATGTGAATCGGATATTCTTTGTCAAATAACGCTGATTTCCTTTCGACATTAGGTGGCGCTTTGACTGGAAAATTGGCTTGTAGACATCCCCAAGCCATGACTGTTATCAAGCATGGCAAGTTTGGGACGATTTGAAGTCCAGTGGAGACACATCAGCTTGCTGTTTCATGGGGAGTCACGTAAAATGGACGCCACACCACGGCTACACCATTCAAAAATGAATGGAAAATTCAAACAAAAATCAAAATTGCAGACTGCCAGTATAATTTATAGCATAGTCTCAAGAGACTTTTTTTAAGTATCCATGTGATACATGTGTCTACAAAATGTTATACATCTAGGTGAAATGTACCGCTGGGGCTGCTCTTTTGAATATTAGTAGGGGGCGCTGTCAAGGCAATTTCGAAAAGAAAAGGCAAAACCCCATATGAGTTATTTATGTTTATCACCTTTGACACATGTGCAAAGTTCCATGGCTATTTGATCATCCTAAGCCACAGAAAACTCAGCTTCCATTTCATGGTGAATATTGCGTTGCCATGGCAACATATTTTAACGAAAACTTAAAAGATTCATGCTGAAGTATCATCAATGTATTAAGGCTTTCCTCAGAAGATTTGAGGTCCATCAGATCAACTGGCTAGGAGCAGTACATCAAAGTAGAAAACATGTCATTTCCTTTTGCCAGTAGGTGGCGCTATGACATTGAGAACATTTTGGCATGGAAATGTACTCAAGCCTGAACTAGCATTATGCATAAGAAATTTTGGGCAGATTGGACAATGTACCTTGGAGTTACAACAACTAGTCCCTCTTTCATAGCGAATGGCAACTCACAATTCAAATTCACAATATTCATGATGACCTATTATCAATGTCTTAAGGCTTTCTTTCTAAAATTTGAGGTTGATCTGATGAAATGGCTAGGATGAGTACATCAAAGTGTAAAACTTGTCATTTCCCTTTGCCAGTAGGTGGCGCTATGACTGTGAAAATTGAGGCATGGGAATGTTTTCAGGCCTGGACTAGCATCCTGCATAGGAAATTTTGGGCAGATTTGACAATGTACCTTGGAGTTACAACAATTTCAATTTTCATGAAAAATTTAACAAAATGGATGCCACGCCATGCCAAGGTTGTTGCATGAAAACTCATGATTTTGATAACTTTTCATTATGAAAGTCTTAAGATTGTGCTGACCAAATGCCGATCGCACAAATACTGTAGGAGGAGTTCGTGAAAATACAAAGCCTGAAAATGGCAAAAATGGCCAAAAAGAGCTAACTACTGTAGCGCCCCCTAGCGGCTGAAGGAATTGAAAATGTGAGGGTATGTTACAGGCTGCTATGTGGACATGTGTCTCAAATTAGATAGGCGCAATGGTTTTAAAGTTAGGTTGATTGATGTACAGAGCCACGCCCCTTATAAGTTCATTGGTCCATAGCTTCTTAACACAATAAGTTAACAATATTTTAAGGGGTTTTTGATGAGATCGAATGAATAATGATCCACATCAAATTTGGTAGCAATCTGACTCAGCGCTTAGGAGTAAAATGGTGGAAAGCTGAATGGGCGGAGCTTCATTGTTAGAGTGTATTGATTGTAGAGCAAATACAAGTGAACATGTGTGTCAAATTTCAAGTCAATCGGACAAGTGGGATGAAGGCCGTGGTCTCTTAAGCTGTAGGAGGCGCTAGTGAGCCATTTTGTCAAACCAGGGAAATGGGACCCATAAAATCTAAAATTTTCACTCAGTCCTGATACGCCTGCCAAATTTGGGGAGTTTTTGAGCATGATAAAGCCCTTAAAAATGTGATTTTAGAGGAGAAAGAATAATAATTCTTTGAATAGCAATAGGGCCTTTGCCTGACTTTGTCGGTGCTCGGGCCCTAATAAACATTTGAAGAACAATAGGTCCTATGCTACCGACTACGTCGGTGCTCGGGCCCTAATAATAATAATAATAATAATTCCTACAGTTTCAATAGGGACCTCGTGGCCCGCCGTTGTCGGTGCTCGGGCCCTAATTAGACAAATTGTCTCATGAATGTGATTTGAAGTTAGCTCATGCATGCGATTTTTAAGGGCTTTCATTTTGAAATGCTACATCAGAATGTCCTGGTTCTCTCTGAGTAACACCTTGAGGTGGTCTGCTATTAACCTGTCGTGAAATGATTTTGTAACTATGCACCATTTCCCATAATATCTCATCTGCAATTTATTAGCCTTCTTTCTTAGCCTTCTTTTTAAGGCTCAGTCTGGACCAGTCCATGAGGCTGTGATCTCTGGTGATCGTAGACTCTCTGGCTCTTCTCTCTAACTGTCTGGAAGCAAGAAGCGCTTAGAGTGGTTCAGTGTGTTCAGTGGACTGCTGTGGTGCTCGGGTGTCCTGGGATGATCGCCTGGTCCACATCCACTCTCAGATGCTCCAGGAATGCCAAAGACAGGAAGACTCCTGTCCTATGAAATCAACAACAAGTCATGAGTATTGTCATGAATATATTCAAACAGAATGAAGGCTGTTTAGTTATTTTAACAAATTTTATGGCACCTCTGCTAGTATAGTCTTAGTAAAGGCTTACTTACTTCGTAGACTAAATCACAGGTGACCATCGCTCTCCAGCTCGTCTTGTGGTCGGCCATCCTTCTCATCTGGTCGGGAGGACGAATTTCTTCTTTGTCATCAAGGAAAGGGCTGGACGTACTAACGCACACAAAGTGAGTAAGATACATCACTAGAGTTTTTAAATAAGTTGGACTTGGATGATGCTTTTGAAAATGTTAATTATTACCACACCTCAGTCAGAGAAAGACATGTGCCGTAATAAACAAAATAAAAACAAAAAAAATAAGATGCAATATCCTGAGCAAGATAAATAATCACAAAAATATGAAATAACTGATTAAAAGAAATTACATCTTCTGTTACTGATTATCGTCTTGCCTTTGTCTGGTTCAGAAGTTGGTGGAATTGGCTCTCCAGAGCTTCCTTGCTCTCTGAGGTCTACTCACAAAACCTCCTTGGCCTCTTGTAACCTACCTGCTCCCAGCTTTCTTCTCTGCTCCTCTTTGAGGATGAGCTGCAGCCAGACGATACAGAAAATGACTCTTCAGAGCCTCTTCCCTCCATAAAGTGTTGCTCCCTTCACGTCTTCTGAGATACTGAGGGTGCTGTGAAGAAGCTGCCTCGACCACAAAGACAGAATCTTCTCAATTGATTTTCAAGTAGGTCCTGATGCTGCGCCACAGGCTGCTAATGCTGAACAGGTACCCATAGGGTCCTGACAATCAGTCTCTGAGGAACAGCAACCGAATCCCAAAAGGTGGAAGAAGACGGACTGGAGATCCAGTGGGAGAGCCAACAGGAACAGCAGCAGGGGACCCAGCGGGGACGGGAGGAAAAGCTTGTCGTCTGGGCTGCCAAAAGAGCTGCTGTGGGGACTGCTGGACAACAGGAGAGCCATGTCCAATGTCATCATCCACATCGGACATGGTGTCATAGTCAGAGTCCCCCAGAGACGCTTCGTCTTCTCCTCTTCATCAGGTAGATGAGAGCAGGTAGATCTCACCTTCTTCAAAATTAAAAACACTCCCATCATCATCCTGCTCCTCATCATCAGAAGATAGTGTATGTATGTGTGTGTGTGTGGGGGGGGGGGGGTCTCTACATCACCAGGGTATGAGTAGAGAGGGAGGTCGATGGGTCTGATGAGCCGAGGGAGCGGACGTTCAGCGACGCCGTCTGAATTCTGAAAAGAGCCACCTGATGGGAACAGACAAGACATGCAGGTTAATATTGACTGGTGTATAAAAATATATAGACATCAATGACACTTTGTAATTGTTCACGACCAGATGTGTATTTTAAGCACACATTTTCCACTTTTATTTGAGTGAACCGTGTTCAATACTGCCGATGGTTCACATTGAACTGTATATACTGCTGAGATATAGCCAGTTTGATGAGTGCAGGACTAAATGCGTCATTATGCACATTACACAAATGCAGACAGTTACATACAGATTAATGACCAACCACTTTCTCAACTCAGTAAATTTGTTCACAAATGGAATAAACTTTGAACTTAATAGTATCTATTTTTAGCAAAGCTTCAACAATAATTTTATTTATGCATTTATATTTTTTACAAGAGAGAGAGAGAGAGAGAGAGAGAGAGAGAGAGAGAGAGAGAGAGAGAGAGAGAGAGAGAGAGAGAGAGAGAGAGAGAGAGAGAGAGAGAGACATACAGTTGTGGTCAAAAGTTTACATACACTTGTAAAGAACATAATGTCATGGCCCTCTTGAGTTTCCAGTTATTTCTACAACTCTGATTTTTCTCTGATAGAGTGATTGGAACAGATACTTCTTTGTCACAAAAAACATTCATGAAGTTTGGTTCTTTCATGACTTTATTATGGGTTAACAGAAAAAGTGATCAAATCTGCTGGGTCAAAAATATACATACAGCAGTGCTAATATTTGGTTACATGTCCCTTGGCCATTTTCACTTCAATTAGGCGCTTTTGGTAGCCATCCACAAGCTTCTGGCAAGCTTCTCGTTGAATCTTTGACCACTCCTCTTGACAGAATTGGTGCAGTTCAGTTAAATTTGATGGCTTTCTGACATGGACTTGTTTCTTCAGCATTGTCCACATGTTCTCAATGGGATTTAAGTCAGGACTTTGGGAAGGCCATTCTAAAACCCTAATTCTAGCCTGATTTAGCCATTCCATTACCACTTTTGATGTGTGTTTGGGGTCATTGTCCTGTTGGAACACCCAACTGCGCCCAAGACCCAACCTTCGGGCTGATGATTTTAGGTTATCTTGAAGAATTTGAAGGTAATCCTCCTTCTTCATTATCCCATTTACTCTCTGTAAAGCACCAGTTCCATTGGCAGCAAAACAGCCCCACAGCATAATATTACCACCACCGTGCTTGACGGTAGGCATGGTGTTCTTGGGGTTAAAGGCCTCACCTTTTCTCCTCCAAACATATTGCTGGGCATTGTGGCCAAACAGCTCAATTTTTGTTTCGTCTGACCACAGAACTTTCCTCCAGAAGGTCTTATCTTTGTCCATGTGATCAGCAGCAAACTTCAGTCGAGCCTTAAGGTGCCGCTTTTGGAGCAAGGGCTTCCTTCTTGCACGGCAGCCTCTCAGTCCATGGAGATGCAAAACACGCTTGACTGTGGACACTGACACCTGTGTTCCAGCAGCTTCTAATTCTTGGCAGATCTGCTTTTTGGTGGTTCTCGGTTGACTCTTCACCCTCCTGACCAATTTTCTCTCAGCAGCAGGTGATAGCTTGCGTTTTCTTCCTGATCGTGGCAGTGACAAAACAGTGCCATGCACTTTATACTTACAAACAATTGTTTGCACTGTTGCTCTTGGGACCTGCAGCTGCTTTGAAATGGCTCCAAGTGACTTTCCTGACTTGTTCAAGTCAATGATTCGCTTTTTCAGATCCATGCTGAGCTCCTTTGACTTTCCCATTGTAGCATTTGTGGGCGTTTGTATCCAATGAGCCCTATTTAAATGGCCTCAGAGAAGTCACCAGCTGTAGTCACTCATAATCACTCACAAGAAGTTAAGAGGCCATGCTATGAAGCTCATTTCATTGACACAACTTTCTAAGTCACCAAAATTGCTAATTCATGTTGCTGTATGTATATTTTTGACCCAGCAGATTTTGTCACTTTTTCTGTTAACCCATAATAAAGTCATGATAGAACCAAACTTCATGAATGTTTTTTGTGACAAAGAAGTATCTGTTCCAATCACTCTATCAGAGAAAAATCAGAGTTGTAGAAATAACTGGAAACTCAAGAGAGCCATGACATTATGTTCTTTACAAGTGTATGTAAACTTTTGACCACAGCTGTATATACAGTAGATATACATATATATATTTATACATACATACACATACATATATATATACGTATATATATATATATATATATATATATATATATATATATATATATATGTATATATATATACACATATATACAGAGTGATTAACTGTTGTATCTGAAGTTTTGTGTGTGTGTGTGTGTGTGTGTGTGTGTGTGTGTTTGTGTGACAATTGTTCTGTGTTCTAATTTATGTGAGGAGACCAGTCACTCAAGTGACATCACTCTAGAAGGTATTCTCTACATATTGGACAAACCACATGGCAGTCACACAATGGAGCTGATCGGATTAGAGATACTACTTTGAGTTTTTTCTCATTATGCCTAACTTTCTGATACCAGTGGATCATCAATAGGGGTGTAACAGTTCACAAAATTCTCGGTTCGGTTCAATACAATACAGTGGTGCCACGGTTCGGTACGTTTTCAATACAGCAAAAAAGCAGAAATGCCAACTCCTCACTGGGGAGACTCTCAAGGGGGCGTGTCTGATTTGATGCTCTGTTTGTTTTTGTTTTCTTTTACAAAGCAGGAATTATGGGCTGGTGAAGGAGTAATGTCACGGGGCTCAATAGCATTAAGCATGTTGGTACAGCCTGGTTGATCACTACAGAGTAGGGATATACCTCTAGTCCTGTTTGAATCAGGAGGGAACAGATACCGAAACGCTGCGGGACAGTTTGTAACGAATATCACATGACTAGTCACGTACACTGGGCGTCATGGTGACGGTGTAAACAAGAAGTAGATTGGTTGCTTAGGTTTAGAAAAAGACGACAGAGTAATAAAGTAGTCTTTAATAATGAAAGGTCGTGTTTGATTCTTAAGATCTTCTCTAAAATATTCCTCTATAAACTCAAACAGACACATTTCCTGGAAAGTATTATTTTTCAGACTTAGTTACAGTGCTGCGGGTTTTGCTCTCTCTCTCTCTCTCTCTCTCTCTCTCTCTCTCTCTCTCTCTCTCTCTCCTATTTAACGTTACATTAATACTAACACGTACACACAAAGGTTTACTAGATTATGTGTGTTAACTTGTTGTACATAGTTGTACAGAACAAAATAAGCATTAATAAGAAAAGGAAAGTCCTCTGTTTTGTGTCCGTCCTCCCTATAGCCGCTAACGTGGCTTCAGACGGCCGCTCCGTAGGTCTGACACGCCGCTCACTAATCGCTCCATTAACAGCTGCTTCCTCCGCAGACATGCAGACTTTAACTGAACAACAGGTGCTAGTAAAGACAACACGGTCAACAACGCCTGTAATCAGTTGTTCATATTTAATTAATCTGGCAGTCGATGGGTATTCAGGACTGTTGTTTGTGAACATCCGGGAACGGTCACGGACCGTGGCGAATCAGGTAAGGACATCGCGTTACGTCGGATGGGTTGCCATGTTTGAGCGCAGTGGCTCCGCCATGTTTGAGCGCAGTGGCTCCACCAATTTCAGCTATATATTATTTTTCAAAAGCAATTTAATATTATTCAAACATATTGTTCGGTTCGTAATGCGTATACGTGTATCGTAACACCCCGAATCATCAAGAAACATCGGGAAATGTCCATCGTTTGTGGAAGGAGAAGACGACGCCACTTTTCACGTTATGACTGGCGTTTAATGACTTTTATGAATAGCTTTTGTTGGTTAGTTTAGCTGTAAAGATTAGTTCAAGTCTTGCAGCAGGTATACGCGGTCTCTCTCTCTCCTCTCTCACAGGTACACACCTGGTGGGGTAAGTTTTTCCTCTTTGATTTTCTTTTATTGTTATTTTGTTAAATTCAGTGCTTGAAGTGGAAAAAAGTGACAGTTCTCCCTTTATTCAAATGTTGGTGTGTGTATTGGCCGGTTTCAGCTATCTTTTACTATCTCTCTACATCATTTATTCTTTCTTTAAACATGTTTTAGCCTTCTGCCTCGTTCATAATCATGTTGAGATTTTATTGTTATATTATTATACTTGGGCTATGCATCTTCTATAGCAACCCTGTAACACTCCAATAATAACTGTAACATTTGAGGGTTCAGGTGGTACCTTTGTAAATTGACCCATAGTGTTAATACTTAAAGTGATTTCCTGTGATATTTGTAGACTGTAGTGTTGCTCTTAGATATATTATAGGATGCCTATACAACCTGAAATCAACATTAGCAGCCAGACAGGAAGGTTTGCATAAAGAGCTGAGGTGTGTGAACTATACATTCTGGGTTTAGGAGCAGTCTCTCAGTCAGGATGCTCAATTATATCATGCAGCTGGAGAAAGGGTCTGATTTCTTTGTGTGATTAAAAGGTACTCAGAGATCTTGGGTTTGGAGGTCTTCTGTTTGGAGGTCTTCATTTTTCAAAAAATGTGAAAGTTTTGACTTAAAACTATGGAATCTTACATAATTGTGGGCCATCATTATTACGATGGATGAAGCCCACTTGAACACTTGAAGACAAAATGTTCTATAGTTGAAAAATGATTTCATTAATTAAGAAAATGTTTGCCCTGTACAATTATATTTAGTAAATCATCAGAGCAGATTCAGAAAACTTTTAAACAAAGTTTCATTGTTTATATTTGTTCACAAAAACAAAAAAGTTAAAAAGAGTTCACTAATAATTTGACAAAAAGGATGTGAACAGTACATCGATAAATTACAGCTCCCTCATTCTTGTCCACTGGAGAGTGTCTGACCAAAAGGATATTTGGGAGTATTTTGTTGCCCACTGGAGAGTGGTGAAATAGTGAATATAATATAGTGAATTTTATGTTGTGTTTTTAGACAAGGAAATCTCTTATTGTCAATGTCTAGACACCCGTAAGCCTTGGAAGAAATACTCAAATTTATCTGACTAAAAGGTTACTTTTTTTGATTTTTCTTGCCTACTGGAGAGTGGTGTTATGATAGTAAATTGTATATTATTGTTTTAGACGAGGAAATCTGTTATTGTTACTGGAAAGACACCTGTACGCCTTGGAAGAAGGTGTCTCTTGTGTTCATCTTCCCAAGAAATACTTTGTAGCAAAAATATTTTTTTGTACTGTTTCTTGCACACTAGAGAGTTGTGTCATAACAGCATTTTTCATTTTTTATGTTTAAATATCTCTTATTGTTATTGTCTAAAATTATTTTTGTGGAGTTTTTCTTGCTCACTAGAGAGTTGTGTCAAATCAGTATTTTTATATTAATGTTTTATGTTTAAATATCTCTTATATCTCAATATCTTAAATATCTCCGGAGCGCCTGGCGCCTAAAGAGTGGTAAAACAGTGTCTCTGACAGTATTGTGGACACCTCATGGTGTCAACAGAAGCAAAACTGATCACACAAACCAGTTGCTCGGGTGAATTCCATACAAACTGGTTGGCTGTTGGCACTCTCTCATCATGCCGGAACGAAATCGATCATGGAATCCATTCCGCCGCTCTGGTGGCGCTTGTGTATGTATAATACTTCTGATGTTATTGAACTGTCCATGTCACATATTTTTGCAATATTGTGTGATTAATGAATAATCTAAAGAGTGGAATGTAATGATAAAAATATGCATAAACAACTGTGTCCTTGCTGTGAACCCAAAATTGGAAATAAATGTATCTTATTAATTTTTAATATTCATGATGAAGCATCTTCAATGTCTTAAGGCTTTCCTTACTAAATTTGGGACTGATCTGGTCAACTGGCTAGGAGGAGTAAATACAAGTACAAAACCCCAAACTTCCCTTTCCCGAGCCACATCAGCCAGCTCTGACTGGGGGATCCCGAGGCGCTCCCAGGCCAGTTTGGAGATATAGTCCCTCCACCTGGACCTGGGCCTCCCTCGGGGTCTCCTCCCAGCTGGTCGTGCCTGGAACACCTACCTAGGGAGGCGCCCAGGTGGCATCCTTACCAGATGCTCGAACCACCTCAACTGGCTCCTTTCCACGCAAAGGAGCAGCGGCTCTACTCCAAGTACCTCACGGATGACCGAACTTCTCATCTTATCTCTAAGGGAGATGCCAGCCACCCTCCTGAGGAAACCCATTTCAGCCGCTTGTACCCGCGATCTAATTCTTTCGGTCATGACCTAGTCCACATGACCATAGGTGAGGGTAGGAACGAAGATTGCCCGGTAGATAGAGAGCTTTGTTTTGCGGCTCAGCTCTCTTTTCGTCACAACGGTGCGGTAGAGCGACTGCAATACCGCCCCAGCTGCTCCGATTCTCTGGCCAATCTCACGTTCCATTGTTCCCTCACTCGGGAACAAGACCCCGAGGTACTTGAACTCCTTCACTTGGGGTAAGGACTCATTCCCTACCCGGAGTGGGCATTCCACCGGTTTCCTGCTGAGAACCATGGCCTCAGATTTAGAGGTGCTGATCCTCATCCCAACCGCTTCACACTCAGCTGCGAACCGATCCAGTGAGTGCTGGAGGTCACAGCCCGATGAAGACATCAGGACCACATCATCTGCAAACAGCAGCGATGCAATCCTCAGCCCACCAAACTGTAAACACTCCTCCCCACGACTACGCCTCGATATCCTGTCCATGAATAGCACAAACAGGATTGGTGAAAAAGCGCAGCCCTGGCGGAGGCCAACCCTCACCGGAAACGAGTCCGACTTACTGCCAAGAACCCGGACACAGCTCTCGCTTTGGGCGTATAGGGATTGGATGGCCCCCAGAAGTGGCCCCCTCACCCCATACTCCCGCAGCACCTCCCACAGTATCTCCCGAGGGATCTGGTCATACGCCTTCTCCAGGTCCACAAAACACATGTAGACCGGATGGGCGTATTCCCAAGCACCCTCCAGGATCCTTGCGAGAGTGAAGAGCTGGTCCATTGTTCCACGGCCAGGACGGAATCTGCATTGTTCTTCTTCAATCCGAGGTTCGACTATCGGCCGAACCCTCCTTTCCAGCACCTTGGAGTAGACTTTACCAGGGAGGCTGAGTAGTGTGATACCGCGGTAATTGGCACACACCCTCTGGTCCCCCTTTTTGAACAGGTGAACCACCACCCCGGTCTGCCACTCCCTAGGCACCATCCCAGACCTCCACACAATGTTGAAGAGGCGTGTCATCCAAGACAGCCCCTCCACACCCAGTGCCTTCAGCATTTCTGGACGGATCTCATCAATCCCTGGGGCTTTGCCACTGTGGAGTTGTTTGACTACCTCGGTGACTTCCACCAGGAAATATGCTGCAAATTTGGTGATTTTAGGACAAATGGTTGAGAAGTTGTGTATTTTGATATATAAGCCACACCCCTATGAAGTGTATTGGCCCTAATGATTATGGTAATATTAGTATTAATAATTATTATAATATTCACCATCATCATTGTCATAATGATAATAGTAATAATGATAATAGTAATAATAATAATACATTTTATTTAGGAAGCCATTTTCAAGAAACTCAAAGAGACTTTACAAAGAAGATAAAATAGAGAGCAATATTAAATGTTACACATTAAATTATATATGGTATTTTGTAGTTAAATTACACTTAAAGTCTCATAGACAGACAGACAGACAGACAGAGGGTAGGTAGGTAGGTAGATAGATAGATAGGAATCATCCTTACAGGTTGTTGGAAATCATCACAGCTTCTCCTTCTCTACTAAAGATGCACATGGCTGCTGCTCTCATCTGTCTTCAAACCCGCCACATCTGGTCGCTGCCAGCTGCAGAGGTGTCTAAAACTGGCCTGGTGCCACAGAATGTGGCAGAGGTGCCAACAAGCACATGTGCCCTCACACTGCCTCGTCTTCGGTATATGGAACAACATTATCATGCATTTGGAGTCGTGTTTCCGTCCACCTGATAAATTGAAGTCCAATATTCCCTCTACTTTTATCTCCATTTTAGTCTCCACCAACTCCTGAGTGAAGTATCGGACTTTTTACCTGCAAAATGCTCCACCATGTTCGCCAGCTAGTCACTGTGTCTGTCTGTTGTTTGGTGATAAGCAGGTAGTGTACAGTGGGTTTTTAGAGTTTTCTTTGTTGAAAACATCTTCCTGCTGTCAGAGGCCAAGAACAGTAATGTTGTGGGCTGTAACATTGAAATGCTCAGTAGAGCTGAAGGGAACTGCAGTGTTGAGTGACAATTATCTGTAGGACAAAAGTATTGATAACAGGAGCTTTAACGCACATATACTTTTTCATCAAAAGAGCTTTCCTTTTTTCTGTTTTTGGGGACCATTGTTGCCACCGCAATTGACATTGTGAGAATCCAGCTCCCAGCAAGTTAAGGATTCTTGCTGCTTATTCCTAAAAAAATAAAAATAAATCCTGCTTCTTAAAACAAAATGAATCATGGGATGTCACTTTGGCGGATGCTGAAGGACCTGAGGTAAAGGCTGACATTGTACACATGCAGCCACACACACTGGGTGTGAGGACATGTAAATGGGCCACATACGCCGCTAGTCGTAGTAAATTAGGCCAACATCTGGACAGGCACAGAGAGTTCAATTGCCCACTCAGATGTGGCTTGTACCTCGAGGACACGGTTAAGGAGAAGTGGCATCATGGCACAGTCCAGTGAGTTCAACCCTGCCATTTTGTTAAGGCTTTGCCATACACAGCCACCTTAGAAAAGTTCTTTGTCTCCTATACAAACAGTGGGTCATTTTGACTGAGGATTACTGTGTTGCCATGGACAAAAGCGGGAGAGGGAGGGTATTTTACCCACACAAAGCCAATTTAATGGGCTGTAAAACACAGTGGATTCATTCTGATTCACCAACATGTTTGACTAATCAGAATATCACAAAATTAAATTCATAAAAGTGCTAACTAACATTATCTCTCTGGTGAAATTAAAAATGTAGATTGATGATGGATGATGCACCAACAGGCATTCTCCTATTCATTATAGTTATAGTGATTGTGTTCTAGTTCAAAAGTATGCGCGACCAAAACACAAATAGGATTTAGACCTGACAACGTAGCACAATGAGTCAGTGTTCAAACTGGACTGGAGAGTTTTTCTGCGGCTCTGGACGGTGGTATACAAAGGGTGATCTGAGGCAGCACTGAGTGGACAGCCCTCAGTGCTGTTGTGCACTATTTACAGCATGTTCCGAGTCCTCACATAACTCTCTGCAAGGACGCGACAACCCAACAAGCACATTCCAAAAGTAACCTGTCATTTGATGTTTCTTTTTTTGTGTGCAGGCAGATTCAACTCCTCCCTGTTGTCATCTTGAAAAATAAAAAACAGCTATTTGTGTAGATGTGTGCTAATCTTTGATTACTGATGAGGTGTGATGAGATGTTGAGTCCTGCAGTGTGTGCTCTCTCGCTCTCTCTCTCTCTCTCTCTCTCTCTCTCTCTCTCTCTCTCTCTCTCTCTCTCTCTCTCTCTCTATGAGACACACAGACACCAGATTCTCTGCCTCTGCCGCAGTGCAGGGCAGGGCCAGAGTATCTAAACCCATCCATTTCCAATTCAGCCAGTTTGCTCTCAAAAAGGGGTGGTGTAACAGGATTTAACAGGATATGATTACACAGCATCCCTTTTATCCTCACTATCTCTACAGAATCTCCTGCTAAGATTGGCAATACAATTGAGATTTATTTTCATACGATATTCTTTTATAGATGTCAGAGGAAATATTAGAATTAGGGTTTAAAGATTCTGAGAAACTCCAAATATATTTTTTTCTTATTGTACTTTTTGGTTACTTTAACAAAATCCTCAGCCTTCAAACACATCGTTTGCATCATCATTTTACACACACAGCGCCAGTAGCCGTCCACCCGAACAGTTCTTTCTTCTGTTTCAGGCTCATTGAGGACTTAACACTATGTTGCAGCTCCTCCACCACCCCCCACCTCTCTGTGTGACCCCTGACCCCAAACTCCCTCCTGTGGTTAAACCTACGGCTCCCCTAGAGCTCTCTCTTGACCTTGTGTTTCCCTGGCAGCACCACCAATGAGCTCAGTCAAATGTGAGCAATTGTTTAATGTTCCCTATGGCCACAGTGGGTAAGCACAAGTTGTGCCTCTGAAACTGGATGCTGTTTTTCAAAGGAATCGAGAAATCGCTGTGTTGTTTTTAGGGCACATCTTTGTGCATTAACTGGGATGGACCAAAAACATGTCGGTGGTACAAGTAATGCAAATTGAGCAGATGTGGACTGGATGAGTATTCATCGGTTTATTCTAATCCTTATACGCTGTTTGTGAGTGTGAGCTTTGCCTCTGGTATACGTTTACTCACTTCTATTTGCCAGAAGAGCACATTTCCTCAACCTTGTTTACATGAAATGGCAGGTATTTGTTGGTAGAAAATAGAAATGCGTACATTTTAGTCTTGTTCACATCATACAAGGGTTGTTATGTTATGCATGACTTGACATGAAGTTTTAGTGCTTTATGTATGTAGCCTACTTATGTTTCAATTTTTATATAAAAGGGCACTAGATAAAAACGCTGGTGTTATGTATATTTTTGGACATGTTTTTTTCTAAGGTTGTGTGCTATTATTGTGCATGTTTTGTACAGAGGATGTTCCCCATAGTGAATGCGCCAATCCAAAACTTGCATCCAAAACATAATCACAGTAGACAAACACATGCACACACACACACACACAATATGCACATGCTCTATGCCCTTCTTTGTGATCACTGGGCAACCGCACACAAAGGCGAAGGCGTGCTCTGCTGTGCACAATGTGCCACTGTCTGAGCATGAGAGGATGAGGAGGAGCACTGGGCTGCACACAAACACACATAAACACACACACAGTGGCTTTGGCAATGGGCCACATCCTGCGTGTGTCTGCACAAGCCAAAAAAACATGGAGACATCCAGTACATCACCGATAAGCGCCGTCCCCTCAGCTGCGCCAGTTCAGGGTCCGATGCTTTGTCCTTCATGCTGATTAAAACGTTAGATTAGGTCAGCTGCGGCAGACTGAGAGCACAGCAGTGATAATTACTCCATAATTACACCATATTGTGTTTCTGCTGTGTTTCACCACCATCATTTTACTTTTTACTCATTGAGCAAAAGCCCTACATCAAAGTACTGAATCCAAATCTGGTGGCCTAAGTAAATGGATGAACCTGCTGTATAACTGAGAGGGAAAACATTAGCAGCCATTAAAAGGACCAGTGCATTCCTCCAAAGAGAGCATGTCTCCATCAGTGATCAGAGTGCATGCATGTGCGTGCATGTGTGCAACTGTTATCCCTTTGGTCCCTGCAGCTATGAGAGAAGTATTAGCAGTGGGGGGAAGGATGGGAGAGAGACAAAGGGGAGGCCGAGGCTACTACAGACAGCACTCTGCTCATTTTTTGTCTTCGCCACTCCTCTTTAGGGAACCATGGCTACCGGCGGGAGCATGTGCCTTTAGTGGTTTGAGAGAGTGTGAGGTGTGTGTTTGGCTTAGGCTTAGGATGCACGTGGGTCCAGAGGGCCCTCCCACTGAGCATTAACTCTCCTGCTCCTTCCTGGGGGGGTTGGGCTGAAAGAAATGAGGAGCACAGGCTGAGGGGGAGGGTGTGCAAGAAGATTGGAGGATATCTTCAATAGCCTAATATCTTTAAGTCTCAACCTATTTTAAATTTTTTTTCAAATGAAGTGGACTATAAAGAGGGAAATGCTTTATGTTAGCCGTGCTGCAACAAAAATACGGACACTGGAGTGTTAAAGAGAAACACTACAGCCGAGCAATGACATTGATCCTTAGTGACAGGGGAGCTGTAAAGCACTGAGAATACACACAGTAGGGATGTTCTTGCATGTACATACTCAAAAGGGGAGCTGAAGCATAAAGCCAATGCAGGTTACATAAGCACTGCATTGGGAAGAGGTCTTTGCTGTCAGGCAGCATCAACAGGAAGCTGAAATGAGCTAAGTTGCAGCTACGATGTGTAGATCAAACAGAGGAAGCATTCGAGAGGCTTGGTCACTCTTTCTAGCAAAGCTGTGTTTTCAGTGTAATTATTTCAATGGAATTCGATGTGCTGATCTCCAACAATGTTAATGCAGGGATATGTTGTCATGACAACAACAGGTCGCGTTTTTATCTGTGATTAAAAAGCCCTTTTTTATAAACTAAAGGAAGAGGCAGATGTAAAATGCATGCATTTTTGGGGGGAAGCAGTTGAGCTGCGCAGGTGCCTTTTCCCAGAAAACGCACCAGTCCTGTTTTAGGATCTCACTGCAGTGTGCATCCTCTTGTCTTACAGTATAACAGAGGTGTCAAGAGCCTGGAGTAGATTTACAGTGTAAGCCTCAGTCACTGACTCACAGCAGTATTTTCCACTGCACATGCAGTGCAGATACTGAAGCAATACTATGATACACATGAGTATAGACAGTTGATGAACTCAGTAAACATGTTCTGCATGCCAGAGTCTGGTTGGATATGGCTGCCAACCTAAGCATCCATGCAGTCTCCGCCAATCCAACTGTTTACAAGGCAGAGGCACACATTAGTAGACATTCTGGCTCATCTTTAGGCTGGAATTTATAAGTTCACGACATTTCTAACTGTCTGTGGAATTGTCACACTTGCACTAACTTCTACAAATATTCACTTTACTTCTCAATTATTAAGATTATGCAAATTACAAATTAAAAACATATACTCGCACAATAATACAACTTGTTTGCCTTGACCTCCTGCAAATTCACAGGTCACATTCCAGGTCAGACCAGCAGCCTGCAAACTGCAGCATCACTATCAAGCAGTGTGGTTTAGCACAACAGTGGTACACGGTTTCATATTTTAAATCACACGGCAAATGTTTTAGTTTGGCATTCTATATTTAACTCGTGGCCCTGTTTGGGAATGTATCACCACCTGTAAAAAGGTGGATAAAAGAGAAGTTTTTAATCAATGCTTGGTCTAGATACTGGAATGCAGTCTGTTACTATGCAACACATCAGCTCCAAAGATATTCCCATGGAGGATTTTCATCCGCCCTCTGTCTGTGTCCTCCCTCCCAAAGCTGTTTCTTCTTTTTCCTCTGTTTCTTCTTCCCCATACTGCAAGGTTTTTGATTTACAGCTGCTTTGGAGGCGTCTTTGATAAGTAAATATGCCCCCCCCAGAAGGCTTAGAGGCACCTTTGTGACAGGAATCCGTATGCCACACTGACTATATTTATATGCTCCCTCTCTCTTTCCCTCTCTCTCTAATAACTGAGATGGCTTTTGATGTTTAAAAGAGCTCTTGAGTGAAGACAAAATATTCGTAGTTATACATTGTGTTTGATTAAGGTGTTATCATATTACGTTATACACTCATAATTGTTTAGTGATATTTAAAAAACTTTTTTTTTAATCTTGCAAATCATGAAATGAAGTTGGCAATCTGGGACTTTAATTGTGTTCGCAGTAGATGTAAATAAATACAGTATCTATGTCAGGAACTGAATTTTGATTATGAAAATATTTTTCCTCAAAGATAAAACCCCAGCTTCTCTCAAAATGTAGCTTATGACTCATTCTGATTTATGTATCATACCAGGACACACTTTAGCAAGAAGGTTATACTTACACAACATTCTCAAATCCTGCTCTAATTATCTGACATGATTAAGCTTTTTGTTCACTTGAATTATTCATCAGCTAAACTGCTGAGTGAGCTGTTTGTTGCCATAAGGTGCAGCTGCTCCATTTACTAATTGTTAGAGGTCCTGCTCGGCCCTCTGGAAGTGTGACGTCTTTGAATCAACAAACCGCAGGTGAAGCAAGGTACCCACTTCATAACTGCAGGGACTCGTCTTCACCGCATTTCACCTTGAGACATAAAAGCACTGGTTAGAGATTACATGTCCGGTTGTTCTGCATGTTTAGCCTGATCTTCTTATGGAGGCTCAACCTGAAACATAGTATCAAAAATAGTTTCAACATCATGGGTAAATAAAATCTTTGTGCGTCAGCAGGTGCACTCAGCTGCAGCAGAGAATGCTTTTTCAGCCTACACTTTGGCACAGCAATATAAAATATACAGTGTCTTGCCAAATGATTCACCCCCCTTGGTGTATTTCCTCTTTTGTTGCATTACAACCTGGAATATAACATTTGTTTTTATTCTTTTATGTAATGGGCCTACGCAAAATAGTAAAAATTGGTGAAGTGAAAAAAACACTGCTTGCTTAAAGAAAAAAATAACAAAATACATTTGGAGTTTGCCAAAAGGTATGTGGGAGACTCCAAATGTGTTTTCATATTTTTTTCTTACAGCAACTTGGGCACTCTTCCATAAAGTCCAGCACTGGGCAGTGTACGACTTAAAGTGGTCATATGGACAGATACTCTAATCTCCGCTGTGTAGCTTTCCAGCTCCTTCAGGGTCTCTTTGGTCTGCTGTTGCCTCTCTGATTAAAGTCGTCCTTGCCTGGTCCGTGGTGCTCCTCTCTTGGCAGGTTGGTCCATTTTGTAATAATGTATTTAATGACTCTCCATTAGATCATGTGACAGATCATATGACACTTAGATTGCACACAGGTGGACTTTATTAAAATGTAACTTCTGAAGCTAATTGGTAGCATCAGACCTCATTTAGGAGCTTCATAAAAGCGCTGAATACATATGCATGCACCACACTCAGTTTTTTTGTTTTTAGATTTATTTAAAACAAGTTGGGGTTTTTTCATTCACACTTATTCTGACTATTTTGTCAGTCCATTAGATAAAATCTCAACAAAAAATCTTTAATTCCAGGTTATAATGCAACAAAAGAGGATAAACGCCAAGTGGGGTGAATACTTTTTAAAGGCACTGTACAATTCAAGCACATTTTTTTGTGCTTGAACAAATTCTGGGCATGCTTGTTCACAGGTTTGTGCCTGAGCCCAAATCTTGATATAATAATAATGATGCTTTCTCTGTGGCATCTGCAATTTGCCAATTTTTCAGAAAACAACAAATTACATTAGCCCTTCTGTAGTCTATATGTTTAAATACATGGGGATAAAATCCAAACACAGGATTTGATATGTAATTGTGACTCCTAATTATAGATTTGTAGAGCAAACTGTACTTTATATTCACTTGGACATGTATGTCAAGGTATGCCAAACTAGACATCTGCTCTATATGAATGAGGTAAAGGGCTCATTGCTATTCATGCAGTATAACTGGTACCTACAAAGCCTCGATGGGGAACACATACAGTGTAGGTGCCACTGGATACAACCTTCCTAATATACCATCCTGCATCAATACTTCTTGAAATCCACATTATCACTAACTGATTATGGATAAATTACTGTCTGAAGTGTCTTCAGAGGGACACATTTCTGCCAGCATCAGTCTGCTTTTTGTAATAAAAAGAAACATTTTATCCACTAATGTGAAAAAAGCTCCAGACAGCTGTTGCAGTTGCTCAAAAGAAAGATGGGCCTTGGTTGAGATTCTCGTGACAGAAAGGTCATGCTAGTTGCCATGACAGCCACAGCTAATTGCGCTTACATGAGGCAGTCTGAGAGTGGATGGCCAAGGCTGAGGATGCAGACAGGAAAGACAACAAAAGAGTTTGGCCTTCCTCAATGCACCCAGAAAATATGTCCTGAAATGTATTTGCAGCGGATTTTGTTCAGCTGTTGTTTAATATTTTCATGTTACTGCAGTTTCACACAAATTAGATTATGAGGTTGGGTATTGTGTGTGACATGAACAAAAACACTTATATACGCGTGATAAACAACTGATTTAATTTTGGTAATTACAGGACATTTTAATCTCTCTTACAGAGGACAGATGATGGAGCTGCTATACTCATATCTCGGCTGTCGCTAATGAAGAACAGCTTGAGCAGAGCATTCAATCTGTGACGTTGACAACCCAGCCAAAGACCCCGATAGTTGCCAGCTCGGCTGTTGTGTCCTGTCTGTAAGGTAAGTCAGTAAATCTGTCAGCGTTACTAAGAAAAGCAGAGGGTCTGTTCTGCTAAATCAGGCAGACAAAAAGCTGTGTAGCCCCGGCTATGAATCAGAGAACAGAATGTAAGAAACTGGCTTGATAAACACACACACACACACACACGCACACACACACACACACACAAAGTATTCACTAGTGCATATCCGTACTGTATGCACAGATGCAGTCAAGGGCACCAGACAAAAGCCACAGAAGCACAAGCACCCACACACCCACCTTCACTTTGCTGTTCTTAAGCAAACAGCCTCAGGCTCAGTGAATGAGCATGTCAGCGGTGGGCTGACATTCTGTCACACAGAGTGGGTATGGAAACAGATGCCTCCTCCTGTCCATTTACATACAAACACAGCCTGAAATATCTTTGTACGTCCTTCCAAGATTTGGATATGGATACGTTTAACAGAAAATCTCTATTTCTGTCAACTTTGGAATTAAAACAGGAAACTGTGTTAAGATATAAAAAAAACATATACCTTCAAAGGTATGCAAAAGTAGGGTACGTCTGGTGGAGTTGATCCTCATTACAGTGAAGGGAGACAAAGAGTAGCACGCTCTGCACCCAGATAGACAGGTATATCTGTGATAGGGTGGCTTTACCACCAGAGGATGAGAGGATGAGGAGGCAGGCAGGCAATGTGCCAGGGTTCTCCACGCAGCCAGAGACACTCTAATTAAGGAGCGCAGTGGGGAGAGGGGGCGAGAACAACAGCTCTGCATTGTCACATAATGATTTTCTTATCATCTCTAGTACAGGAAACGCGGCACATCTCTCGTCTGAAGGGCATGCACGTCTGCGTGCTTGTTGGGAGCCCCTCCTGAGTAGCCGTCTATAGTCACACCTAGAAACATGAAATCACCAAAGCCGTGGTGCTATTTCCAGTGCCTGACGAGGAGAATATTCAAGTCATCCTGCCACAACAGAGCAGAGCGACGTTTGATGGAAATGAATGTAAGCAGCTACAGATGCATCGGTCGTAATCCATACACTAAGGGGCTTATTTTCAGTCTGTCATCAATCCATTTTATAGAAGAAGCTTGTCACTATCCATTTACATTGATGCATGTTGAATCCACCCACAATATTGCTCTGCATAATCAGTGATACATATTTATACCTCTGGTTACATTTGTGTAATTATTTGCCCCTATTCAGATGTCCAGATGGACAATGACAGGGAAGGGAAGTACCTGCAGAGAAGGGCAAAGAGTCATTCAATTTCTTGCAGTTTAAACAATATATTTTGCGCTTGTTTTTGCACAATTATAGTCAGGTGGGCAGATGTCTTCATTTGGAAAATGTCTTCAACATTTCACATGGAATTTTATGTGTTCAAATGTAGGTTACATTTTCAGAGAACCTCTCTGTATGTCCACTGCTCAATTTTCTTTTTGTGTCACAATCTGCTCCACTATACTTACAGTGACAGTTTTCAGTCAATCTTCTGTTAAAATGGGTAAAACATAGTAATAAATCAAAATAAATGATACAAATATCTAATGAAATCTTCATGAAGTTGTATTAGGTATGTGCTACTACAGCACAAAGGAAAATAATTGGTAGATTAAAAAAACAAAACAATAGACAACAGTTAATAGAAATCAGGGACGAGAGAGAAAAAGAGTGATGATAAGTAATGAGTGGAGTGGACTGATGAATTATGGGAGAAAAGGAAAGTGTGTGTGGGGGGTGGGGTGGGGGGGTTACATTTGACCAGATGGGTCCTGGTCTGCTTTGTGAGAGCGCCAGATGCCTTGAGATCCTGGGCCACAGAAATGCCTCCAGCCGCTAAACACCAGAGTGCTAAAGAGGCCGAGCCCAGTAACTCCGCCTTGTCACATGTGCACTTTTTCTGATATAGAAATATAGGTTAAAAGGCATTTCCTCTTCCCATAACTCTGTACTGTTGCCACTAACAAGAAAATCATCTGGATGTACTTCATTTCAGTTGTAACTTGATCAAATGGATGCTGGTCAGAGAGCCTGGCGAAAAGCAAAAACAGAGCTTGTGTGTCCTGCGTTGCTGCATGAAAAGAGACATCAGCCAATACAAATGTTTTTTTCCAGTTTTATTTGTGCCAGTGATGCCGAGGATACTTGTTACACATTTAACATTAAATGTCTTGAGTTATTTTATTTTTGTTGACCTTTAAATTGAATCTGTTGCTGTCTGTGCATGTCACTACCTCAAGTCATCTTTAGTCTGCTGCTGCTAAAACTCCCCCAAACACCATAGAAACACATGACTCATCATCTATAGCAGATGCTCTGCTCCTCTCACTGACTTTGGGCGATGAGGTTTGGGAGGTGCTGCAGGACTTTGGGTTTGTGATGATGATACAGCTGCATACCAAGCAGACGCCGTCACATGGTCTTCCTATGGGAGAGCATCACCCTCTAGTGGACCAGACAGGCAAAAGACAGGACTGAAATATATCAAAGATGTTTTTGGACTAAAATATTTAGGATTGATACATGACTAGACTTCAGATAACTCCTTTTGTTTGCCACTAATACATTGAATGATGTCATGTAAAGGCACATAATGAATTACGATGTATTAAAGGTGCTGTATGATAACACAAATATTCTATACGTTTGTTTTTGTCAATCTGTCAATACTTACTTCCCCTTCCTGTCTGTGTCACTCATCCCTGAGCCAATTCTGTTACTGGAGACATAAATCTTTCAATCTGTGACACTGTATGCATTTTCATTTTAAAAACTGTTAAAGTATTCCCTAAAACGACTAGATACTGTAGTTTTTAACTAATATTACTCAAACAAGAGTAAATGGTGTATTTGTTGGGGACTATTTTCAGCTGTGGATGTGGTGTGTTCGTAAATATTACCAGCAGCTGAAGTGTGTATGTGGGATCACCTTGATACAAACAGTTTCCATGTTCATTGTAATGAACGAACATGTCCCCTATATTTTTATTAGGTTTTGGACAACAATGGCAGTCTATGGTACAGAGAAATAAGCTACAGCTTTGGCTACACATTCAATACTTGCAGTACAATCAATTGTTGGTTTTCTGTGAGATCTGTGGCAATAAGAAATTTACAAAATATCACATTATACTTTACATAATACCCTGACAATGCCAAAAACTTTATGATCCCTCATTTCCCTAGAAAACTTCACCTAATCATTTCATAGATGACAAGTGCTTGCACCTGTTCTGTCTCCTATGCCTGCTTTTGGGCACCAGACCTGTGATCCAGAGACAAGAGATTACAAGATTGAAATCTGATGATTGGTAGTATAACCCGTTTTATTAGCCCACTGTACTGGGATCATTGTTTTGTTGGATCACATACTGGAGAGACTGAATTCTTTTTTCTTTGATTTTTGCATAGTTGGTTGAAAGTTTAAAATGTTTTGGGAAAAGCCACTAACCTTAATATAATAAAAACATCTCAGTGATGATGATTCCTGCTTGAGGACTGCAAAACATGCAGAATTGAAATCTGAGACTTTGTAAAAATACAAAGAGTCAAATCTATTTGAAGGATGTCTTCTGATTATCTTCACCCATCATGTGTTACTCCTTTAAGACGAAGCTCCTCTTGAACCCTAAACAAATATTCTGGATCTGGATATCCAAAACTGGAATGGAGAAAGACAAACAAACGGAAAAATTTAGTAAGTACATCTCTGGAACAAGGATAAAAAATGTCCTTTCAGTTTACTGAACCTGTATTTTCAATTTATTTAATGACATTACATTCGGAAAGGCTTTGCAAGACTTAAGGTTGTGGAATTTACTCCTCCCACAGAGAACTAATATAAAATTTGGTAGACATGTCAATTTTTCTTTTTAACATTGGTGATCCCATTACTTTTAATATAGTGCCATCAGCAGGTCAAAATTATTTTTTTTTCCAATACTCTGGTTTATGACCAAATTGTTGCGAAAAGTAGGTCTGGAGGCTGAGCTGAGGAGGACCAGCAAGTAGGAGAGGCCTAGCTAGATCAGAGTCTTCATATATGGGATTGGGTTCAGGTGTGAGCCTTTTACACCATCTGCAGCAGAACACTGGACTCTCTACTGGAAACAACTGTTTGTCTGAGGGAAAATGTGAGTTTCTCTGCTCTTGGTATATTTATGTTTGCAGTACCTTGATGCTTGAGTTATTTGTTAGGAATGATGAATGATGTTAATTATTCTTGGTTATATAGTAGCCATTTGCTTATAAAATAAATTGTATAGTGATAATACATGCAACATATTCTCTGTTTAGAAAAAAACAGCATTGAATGTGTCAGCCTCACCTGCCCCACCACCTGTTGTCTACAATAGCTCACAATTGAAGTGGACTGTTCCGGCAAACCCCTCGTACAGTCATGACAGTCATTCCACACCCAATGTTAATCAAATTCCCATCAGCCTTAGCTGTACATTGTGTTTTAGCATTTAGCTCAAAGCACTGGTGTGCTAGCATGACTGTATAGATCACTAAAAATAAGTGTGAGCAAGCATTTATGAAAAACTATACCTAATTAAATTGTGATGTATGAGAAACTTAAAATCTTACATAACTTTTTTTTCTTAAACAAGAGATTGTCTGTTCACTTAGGGGTAAAATATATATATGAATATATATGTACTGTATATATGTACTATAGATATATATGAATATATAGCAATGATGTGCATACCATTGTGGACCACCATCCATGTTGGTCTTGTGGTGAATGTCATTCCAGGTGATGACGTTATTGAGGCCTGTGGTGACAGAACGTCCGATGGTGAAGGTGAGTCTCCTGTCGAAGGCTTTCCTCAGCAGCTTCAGGACTTTTTCACCCTCCGCGCTGGCTGGCAGGAAGGCAGTACGGGAGGTGCTGCTGTACCTCACCCCAGGGTTTGGGTGTTCAGGCTGTAATATGGTAAACAGCAGCATAGATGTCACATACACTGATCAGCAGTTGTAATGACACTTAAATCATGTGATTAGGAATTGTGGCAATACAGGTTTACATGACCAAGACATTGATGCATTTTGTAATTAATATAATATCTGTATTATAGATTATGAGGTAAAGCTTATTCTCACATCTCCCTATAAGGAAATAACAAGGACAAATTGTGGGATTGTTTCTACTGTTACAATTGGTAAAAAAAAGAGGCAGTCCTTGTTTTGGTACAGCATCTGATATACTCCTGAGGCTCAGAAAGCATTCCCTTAAACAGACACTTCAGAAACGTTAAGACACCTTCAGTGTTGCACAACATCCAAAACTACTCATAGCGAGCGCGCGCGCGCGCACACACACACACACACACACACACACACACACACACACACACACACACACACACACACACACACACACACACGGTCCTTTTATATCCTGTAACTTAGAACATTTTGAATACAGAGCCGTTAGTGAGATGTTTGTTGTTCTTTTTGTTTTTTTAAGTGCACCCAAGATTAAAATGTTTATCATTATAACATTTGCTTTGGTCTAGTTATTCCTGGTGTGTGTGTGTGTGTGTGTGTGTGTGTGTGTGTGTGTGTGTGTGTGTGTGTGTGTGTGTGTGTGTGTGTGTGTGTGTGTGTGTGTCCTCTTTCTGAAACACAAAAACAATTAAGGGTTAAAAAATGTGCGCTACAACTTTGCTGATTTTACAGCCAGCTAACATGTCATATCTGACCCGTTTTGGCGGATTTGGCCGTCATTTCATCATACAATCACTAATGATGCCTTAATGTGTACATGCAGGTCTGTCGACTTGTAATCAAAAACAGAGAGCGCCCACTGGTGGGCAGCTGTAATATCACAAAGAGATGAGCGATGTAGTCAAACTACCCCCAACACGCGCTCTGTTGATATGTTGCCTACTCGTGTGGCTTCCAGTTTCCGTTAAAAACGTCAGCCTCACCCCTTGTATCCCTGCAGGAAAACTGTACTGTATGACAATAGATCCGCAGTGCTCAAAGCCGGGTAGGCGCTGCCAGCTGCGCGTCACCGTCATCGAGCCCTCGGGCTGGGTCCCCGTGTACTCTCCGTGGTAGGTGTTGCATATCGGACAAGCGGGCTTAAACTTGAAAACCGAGTTTATACACGCAGAACAGAAAGAGTGAGAGCACTTTAACGTTCTTTTCTCCAGAATGTTGTCCAAGCAAATGGCGCAGTCGTCTGTACTTTCACGGACTCGTGTGTTTTCCATTATTTCCGGGTATGTGACGAGTGTTTTCTTTTCCGTATATGGATGCAAATGGGTTGGTTTATAGCCGAGCGAAATGTGACGTCAAAATAGGAAAAGTAATGTATCACTTTCACTTGATGAGGCACATCCATGTGGTGCAAACAAATACTGTGCCCTGATTGGTTTGAATTTGATATTGGTGGACAGTAGCACATTTCATGAATCAAATGTAAACAAAAAGGTTGCCCCCAGTGTGGAACATTTACTATACAATTCTGAGGTACTTGTACATTGTTTGAGTATTTTCATCATATTATGCTGTCATACTTCTACTAGTGGGACATTTTTTAGGCATATACTCTTATTAACTAATTAAAACCTGTGATATTACAGTGTGGTTTTTAGACAAGTTAACCTAAAATGTGCAGATAATGCTCAGGTTTTGTGTACAACAGTAATGTTTTATATCACAAGAGTAAACATGCCTCGATTATGATCACATGAGGGACACAAAATGCAAAAATGTCTCCATCTATAACTCAAACTCTTTTTCATTTTAAGTGACGATACCTGGAATTTATTTGGTCAAAAATACTGAATGGTTCATAACAATCTGAATGTGCAATAGGCTACTATTCATGTAAAAAGGGTGAATAATGAGAGCAGTTTATTAGAATTTTAGTGTGTGCTTGTGATAATTAGCCATAAACATATTGCCTGACAGTACTTAAAGTAGGTAGAAAGTCGTAGTATTTCAAAGGGAAAACAATGTGTCCATACCAATAATTCACCTTTAATTCTTCTGGTTGAAACCACATCTTTTCTTTATAAAAAAAGCTTTCAGAGGGATTACTTTGTGAGGAAAAAACAAACAAAAATGAGTATCCTGCTGATTGGTTCATAACCACTTTGTAGTTCTTGTTTTTACCCCAAACACAAACAAGTGGTATACTCTTAATTCTTAAATCAGTCAGGTATTGACAGTATAATTGTTGGGGTGCTTAATCGGTGCGCTCACCGATGGAGGATCTGCAAACTGAACTACAGGCCCTGAAGGAGAGGGTGGAGGCAGACAAGGCAGCTATGACAGCCTTAACGGGCATGAATAAATCTTTGAAGGCAAAGTTGCAGCAGCGTGGGTCTCCTGTTGTGTCCAATTCTTCTTTGACACAACAGGAGAGAACATTAGATGAAGTGGGTGAGGGTCCTGCTGGTCCCAAGTCTAGCGCTTGTATTATTATTGGGTGGGGACAGGAGATAAGATATCGGTCTCAGGCATAGAGGAGAGACCCTAGGCACATTCTGGAATTTTTTATGGAGATATATGGGCAGCCTTATTCCTTGACAAGATTGCAAAAAAAAATGTTTTTATTGGAGACAGCTGGAAGAGGAATCTGTTCGAGAGTATTCACACAGACTGATGGCTATTATTGATATCAATCATTGTGACATCAAGCAGGCCTGGTGTAGGTGATCAATTTGCAGAGAATGTTCGTGATTTAGCGCTACGTAGGGAGCTAAAGAGGGTTATTTGGTCCCTACTCCTCCCCCTTGGAGATAGCGAGGAAGAAGGATGGGTCGATAAGGCTCTGTGTGGATTACCGGCAGCTCAATGCAAGAACACGCAGAGATGCTTTCCCTCTTCAATGTATCAAAGATCGTCTGACGCTTTGAGCGGGGAGAGGTGGTTTTCCACTCTTGACCTGGCGAGTACCACCAGGTGGAAGTGACTGAGAAAAATCGCTGTAAGACTGCGTTCTGCACACCTTTTGGTTTATGTGAGTTCACACGGATGCTGTTCCAGCTCTGTAATGCGCCAGGTACCTTTCAGTAGTTGGAGCGAATTATGGGGTATCAGAGGTTCCAGTCGCTGCTCCTGTATCTGGATGATACTGTGGTGTTTTCATCTACCAGAAAGCAGCACCTTGAGTGCCTTGATTTGGTGTCGCCCCGGCTGGGGCAGTTTAACCTCAAGGTCAAGTTGAGCAGTCAGAAGTTACATACCATGAACAGGACCGAACAGTTCATAATGATTAAAAGTGATACACATCATTCACCCAAAAGTTGATATACCATTACTATTCATGACTATACCTCAAAAATGTAATCAAATACATCCTACATTACTCACTTGTAAAGGTACCGTACGATATAAGGTACAAATTTAGTATACAGTACAAGGTATTTCTGAGCTCTGTTCACTCTGCATTCATGATCCACTAGATAGCACAAAGTGCATTTGCAGAGTTCAGTATCTTGAATGAAGAATCTTTGATGTCAAAGGTAAGCAGCTCAGATCAAATCTTGATTAGAGGCGACAACCCCAACTCATTCCAAATGGACACAAGTTTGATATTCAGTTGCTTATGGAGCACCTGGTTTATTCAGGACCTACATTGAATATCCAACACAAACCCAAACATAACTTTTTATTCAAGTATTAAAATGTAAAGCACATTATTCTGAATATCAACAAAGTACGAATCAACACAATTAGAAAAAGCAAAACGCCAACTTTTCCTTGACAATCAATTTGTAATATGTGAAATCTCTCGACCTATTCATTCTCCCTGGCTCTTCCTCAGACATGTAATGCATAGAAATGTTTGCACAGTAGCTTTAGTGAACTACAATCCCGTGTCCCAAAAATATTTCAGTTGGTCCCTAACTAAAATACAAAGAGGATGAAAACATAATAAAAGGGTATTTGATGTATGGATCTGACCAGTCAAATTAATGATAAATGTCCCACTAGCCAAGCAGGTTACTGCACTTAGCAAAGCACTTTCACACATACAGCTTTATCAGTCTGAGGGTTTTTCAGCATTTGGACTAGAGAATGCTTATGAAGGAGAAGGTAATTTAATACACATTAGCATACATATTTTCATGAACTGTGTAGTATTTGTACTTAAAGCCAGATAGTACAGCTACAAACATAATGCTGTTTAGCTATGAAGTAACACTGAAATACGTCCAAACTGCTTACCATTCATTAGTAACATCATGCTTGATTTTTTTTTTTATCAAAAGTGAATATAAGAAAGGCACAACAAAATGAGATCAACACCCCAATCTAAATTGGATCAATTGTTCCTGCAACATTTTCTTTAGTTATTTTTGTTCAATGTGGACTGTAGATTATCTTTTTAAATGAACAAATTCACAACAGTTACGTTATTTTAAATGAGAACATTAGCAGGCAAATCTCCCAGTTTGACAGGGACAGAGGCATAGATATTTAAAGAGCTTTTGTGCCTTTGATTTGGTTTAAGTGGTCTATATGCCCTTTTATATTTGACATCGTCATAAATCTGGTAATTAGATGAGCTCATTATCAACAACTGAGGTAATGGGCTCAACACCTGGGAGACATCTTGAAATTATAGGAGTGACCAATGAGTGGAAGAAAAAAAAAAAGACAACCCAGGGGAACGTCCTAATGCATGTAAAAAAAAGTGCTGCAGTGAGCCATAGTTTAACATTCTTCCTATTTAGATAACATGGAGGAACAAAAAAAAAAAAAAAAAAAAAAAAAAGATTACACGCAAAAGAGTTCCAAGCAATTGACATCAACTTGTAGCCACCAAGCTAATAGCTGATAGCTGCATGAACCTGTTTGCTCCGAATGCTCTTCCACACAGAGGAAGCAAAACCATGACTCTGACTTCACTGAGGGAAAAAAGGAAAAAACTCCCTTACAAAAGTGCCTGTGAGTGCTTTAGATTGCAATAACTTCAGAAAATTAATACTTTCTTTTGAAGCAGTGCTATTTTGCCATATAACCCAAGTAGTATCCTTACAACAGGTAATTAGAAATCAAATTAGAGACTTACTTAAAATGTTACTGGGGAGATAAAACCAAGAATGTGTGCTTGTAAGAAATAAAGTAATCCCCAAAATGGAAATAATCATTAATATAACAAACGATCTTTATAAGATAGAACTTAGATTTTCTAAATAATATATAAGTACCATGAATTGCAACATGATGCTCTTAAATAAGTGCATCAGATATCTTTCCTGTTGCCAACAGTGACAGGTAGAGGATTGTGTAATACAAGAATGCACTGCACTCAAAGTATTTTCCTCCACATATAGCACTGAAATAAGCTGAACTATGCAGGAAAAATGAACAAACAGAGGAACAAGTAGTGGAGTGAAGTGGGCTCTGCTGCAGCATTAGACGCCTGTCTGCTGAGGGCCTCGTCTTCAGCCATCCCTTAAGGGACGGGCAGTCTCAGAGCACAACCTGGAGCCGAGTCATGTCCACCGCAAGGACACTCGGAAAGTCCTACAAAGTCTTGAAAGAGTCATTTAGATGCTGTCAGTCTGCCGTGATGCCTTTTTCTCTGAGCTCCTCCGTCACTCGCACCAGGTAAGTGGGGTCTGGGTAGCCAAAACTGTCAGGAGAAATAAAAAAATGCATCTGTATGAGCTCATGCAGCAATAGTGCCATTTAATCAAGGACGTCAACTGATAGCATTTCCTTGTCAGGAATTTTAATTACAACGGCCAGTCTTTACTGAGCCATTCTCTGAGCTACCACACCTGTTAGGGAAGTTGTTGAGGCTATTAAATCAAGTCTCAGTGGCTATTTGCCTCCAGCTAAAAGGCCATACATACCAGCGGGGCCCGCCCCATATTGAGGTCTTGTGGTGAATGTCATTCCAGGTGATGACATTTTGCATGCCCGTAGTCATGGAGGTACCGATGGTGAAGATAAGGCGCTGTTCAAAGGCCCGGCGCAGCAGTCCTAGCACACGGTTCCCCTCAGGGCTGTCAGGGAGGTAGGCCACGCGGTCTGTTCCTGGGTACCGGACACCTGGGTTGGGGTGTTCTGGCTGTAAAGGAGTTAAAACAAGATCTGTTTAAAAAAAGGGCATTAATGGTTTTATAACTATTGTGTCTGTCTACTGGGGCCTTTGTGTTGCCATGGTAATGTCTTGTATTGTTAATTGTCATTGTTTTTGAGAGTAGTATGTTCTAAAGTGTGTTTTACATTTATTTATGAAATGTCTTTTGTGACATCTGAATTAATGCAGCAGTTCCTTCATTTAAAAAAAAATATCTTAATATATTTCCTGGGAACTGGGAACTCGGTTTACAGTACTTCTCATGGGAAAGCCTATAAAAATAAGTCTTATGATGTCTCTTCTTGGGGTGGAGCGTTGAAAAGTCTGAGAATTTTTTTTTTATGTCATCAAGGGTTTTCTCAGTCTGGATTGCACATTTATAACAGAACGCCTGCATTACAAACTGGAGTTTGAAAAATGGCATTTACCAGGCAGGGACTAAATAAAAGATACCATTAGTTCCATTATGGGACATGTAGGTTCAAGCAAATGGACAAAAAGTAATGGAAGATGCAATATTAAAGAACATGGGTGGATACATAGCCCATGCTATCCCACTGATATGACAGTCATGTGCCAAGATATGCTGCAATGTGCCAGCCAAAATACTTTATAAAAAAATCAGCTTTTTATGAGAAAGGAAATTAACTCTACACATTTGTTAGACTTCAGAGAAACACGCAGTGCATGTTGGTGAGTAACATTGAAAGTAAATGTAGCTTTTATTTGTTTACAAGAAAACTGGAGTATGTTTTTATGGTAAAAGTCCCTGTGAAGCAATATTGAGGAAACGCCTCGCTTTCAGCTCTGAACACCCACACAGGTGTTTCCAGTTAATCTGAGCAGAGGTCTAATCAACCAGAATAACTGAAAATACCTGTGTCAATGTTCTGAGGCGTTAAAGGCCCAATCCTTAATTTTTATCTTTTTAAAATTTGGGATGAATTCACAAAATGTTTTAGGAGTTTGCTGTAGTAATGAAAAAAGGGATGCATTTTGTGTTTGCCAACTCATAATTGCAAATACGAGCTTGTTTTACTGCTGTTATAAAAGATTAATACTGATGTAAACACAACAGTGTTAGAAAACAATCTTTTGTCATTGTCTCGTGTCCTTCCCTTCATTAAAAGACATGTCAATGAATTTGAGAGTGACAGCGAGTTCAGGTCATGTTTTTGGAGTTGCCTAATTTGTTTACAATTGGATCAGAAACTGCACCTTCAAGCGGATGTATTTAGTTGTTGGATGTAAAAAGGAAGGTTTGCACAGTGAATCAAAGGGGCCAGATCGTTTAAAAATATCTCATGGTTTAATGTAGTAATACTTTCACATGTGATTAGACTAAAGAAGTAAAATTAATTAGATTTTATTCCAGATTAAGTTGTTTTTTTATTGTATGAAATTCTAATATTTGACAATCTTTCATGATTTGTATTACTCATCCAAAACCACTGTGAGTTAAGTTTGATTATACCCCTGGATGATTATCACAATTATCAGTTATTCCATTAACAATGAGTGTCACTTACAGTCTGCATCTGTACATGTTCTTGGTCTACTCACCGCCTGTAGGCCAGGAGGGAAGCTGTAGATGATGCAGATGCACCCATAGCCTTCATGGCCAGGAAGCTCCAGATCAGAATCTCGCTCTACGATCATTGTACCATTAGCAGGCTGGTTCCCTACCAGCTGGCCGTACACTAGCCTACACACTGGACACGCTTTCTTCACCTTAAAGGCTTGATCCAGACAAGAGCGACAGAATGAATGGCCACATCTCTCCAAAGTAGTCTTCTCCACTATGTCCCCCATGCAGATTGAACAAGTACTGTTGTCTTCTGCCTCACTATGGGAAGCCAAGCTGGAGTCCATGTCCTTCCTCTGGGCTGCCTCATGGAGCATGGCGCAGGCCTCCTCATCAGCAGGCTTCCTGAACCTCTGCTGCTGTCTCTGGGAGCGCCGAGGCTGGGGAGGTGGAGGCTGAAGCAGGCTCCCCTCTCCGTTTGGCTCCAGGACTCCCACACAGGGAAGCAGAGCCCTCTTCCTCTTGGGTCCCCCGTCCTGTTTGCTCATTTCTTTGCGGGCACAGCGGCATAAGTCAATGAAGGCTTTCCGTGTCTCGCTAGAGATGGGTCCATCCATCACCCCGGCTCCACCGTTCCTGGAGCCCTCCACTGGCTGCAGCCTCACGGCACAGCAGCCCCCCCTTTCCCCTCGCCTAATGATACCAGCGCTCATCCCCTGCTTGTGCTGGAAGTCAATGAGCCAGGGCCGCCCAGCTGCAGCCAGGTAATCCCACACTGCCTGTGAAACCAGCACCTCATCACTGCCCTGGCCAGCACGCACACTCATCTCATCAGAGGAAACTGCATGGAGAGGCAAACAAGAGTCATCAGCACATTATTGTATTAACAACTTCAAACAAACAGAATTTGCACTTGTGTCAATGAAAATCCAGTTAGAGAAGTTGCTATGCACTTGTCCATATTGCTATTTTCAAATGCATAATGATGAATAATGCCCTATTTTGCTCAGACGTGGCTACAAGAGTGTTTTTGTTTCAGATGGATGTGGTGGTTTTACTTTTTTTTTTTAATCTACTGTGGCCTAATGGCTAAGGCAATGCTAATGAAAAACATGATACATTTAAGTAGTTTTTGTTAAAAGTACGTCTGTGCATGACAAAGTAAATATAACATCTTAACACGAGCAGCTCTTTGCGGTGGCTGCAGCACGTCAAAGAAACACACAACAGGCAGCATCGCTGAGGACGCATCAGCTGTTCAGAGATTCAGACTGTAAACAAAGGAAACTAAACCCCGTCATCCGCGCACAACGTTAAAGCCCACCGACAGCCACATGCATGCACAACAGTGACACTTCTTTAGGTTGAAATATTACCTTGTGATCCCATAAATCCCTTCAATTGAGAATAAAGCGTCCTGTTGAACAGAAAGAGAGATGAAGAAAAACTGAAGGACTGGAACAAACGTTATCACAGCTGCTCGGCGATATTGTGACTGAGCCATTCTCCGCAGGACCAAATGGAAATTCAGCGATTTCGCAACATTAGCTAAGACTTTGACACATTTCGCGTCAACATTTAGCTAAGTGGTTTCCCCCTGATCACTTCGGTTCCTCACCCTTTGCCGTATAGCTCGTCGCCGCCTGTCGGGGAGGTTTCTGGCTGGATTAAAGAGCACAGCGCTCCATCAGAGGAGGCCTTTATTTCTGACGTGCCGCTGCAGTTTATCCGCGGATAATTAGTCTTCTGTAGTCAAGACATGATACCCAAACGTATTCCCAGCTCATGTCTCTCTAGGTTTTCAACAGCCCTTTCCTGGCTCTGGCAAATGCCATCCAAATCCTGCACCTCGTCCCCAGTCTCGCCTGTGTTTGCCTGCCTCGTACGTCCTTGGGCTAGGCGTAACACAGAGCAAATAGCATTTGGAGTCCCTCTTCTTATCTTGCTCCGACCACGCTAGCTGTGTGACAGCTCTCTCCAGGCAGATAATTTGCTCTTTCTTCTCATTTTGAGTCTGTTTCTCCGCTTGCAGACCGCGTCCTCCCTGTTGACTGTGCAGGAGCAAACACAGCCTACCCATTAATAAGAGGACTGGGACCTACGAGAAAGTGTAACCAGGAAGTTCGTCACTAAGCTGCCATGATTGGCTGACAAATGGTGGTTTGTGTTTTTTTTCCTTTTTCCTCTTCTTCATGCTGTGAGTGAATCATACTTTTGTCGTGATTAACAGCTTTATTGATAACGCAGCGCTCCATACAGTACTACACACAAGAGTTCTGCCTACGCGCCATCGAGGGGATACCCACTCATTCAGTTATAATGCAAATGAAGCTGTCTCTCAGGGTACACCGGCTTATTGACAGCAATTATGTAATTGTTCATACTTTTGACAGAATAGAATAGAATGTTTAGGTTTAAGCTTTTTTTTTTATTCCAGCACACATATTTCAAATATATTTACACTCAATAAGCTACTTGTTGAGTTGGTATATTGCGATATTAGCACCTTTAAGAAGTTTTAACCAACATATTGAACAACAACATTTTATTTAATCCAGGTTGTTGCTTAGGTGCTCTTGGCTATGAAATCTCATGATTGAGAGATGGTACAGGTTTACTTCAGATTGGGAAAGTCTATCCAGGAGATCAATCATGACATTATTTCTCAACTCCTTATGATATCAAGAATATCTTAAGCCTCATTCATATACACTTGTGTAATGAGTAAGCCATTATTAATCCTGTAGAAATAAGTGAGTTCTTGTTATTCTTGCTTTAGGTGTCTTAAGTGTTAGTTTTTCCTCTTCTAATTAAAAAACATTGCTGACACAAGTGCATCAGAAAATGTAGAAATCCCTAACAGTCTGCAGCTAGAGCAAAATGTACCAGCAAGGCTTTCACTGAAACCATGCTCAGATCTCACTCCCCTTCTATTTTGGTTTTTTTCTATTTAGGAGGTGACAGTTGGTCCTGGCTGTCAAGGCCCATAGATGTTGGATCACCAGCTAGCTTTAGGCCTCACGCAATATATTTCACACAATATCCCAAAACACATTTCATACTTTCATTTTTCTGTTTATTTAATTTTAATAAAACTTGGCATTTAGCTAAACATCTTCAGCTAATATCCGGGGGTTTCACTAATCATATAAACATTAGATTAAAACTGCTGAGGCGTTTTAGTCATTTTCCCTGTTGAACACTTAATTTACTTGCTGTAGTTGGCCCAACTCAACATTAGCTAAAACATAATATCTAAATGCAACTTATTTTTATCGGAGTTAATTGGAGGTGTTATCATACTTTTCGCCTCATTTTTCTGACAGCAATTCAAATTACTCACTTCTTTCATTGCAGCCATACACACCCTAAAACCCATTTTCATGTGCTATTCTATTGATGTTAGTAATTAAAGTCAATATCTTCATACACAGACAACTTCGTCTCTGAGCTGGAGATCAGAGCAAAGGATGCGTCATAACGTAACACTATTTGGAGTCAGTCCATTGAAACTGAATTAGTGACTGATTATGTAGGCCTTTTTTTTTTTAGATATTACATCAGATGAGTGTTACATGAATGTAGGACATCCAGCTGTGAATCAGACCCCATGGCTGCGGTCATAATGTCCCAGGGGTTGTTACATTATTCACTGTATATGGAGCAGCTCTTCTGCTGTTTGCTGACTTTAACTTGTCTCTTTGCTGAAGGAAAGGTGTCACAAATGAAACCATGAAAAAAAGAGTTGCAGTCTTATAGAAATAATATCTATTCTATGTTCGGTGGATTTTCTTTCTTTTTTTTGTTTAAAGGCTGGCAGAATTTTTCCTTTCTTTTTCCTTCTCTTTTATTAAAAGATTTTTGACTTTTGTCAACTGGACCGCAGAAGGACAATAGGTTTTAAGATCACAATAATGCATCCAAATTATGGCTTATGACTGGTAGAAAAGACAGCAGCACAGCAAACTATTGTGAATTCCCCATTGAAATCACATTGTCGCTGCAGAAAGCTCCTGTAATTCAGGTTTCACTGATGTCTTTATTTTCTTTCATGATGACTATTAATTCATGAGTTCATTGTTATTAAGTTACTGTCTTTAGTGGCTTTAAGGTACAGGTTGAATCTTTCGAGGGAAATAAAACAAATACATACTGTACACCTATTGTATCTGAAGGAATGATGCATTATAAGGTAGATAATGATGATATACAACTTAACATGTGAGATTACTAATAGAAATCAACTTTAGAGATTGATGCTGCTAGTAAGGTTTGCTTTACAGAGGTTATATATCCAGTTTTATATATATTTATATATATATATATATATATATATTCATGTCCCCTCCTGTATATAGGCTAAAATTGGGACTGAGCAGTTATACTGTGCGCTTTAACTACAGCATGTCTTGCCAACAAAAACCCTGTCTGCCAACTACCTCCAGCCTCTCATCTCCAAAATGTCTTCCCTCCACCATAAGGCCTGCCATTGTTTTGGCTCCACCTCTAGTCCTTGAATGGTACAAGTCTGGCACAGAGGTGCAAAGAAAGATGGATTTCTTCGCCACCAGTAACCAATACCTATCCACTAAACCATCCTCTGTGCGTATAATGTGCCCTCGTATTTAAGTCAAGCACCTATTCTTTCACATATTTTCATCTCATCCTCTCTGACATCATTGGTTGTGTCCCACGCATTCAGAAACTCCTCAACATTGTTATTCAAGCTGCTCTCTCTTCTCCTGCCTTCCCTCTATTGTTCACTTGCTCTATCGACAGCTGCCAAGCCTCATATTGGTGACACTGCCTCTCCGCCTATCTTCTCTCTCGTCCAAGTCCAAGTCTTTGAAGAAGCTCCCAAAGTGATCTTGATTGTTTTAAAGTCATCCGTCAGTCTCCATGTATTTCTCTGCTGCTTAAGTGCTTCGGCCCACTCAGAAAATCACTTGAAGTCAAACACCACGGCAGCAGGTGCATCTGACAACCTCCACTCCCGTGGGGGACCTAAACTGAATATCGCTAAGCTTGAGATTTACTCTGATCTCATGGCTAAGAGCGAGAAAGGGGCATCTGCTGATAAGCCGGCTGTGAAGGGAAATGCTTTGGCTTTCACCACTGCGTCTCTGCAAGTCTCTGTTGGGAAAGTAACTATTCGCAAAAGTCTTATGTGTTTTTCATCCTCTCCAAATGCTGAATTTTCCTAAGTCTTCTGCTGTGCTCATGATACTGTCAATATACGCAACATTTTCTAAATCTGCAGAATCTTGTTGAGGGGGATTGGTGACCTGAAGCAACTCTGAACCTGTTGACTCATTTATTGTCTCTTTATGCTATGTTCACACTACTAGCGACAAAAGCTTAAAAATGGCCAATCAAGGCCAGCTACATTTTCGAAGAGTAATCATCAAAGTGTTGCTCAAGCGCTTGTTGACTTATGTCGTTAAACAGCACTGGGAACTTCCCAACAACATTTTTTTATTTTAGATGGAACGGAAGAAGGTGAAACAAAACATACTGTTGGTTGACGTTTCACAGCGTCATTGGAGCGCTGAAAAATGTTAAGACCAGCTCAACTTTGATTTGTAGCGCATCACGCCCTTCACACAGCGACAAGTGTCGGCCGTCAGTTTGTAGCTTATGTCACCTGCTTCCATTGAAAATGACTTGTAGCCTGTAGCTGTTGCTCGTAGTACACAGCATTAGTCACATTGGGGGATTTCAAAAGGGAGTCATAACAGGGGACTCCATTCTCCAACCTAACCTTCCTTTAAGCTTCCTTTACCTCCAACTCTCACTCCATCAAAGAGCAGATAATGGGTGGCTTGACCCAGCTTTATATCTACATTGTATTAACTGTATCAACTTCCTCTGAATGCCATTACCTGCTCAGTTGTCCAAACACCATCGTATAACTGGTTTCACCATTCTTACCAACAGCCACTAATTAGCAAAAACTCTAGTATGAGAAACGTTTCTTGAATTATGTCTCTTTACCTTCCTTACCAACAAAAGGAACATGGTATCAAAATTAATTTGCGTGTGAGCGTAATGTATGATTTAAACTCCTGCGGCTTAGCGCTATATGCTTTTTTTGCGGGCTAGTGCAAGCACCTCTTGCCCATGCCAGGCACACATAGTTCTGCGTCGCATATCATTTCAATTTAGACCCACGATTTTCAAATCTTTTGTCAGGCGGTGTTTGATTTATTTGATAGGCGTGATTCAATAGTTCAATAGAATTTTAGCCCAACACAATTAAAAAATGAATATAGTTGTTGTAGTAACAGATGTAACGTACCTGACCACAAAACCCGCATCTTGCTCTGATGGCCAATCAAACGTCTATACGTGTCTGGCTTGGAGTCACATTTTACGGGCATCTCTGCAGCTCTGTGGAAGCTCTACGCAACTTTTTCCTCAGAAGTATAAAATAAGCAGAAGAGTGCTGGCAAGTCTATAGGGTCTTCAGGTAGATGGTCATCAACACGCCAACCAAGTCTTTTTAGCTACCTTATCCTAGCAAGCAACACCATACACCTCTATCTGTAGCATCACAAGTTAACATTTTATGTTCTGAATGTACACATTACTAAAAATCCACAGAGCACCTTTAAAGTTTAAAGGCAGGGTTGGTAGGCTTGGTAAGAGTAGGCTAAATATAAAAAATGATCCAACTGAAAAACCCAGCCCACGTTATACTTTGACTCCACTAAATTCAGAGGCAAGTATTGTACTTTTTTACTCCACAACATTTTGACGGCTATTGTTACTACTTAACAAATTAAAATGATACATGCAAAACATATGATGCATTGCATTGCTATACCACTCAATACAAATATATCAAATTAGTTCCCCCTCGACCATGTAATGATCCAATAATATACAGTATAATAGTAGGGTATAACACACACAATGGCCAATTTTCTGTATTGGGTAGCAGGGTTTAACATGAGTGCATTTTGCTAATAATACACTAAAGGCTGCATTCACATTTTAAAACATGTCAATGGTTTGCATTGTAGTAACTTATTTCTACTTGTATTAAAGGGTTCTGATTTGTCTCCACACAACAAAGATTAAAGGACTCAAGGAAGCCTGCTATTAACAATTTATATACATCATTAAATACAGTTATGATTGTATTCATACAACTATCAGGTAGTCACCTTCTTAATCATCAGTTGCTGTGAGTTTCCCACTGTCTCTTAAGGAGTGAGACTGGTAGTGGCGCGATTATGCTGCTCTGGAAGACAGCCAGCTCACTCTCGTTCTAGAATTATCTCTGACGTCTTCGGCCTGTGGCACCTGTGCACGCGCCCGTACCAGGCGGTTGAAACACGTCACGAGAATCAAAATCACGCGATGTTTGGTAAGACACCAACGCATCTATCTTGGACGTTAGAGTTAACTGTTTAGGTTTCACTTATCATTTTTTGCCGGGCACCACAGCTTTATAACAGTTATCTAGCTTATATCGTGGAACGACGAGGGAATTTAATTGCTGAAACAGTAGAGATGTAAGTCTTCGGGTTTACTATGTCGTCGTATACGGTCATAGCTGAGTAGCTACAAGTCTTCGTAGTGTGTTACTGAGGATCAACCGGCTAATATAAGCTAACTTAGCTAAACTCACGAGTTAGCCGCAGCGGTTCATACTTGCACGGCTGTCAAGAATGAACGACATCGTTAAATCAACCAGCAGCTAACTTTCCCTGAGTCCTAGTGTACATTTAAACCATATCGTCCCACTGATAATGTAGTTTATCTAATTGTCATAGACGTTACGCTCCTCCATCGTTAACTTAGCTAACAGGCTAATGTCAAGCAACACAAGGGTAATGTTAATGTCAGCACTGAAAAAGTGTGGTGTCATGATTAGCCTGGAAGAGTTTAGCTAATATAAGCTGACGCCAATTTACACACGCTTGTCAGCGATACACGTAACACACGTTGCCCTCATCCAGTTAAATATGTTCATCTCACTGTGGTTCAAATAATTACACAGCTTACTGTAAAGCTTTCCTCTCAGCATGCTAATCTAATTATTCTTTTGACACGTATAATATTACTAGCTGTAAAGTACTATCAGCATGTTCACCTTATTGATTAAAGGGCTTATTCTAAAGTGTTTCTTTGAGGAAACAGGAAACGCTATACCTATTGCTTTTAGGTAAAGATTTGAAGAATACTAGAGAGGTTCTCATGCTAATCTAGAATGAATGAGTTACACTTTCGCAACTTGACCTTAAGTCTACTGCACACTCTACTGTGGGCCACAGATAAGCACCCCTTGGCTGTAAACTTGGCATGCCCAATTTATATTAGTAAAGGGACACTCTAAGCTCTTGGTTATTTACTATGTCAGATTAGAATGAAGCATGGGAGACGTTGGATTGTGTTCATGTCCTTATTCCCTCTTTTTGTCATTAGGCAGCCTGCAACAGCCAAGTGGTACGACAGACGAGACTCTGTTTTTGTAGAGTTCTGCGTGGAGGACAGTAAAGATGTGAAAGTAAATTTCGACAAGTCTAAATTTGATTTTGGGTAAGTTGCATTAATATTACGTTAAATGGTAACGTTCCTGAGAATTTGTTATCTTTCCCAGAATCATCTCAAAGAAAAATTTGAGCCTGAACAGAATGATGACAACACAAATTGTTGGCAGTTGTAAAGGAAATGTCACAGCCTCTTTTCTCTTTACCTTACAGCTGTGTCAGTGGAACAGATAATATCAAACAACAGAATACAGTGGACCTTTTCGGGGAGATTGACCCCAAAGTATGTTTGTCATTTGTTGACATAGTTGCAGTTCTACCACATGTTTTATTCCTTTAAAGCTTTCATCAGACTCTCTTTGTTCCACTTAGGTCTCAAAACACAGACGCACTGACAGGTCTGTGTTGGTATGTTTACGAAAAGTAGAGGCTGGGAAATCATGGCCGCGACTTACTAAAGACAAGACAAAGGTAATTTTCATTCTTAAAAAAAACAAACTTTACTGCCAATTTAAGGTAATTTAATTAAGATACTTAATAAAACTTGCATCTGACTGTCTCTCCTGGTACATATAATTAAACGCATGAAAATTCTTATTTCCAAGAATGGTGATAATAATTCAGCCAGCTAAACAGCTAGGTTAATAACAACATTAGAGAACAACTGTAAAAAACTGTTAAATATTGCCTTACTTAAACATGAATCTATCTTCTCTCAGTGCAACTGGCTGAGCGTGGACTTCAATAACTGGAAAGACTGGGAGGATGACTCGGATGAGGACTTGTCAAGTTTTGACAAATTCTCAGAGGTAAGCATATTGAACATGCACAATGCTAGGTTGTGAGTACGTCCAGATACTGAAGCGCTGACATCGATCTTTGTCACCTTTGTATTTCCCCAGATGATGAACACAATTGGAAGGGATGATGTACCTGATTTAGATGGTGCAGGAGAAGAGGTATGATCTTATTCCTCCACTGGCAACAGCCGTTGCAGGAGGCTTTATGTTTTCAGGTTGTACGTACGCACGTCCCATACTCATGAACGTGATATCTCAGCAACTCCTGGAGGGAATTTTTTTAATTTTAAATTAACCTTAAAAGTCTGCTGCACGCAAGGTTGAACTTATTCGATTTTGGTGGTCAACGGTCACGCCCACGGTCTCTTTGACCTCACAAACACGTTTTTGGCCATAAAATGATGAAATGATGACATTTTGGACAGACATGGATGTAAACTGCAACATGACTAGTTTGAGGAGGTGGTAACTCTAGTTTCTGCTTTTTTTTGCAGCATGAATCTGCAGACAGTGACAATGAACGTGAGTACTATTCTAAAAGAGCTGTCAAGTCATTTGTTTTCGGTAGTCACTAGATCCCATGGGGTGAGGACATGATGCTAGGCAGTGCTAAGTTCATGCAAATGTGGCTGTTGAAGATCTGTTAAGGAACCTATACAATGTTTGGGGATGACCATCCCATGTAGTGGTCATGATATGTGAGGAAGGGCTTGATTGTATCAGGGGCGTGTGGTCAGGGGAGGCAGAGCCTCACCTGTCATCATGACAAGTAAAAAACAAATGCTTTTAATGCTAAAATAAAATAAATATTAATATTTCTCTACTGATCTGTGCTATAAATGTAATTTCTGTATGGTTCCAATCATTTCACGCATTTTTATAATCAAAATCGCTGAATTAGCGCATGTCCTGTTCAAACAGAGGAGACACGTGAGGTGAGGCAGCGACGAGCTGTGCCTCACCTCAGATTACGCAATCCCTGTGTGTGCAATCCCTCACAAACTGGGTTGAGGTCTTTTGCTTTCTCATTGTTTGTCACCACTGTAATATTTGTAGACACTTTTATTATATGTCCTTTCTTTACATAGAATAGGTACTGTATTTCACGTCTGTGTAGAACATATTTAGTGTTGCTGATCTGACAGAAACCGCAGTGAAAAAGCACAGAGGGGAGGCAAACACTACTCTGCCTCAAAGAAGAGGGTGTGCGAGAGCCCACCGGTCGAGCGCTGCTTCTGAAACGCTCCCGGTGGGGCAGGTCGCGGCGCACACGCTCCTGGTGGAATCAAATATGTACCTTACCTATGTGTGTGTAAATAATGCTGATATGAAAAACAACCAATAGTCAATGTGCAAGCTGCCAGTTGAATGGTGATTTAAGCTTCTCTATTGGGTTCATATATTTGTAAATCTGACTTGTGTAGTGTCAGTGCCTCACCAGCCACGAACCTCACCGCACGTCACTGGATTGTATAGGTCTGTTATTGAAGTACAATTAATTTAATTTAATCAGTGGTTAACTCGGTATGTTCATTTACTATTAAAAGGTGAACTATTAGGTTCAAATCTAATCACATTCTCACAAAAGTCACATTTTTCATTTTGTTTGTCTTCCAGAAATGCCCGACCTTGAGTAAATGAACATGGATGCCACCTCAGCCAATACAGCGATGCAAAATCAACTGGAGAGAGACTAGACATGAGCTGGGCAGCCATGTTGGAGAAGAGACCTCATCTCCAGCAGTTTCCAAAGCGAAACCCCTCAAGGGAGTGACTGTTGAATACAGACATGCACAGAGATCCATAGCGACATAAAGTGCTGTGCTTTGCTGTTCTGTTCTGCATGGACAATTATGTTCAAATGAAAATGTTGACTTAATTGACTGTAATGGGATGTTCTGATGTCTTACGCCTTCTCTTCTTTTCTTTTTTTTCCAATGTCAGGTTATGTATTGAATATTGTGATTTCTAATGAAGAAAAGAAAACTCAAAATGCCTATTTTCCAAAAAAGTTGATTTTTTTAATGAACATTTTCCCCTTTTAATGTTTGTATTGTAAGATGCACTTATTTTGTTTGTTAATTTAAAAAGCAGGAGTTCTGCTTGAAATGGGTTTTCTAATGTATGCCAACATCTGCAAATATTTAACAATGATTTCATTTTTTTAACATATTACAACATTTAAAAATAAACAGATATGCTTGTGCTTATAATTTACATTTTCTCTATGCTAGTGTACTAAACATTGTAGCGGGTACAAAGATGAATTTTCTTCCTTTGGCGTGCTGAGGTGAGGGCAGATATCCGTCTACCTAGAGTTTCCCGAAAAGTTTAAATGATAGTTTCTAAATGTTTGTCAGTCAGATACGCTAGAACTATGCTTTGGAAGCTTGTGTGTTTGATATAACACATGTTCATCTTTTGATGCTGTGGGAGTTTGGGTATACATTTTTAATAAACTGTTTCAGACCGTTAAATACAAGGCTTTAGTATTGAAGCATCACTTACAAACAAGTTCAGCTCATCAATGAAGTCTTGTATTCACTGAGGAAGGATTTATTATTCATTATTGTTGTTGGACTGTGGTCTGACAAAATTCTCCATCTTTGTATAACAAAAAAAATATATCCTTGTGTTTCCCCTCAAAGCACTTCTTTGCTGAGCTGCAACAGTAACCCAATGGGAATTTCTCTCCAAAAAGACTTTGCAAAATACCCATCTGACTCGTCTATCTCAGCCTGCTAAAGCCTCATATATTAACTCTGGTTGAATAGATTTTGTCTCATCTTTTACATTGAAATGCATTCAGAAAGGAATCTCTTCACAGCCAGTATAAGAATGGGGGGCGATTACTAATTAATACTATTGCAGATAGCTCCTTCAATTGACATATGAGCCTATGAATTAAGGCAGGCTTTAAAAACTGAACCAGTCCTGAAACCAATTCCTGTGAAAATGCGAAATTTCACTTTGTTACCACTGTGTAGTGCTAATGTTCCACAGCAGTCTGCTCTCACTTCTCTCTAACGTCATAGGGTTGTTCAGGGGATTCCCATCTCCTCTGTACTTTTATACTGAGTGTAATAAGGAAATGAAAGGTTGAAATTCCTTAAAGCTGTATATTTCCTTTTATTTTGTGTTTCTGTTGTATGGGATCTTTCATAACTTGGCAAATGCAGTACATACTTTCCTTGCAATCAATTAGCAAAGATGTCACTTCCTAATTCTGTGACGCTCATTGGATATAGTATTAAGATTATCAGTCTTTAAAGGCCATAGAGTATTCATGGAAATAAGAATGTTATGAAAGGTTGTTATACAAAAGCATCATTTGAATGAAGTAGAACATAATTATTCCCTGCTGAGGATTTTTAATCAGCACCTTTGAAGTCTATCAAAGTCAATACTTCATGTTTTAGTCCTTCCTCTCATGTCCTGCAATACATGGTCTCACCACTGTATGGTGAGTGCAGGCCAGAGCCTCTGGTGTGAGATGTTTAGAGGCTGCATGATATTATGTAGGTGTCAGCAGTCTGGACCCAGGGAACAGGAAAACACAATGCAAGCACCTTTTCAACATCCTCCCCTGTAAAACAAAACTGTGGGTTTAACTTAACAAAAGGTGGCTTACCACTGACAGGGGGAGTCATGAGAAGGACATAATACTCATCACAATAGAGGTGCACCAACTGGCAAACTAATAAACTGTCAGAATCAGGGCAACATTATCAAAAAAGGTTTTTTTTTCTCCAGCAACAACCGTTATTCTTCATCATATGTTGGTGGTACATTTTGCTCACCATGTTTTGAGGTGGAAAAAATGTCCAAATGTCAGACTGCCGTGAGATTGATACGAGGAATCACAACTTTTAAAGCGATGCATCTTTTGAGAGATAAAAATGTCTGCTGGCTATATTTGTACACACTCCATCCAACACAACTCTCTGGAGTGTGAGTGCAGAGGCCAATACATATAGCCACTCTGGCCCATGGACAAGGGAGCTCACAGATTCAACAGTGATGGCAAGACAAACAGATCATAGAAACCAGCAGAAACTGTTACTGCCAGCGTTTTGTCTCTATGCATGAAAGGAGTGAAGCAGTGAGCTCAGCATAACCCTTTCAGAGGGCTGCGGTCGTCCCTCTGACTGCCCTGGTCAGCATGATGCTCCAGTGCAGAAGCTCAATACCAGGCCTGCTCTCCCCTCTTCCTCTCCAACTGTGGATTTTCGACTGCTTTATCCGACCTGAGCCTCCAAACCCGCCCATCACACACACACAAAGTAAAACTGTGCCTAATCACTTCTGATGCCACAAACCTAATTTGTACCAATCCAGAGCACAAGTGGGGACATTGCTCGTGCTTTGGTGATCCCAGCTTTGATTAAAGTGAATGGTAATGGTACAATATAGAGGAGACAACAAAAAGAAAATCATGGAAAAATAGTGAAAGATGATCACTGTAATGACATCATTCTGTGCTTGTACGATTTAAAATGTAGAGGAAATCAAGCAAAACTCCCACTGCACCCCATCTTTACCAGCACTCAGGTTCTTACTGCCACATCCCCACTGCCTCTCTATTTTCAGGTCAGGTAGCTCATCATCCAGTGGTGTTAGGAATGATGAATTTGTTTGTATTAATGCTTCAACCAAAGTGTTGGTGGTACAAGATCTTCACCTCCTCCAGTAAAACAAGACTTTAAAGCCCCAAGCATAAATAAAAGCTGCTCCAAAGTATAATACATTTTATTTACTTCTCTCCTTGTCCACCCCACATAGTGTACGTTCAACCCCAAGACATGATTTCAAAAGTAGCCCTTAAACTGCAGTATATGGGGAGCTTTCCTACGTGAACAAGTTCAAGTTATTATCAATGACCAGTTTGATTATTTCTGGGCCTTTTAAACTTAGTCCAGATTCAGAGTCATTTCTACAATGAGCAGACAGAGGCAGGGCAGGGCAAGAAAAGGGTTAAATTATTTTGTTTTGATTTGTACTATTGTTTGCTGGCCCCTCCCCTGGGTCCAGCGGGGCTGCTGTGGCCCCTAGGGTGTTATAAAAAGGCCTCTGAGCTCCCACTGCTCTGGTAAAGAGGCTGAATGTCTGCAGGACATGCTTAACGTTTGTCTATCCATGTTCTTCTACTAACAACCAGCAGGGTTGGCACATAGATGCACAGAGACTGGCCTATTGCTCCACTAAGGAGCTCTCTATGACAGAAATCTGAATTCAGAGCAGCAGATTGTTCACAGTTGCATGAGAGTTACATGTTGAGCAGTTTACGTGTTGTTGCATTTAGCTTTAGAGAGGCTTTTTCTGTTTGAGGGCAATTTTTTATCATTAGTGCTGTGCTTTTTTGGTTTTAAACAGTCATTTATCGTGGAGAAACAGCATCTCATTTTAGTTGCTTAGTTAGTTTTTTTGTTGACTTTTTATCCCTCCATTGTTTAGAAGTTGCTTTTTGACCTTTTTCCACCATGTGGGAGTTCAGGTCCATGTCCTTCTGGAGGGCTGTGTTTGCCGAGTTCTATGGTACCATGTTCTTTGTCTTCTTTGGGCTGGGGGCAGCCCTCCGCTGGACCACTGGGCCCCACAATGTTCTCCATGTTGCCTTTTGCTTTGGGCTGGCGGCTGCCACCCTCATCCAGTCCATCGGCCACATCAGTGGAGGACACATCAACCCAGCTGTTACCTTTGCTTACCTGATTGGCTCCCAGATGTCTCTCTTCCGTGCTTTCTTCTACATTGTGGCCCAGTGTCTTGGAGCACTGGCTGGTGCTGCCGTGCTGTACGGGGTCACGCCCACCAACATGAGAGGAAACCTAGCCCTCAACACGGTAAGATTACCTGCAGACATTGTAATAATAGGTACATTATTAGAAGTAAGCTTACTGGCTCTGAATCCTGTATTCTAAATACACTGACTGTTGAATATTTAGATAATCAACTATAAATTATGCAATGTATGAATTCAGCATTGTATGTACACAGAACATAGTTACCAATTCTGGTTTGAAAAGCAATATAGATATTAAACCTGACAAGTTTTACTTTCAGGAAGGTCATTCACTACAAAAATCACAATATGTAAGAAAAACTCTGCATTAAAGTTTAATTTTGTCTGACAAAACTTAAAACCATGTTGATGTGATTTTAATTTATGCACTCACATCATGAATTTGATCTGTCTTCCATGTTTCAGCTGCAGCCAGGCATCAGCCTTGGCATGGCCACCACCATGGAGGTCTTCCTCACCCTGCAGCTTGTCGTCTGCATCTTTGCTGTGACTGATGAGAGGCGCAACGGACGCCTGGGCTCTGCTGCCCTAGCCATCGGTTTCTCTGTGCTCATGGGGCATCTTCTCGGGGTAAAAACCAACTGGGGGATTTCTGAAACGGCTTACTGGGTTCATTCAAAAATCTAACCATAGCATCATGTCACATATACACATTTACAGTCTTTAGCTTGAACTACCCTCTGCCTTTCACACAGATGTACTACACTGGAGCAGGAATGAACCCAGCAAGGTCCTTCGCCCCTGCTGTCCTGGTCAGGAATTTTGTCAACCACTGGGTAAGATGATCAGATCCGTGAATCGTGATACACTTCAAAGTCTTGCAAACCGTAGTAATGTGACATCTTCAAATTCTAACGCATTCTGCCCTTTGTCTTTTCTGTTTCTGGCAGGTGTACTGGGTGGGACCCATGATTGGTGGTGCCATGGGTGCTCTGCTGTATGACTTCATGCTGTTCCCCCGTGCGCGTGGCCTCTCTGAGAGGCTCGCCACACTGAAGGGCATTCGACCCTCAGAGGCTGAGGGCCAGCAGGAGACCAGGGGAGAGCCGATCGAGCTCAAGACACAGGCCCTATAAGCCTGGAGAAGAAGATTGGCTTTCTGATGCCCCCATCTCCATCCCCCACCCCTCAATCTGCACCCTCAGTTCCCGGTCCATCCTCAACCAACCCAGCATTTCTGTGCACATACCTCCTCCCCGCATCCACACATGCTAACACAGATCCCAAACACCTTTGCTATCCTTGTTCTGCATCCAGAACTGGACCTATCGAATTACAGAGTCCCGACCATCTCGCCTGATTTCACCTCTACCCAACCATCTTCCTCCACCTCTTCCTCCTCCTCCCCCTTGGACTGCAGGACAAAGATGGAGGGTTAGAAGAAGACTTGCCACTGAAGGAAGCACCCTGTGCCCTGCGGTGTGGGGAGTCAGTCACTCCTGGCTGACCTGGTGGCTATAACTGCTCAGGACAGGGGCCTCTCTCGCTATATTTCTTTCACTTTCTCTCTCTTTCTGTTTTTCTCCCTAATTTGTAGTCCGCTAGGAGTGAAACTACAGTAGAGCAGTGGACTTCTGCATGCTTTTCCATTTTGATTCGGTGTGATCTCGCCCTTTGTTTAGTTTTGTTTAATGAACCTTGGGTAAATTACATGTTCGTACTGTATTTTACCAGTATTTATTTGGCTCACATTCTTTTTTTTTTAGTTGAATGTGTGTGTTTGTGTGAGACTGAGCGTGGGTGTGCATGCATGTCTCTGTGCATGTGTATGCGTGTGTGCTTGATTTAATTGATCATTTTTATTTTTCTCTTTTCATTGCCACAATCCCTTGTCTGTAAAATGATTTTTTTTAATCATACAAGCATATTTAGGGAAAGATGTGGCCTTTTCCACTCCCTTACTGATTTATGGCTGCGAGTCAAGACTTAAAGCCAAATTCATTCAGTTTAGAGATGGTGTCTCATATAGTGAAGCACACACACATTCATATTTATATCAAAATAAACACAAAACACAAAACTATCTGGTCTTTTCTGAGCTCAGTCTTCATTGAAACTACAAACACTTGAATTGGTATATTTGCCACCAAAACTGTTACCCATTGTTTTATAAGTGGGAAATCTGCAGGTGTGTACCACATTTAGACAACTTATACAGTATTTGTGTTGGGTTACATTTTAAATGACTTTTCTGACATGAGCTTTGCTTTTAGAGCAGCGCTTATCACAAATTCATGTACAGGTGTGTGATAGTTGGTTTGCTTTTAGATTTGCGTGTCTGCCATGGAAAAACAAAGAAAGCAAACCTGACAAGCTGTCATGAGGAACAAGCGTTTTCTAGTTAAATTGTGTTGTTTGACACGACTGAAGGGTCTTTGTAACATCAACTCGAGGTTAGAAATGAAAGTGCATGAGGTGTGGTGGCTTGTTGCTGGTGTTGGCAAACACCTGGTGCCTTCTCTTTCCTGCGCTGAGCTGGGTGGCTCTTTGGAAGTAAGATAGTTTTATTGGACAAGCCCCTGTCTGATATTTGGGAGAAGAGAGAAGGTCACCGTGAGGTTTAGTGTGTTTGTACAGGGTGATAATTGTACACCTTTATTTTTCATACAATCTACACAAGAGAGAATGAACTTAGAAGTTCTACATTAGCCTGGCGTCCCCTCTCTCTTCCATCCCTCCTTCATTCACCCTACCTCCTCCCTTTGTTTACGAGGCAGCCATTGTGTTCTGCTCTAAAGAGGGGACATCTAAAGCTGCTGGGATGGAGGGAAGGGGACAGGGCACTGAGATAAGTTAGCATTTAAAAAAAATTCACTGGAGCAGTTATTGAACCAGACATGTAAGCTGATTCTCTTTCTGCTCCCTCTACATAACCTTTTTTTTCAGTGTGATTTCCCTGGCAGTGGTTGAGTAGAATTTACATTTTAGTGACATGTTGAAATTAGAGTTTGTGTTCTAATGGAAAAGCTTTGTGATGTACAGTGTAAAGTTTTCTTTTTTTTAAAAATCATTTTATGATTGTTGAAACTGGATGGATAGGAAATATAATATGCTAGTTATGCAATGTCTTCTCTTTGGCTGATGGATTATGGAAGTGATGCCAATTATGCTATACACCAATATGCTTTCATTCAATGAACAGCCTTTATGGTAAAAGACATACCTTCCCGATCACAACGCCATTGATTTATTATTTTTATATGTCAAAAAAATCTGAAAATTCTTATGTTTCCAATCATTTCTTTGTCTCTTTTTTTAAGACTGACTGTAGAAAAACATGTGATTTAAATAGATGGTTTCAAACAGGATAGGTACATTTGCATCCATCAAAAAAGCCACGACAACTCTGAGAACTAAACCCAGTAACCATTTACATAAACATTTGCGAATCAGATGAGGTTATAGCACAGGGGAAGTTGCAAATCCAATCTGCAGCCGCTTGTAGGACATATTCCTCTATCTGCAGTGTTTAAAATATTGCCACAAACAGTTGTGATATCAGTCAAGGTTGGCTTAAGGAAGATAACACTTCTTGTAAATAAATTCACAAAAATATTTTTTATATTTTGAAAAAAAAAATAAGATTTTATTTGTCACCAAAGTTTAAAGATATATCATTGTAGTATTAGCCTCAAGGTGATTTATTCAAAAGAGAATCCACAAGCTATAAAAGGTTATAAACATACATGCAACATAGTAAGTAACCCACCAATATATGTATGCATGCACAACACTGACAGTGATGGTAGGTAGTGCAAAGCTTCTCATGAAACCAAAAGTTGGTTAATTAGGAAGATTAATTTTGATATATGTACATGCAGCTGTGAATACAAGCTGCTAAAATCTGAGCAAAATTACATTTAGAGCCCCCACAAAGCAAAGATACTGCATCTCCTGCAAGGATGATATTGTTCTTGACCCTGTCATGTTTCCTATTGACTGCAACACTAATTACTCTACATCCCTTTCATGTTTTTTTCTCAAACACCAAAAAAACTGTTCAAATTGCACATTAGCATGTTATGTGAGACTCCATACATAAATAAAATAACGTAACATTTGAGAATTTACATAGGAATAAAGGTATGGAAATATACCGTTGATCATTTAGGCTACTTCCTCTATATTTCTGAGTTGTGTCACTGGAGACAGACACTGATCCTTTTTTTGCATTGGGGCAATTAGTTGGACTTGATGGATACTTAAGAAAAAAGAGCAACAAGCAAATGAAAGCTTTAAAAATGTCAACAGAACAGAAAAAGCACATAATTGAGTCTTTAAAGTAGCGTAATAATCTTGAAGATTTTCATTCAAATAAAAGTTACAATATATCGCTGAACGAGGCAACACAATAGTGATTGAGCCTATGGCCCACTGACAAAAGTATTGCAATATTCATGTATTTGCAGTATTACGAAGTGGGTGTCTGTGGCGACATTCCTTGAAAACGTGCTGTATTAAGTTACTGCTAATGCAAACCGAACATTTCTATTGTTGTGGCTTCACATTAAAAGCATTTAACTCGCAAAAAACAAGTTGACTTTTATTATGAAGCAGTTACAGGAAATAAAATGTGTTTGTCAGTGAGCTTGACATTGACCGCTATTATTCAACAAAAATGCATCAGCAAAACAAGACAATGGTCATTTTGTGGATTTTTTGACAGCATATCAGTTTTAAATAATGCAGTAATGAAAGAAGGAGCAGCCACAATAAGCTTTTAGATGAAGGGCTGAAGACCCAAGTATTCTGGCACCTGTAGCATTAAACCGCATTTGCTGTTACCACTAGTTGGGTGTCGCCAAATCAACCTGAAATTTCATTTCATATTCAGATATGCTTTCCTCTTCATGTAAAACATGCAACAAGCACAGAGGACAACATCAACAAACCTACCACCCGGTGAGACAGAGTTTCTTTAAAGAGGATGTTAAAGTTAATTTAAGAGGATGACAGAACTTTTCGTTTGTTCTCAGTTTGACTTTGTCCTTTCCTTTGTCCGATTTCCTATTTGACATAGCACCAGCTCAACCAGAAAAATCACATTTATTTTTACTCAAAAGTATATGAATCTGTAGATGGATGGTGAAAGTGAAGGAATAAAGTCTGTGCAAGCAATGGTGCTCCTTTCATATGAAGGTAAGGCTCTGGTCTCTATCAGATGTCTGCTTTGCACTCCGAAACCAACTTTGATGGGAAATCTTCCTACTGATTCAGACTCTCGAGGATTGTGTCAATATCTAGATCCATATCATCTGTAGAACTAGAAGACAGAGACATGCACATAATGACCTCTGTAAAAACAACATTTACTTTAAACACAATTGTACAATTTTATACTTTCATAGGTGGTACATTTCTATTTTGTATATAGGCAAACTATTTGAGTGCATCTTACATTTTGGGCCTCATTTCTGTCTAACAAATTGTCTAAAAAGTGACAATCAAATATAAATGTGCAGACATAAACAAAGTGTAAAGGACAGCACCAGGGAATATGAATGATAGTGAGTTGGTGGTATGAGAGAAAGTGAAAGAGAGAATTATGTAGACGTAATACTTACGGGGGGAAGCCAACAGCACTGCGAGGGCTTTCAGGGAGGGGTGTCAGAGCTGAGGGTGTGTGTGAGCTAGCTTCCCTGCAGACACACACACACACACACTCAAACATGACATGTTCCTTTAAAATTATTATGCATCAAAAGACATTGTTTATTTGTAAAATAGTCCCTTACATGCCGACTTTGGTTTGGAGAGACACAGGGATATAGCCCCCAATGGGTGACGCTTGAGGCTCTGTATCAAACAATAGCAGTAAAAAGAAGAAAAAAAAAAAAGAACTCCATCTGTTAGTTGTCCATTTTCACTTGAGCTTCAGACTATAAATCTGACATGAAGACAATTACCTGTGTAGAATTTTTTGAAAACTTCATGTTTTGGAAATTCAGGATACAGGTATGTTATGTGGCTTATGTCCCGGATGCGGTCTCCGAGGCTACGGATCTCAAGATCTCTCTTGGTGAAGGGCTGGATGTTCTGGATTTTCTGTCCTCCATCTAGTAGGAAACAATTTTGATGTGTCAGTGCACGTGTGTGAGTGAGTGAGTGAGTGAGTGAGTGAGTGAGTGAGAGAGAGAGTCAGTGGCATAATGAGACTCTCCTAATCATTGAAATTATTACTTTAGTAGCTTCAATAAAACACTCAGCCAGCACAACCATGTCAGTTCACTGCATATACACAAACATGCATGTAGGTTGTGTTGTTACACCTATTATAAACTAAGGTGTCACAGCAATAATCATAAGAAGCAACATGCAGCCATGGCTTTAGTCATAATCACAGCTACAGTTCATCTCAATCTGCCTTGGCAGCAAGTTGGAGAGATATCTTGTTTAATTTGCTCTGTAAATTGTCTATCTTGCTGCAATATGCAACTAATTGCAGCTAAGCAGCCACAGCTGAGGGTGTGCCCACTTGTGCTGTGGTCACAACCAGCGGCGATCAACTTCATTAAATTATATCTCAATACAGCTCAGCCTTTCTCTGTGGATCAGAGAGAATTCAAAATGTATTGCAAAGGAGTGCAAAAATATTTCAGAAACAAAATTCCATTGTGACCTTTTAGAGGCTAAATAGACAATGTAATAAATTCTTTAAAAATGATGTCCATATATATTACAAGTGGTCAACCTACCCCACAAAATGGGGTATCAAATCTCATTAAATTATCAAAATTAGGTCCAGAAATTCCTTCACATAAAAATAACAAATGTAAAAGATAGATGTATGAATGCTCTGGTCACCATATCGACACTGAGTTTAATGTGTGCACCGTAGCTTCATCACAGTTAAAACCACACCAACACTTACTCTCAGTAGCGGACACATATGCAATTGTGATGCCTCCGATCTCAGAGTCACTAAAGCGAAGCAAGAATGTCCCGTTGGGCCTGTCTTTGAGAATCAGGTGTAGATGCTGCTTCCCAATGAAACCAAATATCAGCCTAGTGGAACAAAACATGTCATTATTAAAAAGACTGTAGCAGGTTGCTAACATCTAATAATAAAATAGCATAGGGAGTCCCCTCACCCTTCGCTCCAGTACTCCCGCAGGTGCTTCTTGGTCAGCTCCATCACTCCCTCAAACCACTGCCAGAAAGTGAAGGGTCGACCCGGGAGAACCTCCTGTGAGATTGAAACTGCCCTGTCAGACTTGAATGAATGATACTGTAACGGGTGGTGTATGGACCCAATTGCAGTACAAAGGACTCAGAAGACAGAGGTAAAAAGTTCAACGTTTTACTTAGACTCCGGCAGACAGGCAAACGGTTTAGAAACCGGCAAACAGGAATCAGGAGAGGAGAGGAGAGGCAAAGTTATTGGTCAGGGACGGAAGGCTAGGTCAAATAACCAGGAGGCAGATGAAGCAGGGAATCAGGGACAGGCAAGGTCGGTACCGGGAAGACAGGCAGGAGAACGCTGGAAAGACTCGCATGGCAAAGAACAATCTGGCAAAGGAGTGAGTGTGGAGCTGGTGACTATATGCTGGGCTGATTGCATGTGATGAGAGGCAGCTGTGTGCACAGGTGAGTGGAGTGAACTGACGAGGTGGGCGTGGCTGACAGGTTGAGTGGGGCAGAGGCAGGATCAATGGAAAATTACTGATGGCTGGATGACTGAACTGTGACAGATAGCCTGTGTGTGTTTGCGAGACGACATACACCTGTGCGTACCTTATTAAACTGGGCCCAGGTAACCAAAATGTTGCTGAAGTCGTCGGCAAAGTCAGGCTTATCGAATATCTTCTGGGCCAAGAAGTGCTGGTTGTATTGGTCCAGATTGTGGTGTGTCGAGACCTCAGAGGTGAATTTACTGTTGAGAGTGCTGTACATCATCCTCCACGGCACGCGCTCCGGCACCATGAATGGCACTCTGTCCTGATGACAATAACAAAGAGGCCGACGTGATGAGAGCACTGATATGCATTTACATTACACAAGAGCTTGAGTGTCCATTAATGTAAGTCTGTGGCTCACTTCCAACTCAACGTAGTAAACTGATAAATCTGCATACAATATTCTGTCTGATGAATGAACCAGAAGACATTTGTTGGTACTGATGAAGTGTTATAAGTGCGGAATAGGTTTTGTGCAAACTCAAGTCACTAGTAGAGGATGATATTTTATATTGGTGTTAGGGACGTTGTCATGGTCTTGGGTTTTGTTTTGTTTATTTCCTGTTTTATTTTGAAGTTCCCTGCCTCTAGTGTCCAGTGTTTGGTTTTACTTCCTTTCTTTGTCTTTTTCCTACCTATTTTACACCAAACCTGTGTGTCATTAGTTGATTATTTACATGTCTATTTTATCTATCTCTTTTTGTTCTTGTCAAGTCGTCTGCCTTTGTTTACTGAATGGCTACATTTCTGAGGTTGTCACTCATATTCCTCGTTGAATTTCCTGCCTTTCAGCCTTACAAGGATTGTCTTTTTCATTTGTGCTTATACTTTCCGCTCCCTGCTCATTCAGTTTTTGTCACTGTCTATTTGGTTTCAGCTTTGGCTATGAAAGCTTGCTTTCTGTCTTATTCCACCTGCCTACGTCTGACAATGTTTTTCAGATGTAAAATGTTAAATGTTAAGACATCGGCCATATTACCTGCCCAGGCATTGTTTTTGTTGCTGCTGTTTACATTTCTTATGATGCAAATTCCAAAAATGCACTACAGGAATGTACTACTGTTTTTGTTTTTCTTGTTTTCCAAATGGGCTACAACTGCGTTTGTTGTTTGTTGTTAGTTGGCTTATTGGACCTATTATTGAGATGTTATAGTTCACTGAATTCAAATTAATATCTAAACAATTGCAGAAAATCCCTCCAAAGATCAACTGATGACATTAGAGCCTAGGCACCAAACATTAACGCTGTACATAGACCACATTTACATAACAATCTATTCCTCATGAGTTCTCAGACTAAAACGGAGTTGCAGTGTTCACAATAGCACAGACAGACAAACTGCATCTTTGATAGCAGAGACTTAAATGTGAAGGGACATGAAAGCAATAGCAGAGAAATTAATAAATTAACACTTACTGGTTCAGAAAAAGCACAGTCCCATATGATGGTGGCCAAAGCGTTGTGGTCCTGACTACCATGAACAATGACGACCACCGGCAGTGAGATCATCTATAGTAATGACATCTTTTTTAAGTTGTATGACCACGTAGTTGTAAGCCCCAGTGTATCGCTGCTGTTGCCATTTAACAAAGCTTGTGTGCTGACGAATGGTATGCAAGAACATTGAATGCAACTGTGTTCAATGTGATAAAGGAGAAAAATACATCACATCAAGCCAAAATGAATACCTTTTCATTACGCAACAGGATACAACAATCAGTTTAAGAACAGGCAGAACAATGAACAGGACCAAACCTGTATCCTGTAGGGAGTGTCACAGCCTGTGATGGTGATCTCTGTCGAGAACAGGAGAGCAAATTTTTCTTCTGTCACAGACTCTGATCCCTTTCTGTCTGCTCTCTTGATCTTCTTGATGGACTGTTACACCGAAATACATTTCAATTAGTTAAGATGAATCTAATTTAGGCTGAGAAATCTAGAGCGGTACATACCATATTCCTAAAGGTGGCACATGTGCTTTTGCTGGATGTGTTGTGTTCTAGGATGGCTGTATTGTTGATCAGTTCCCCGACATTATCACTGTAGGTTACAAAAAGTTTCAAAATCAATTTTTGTCTTGTATAAGTATACAGTAAGTACCTTAATTGCTCCCATTCTGAAGTGTTATTTGACAATGTTATCTCATCAGACACTAAACAACAACGAAGATGGTCATTCATGATGTACTGTATCACTAATTCACAAATAGATTTTTTAGGGAATCAATTTACGTAACAGAAACAAAACCTCCTGATTTAAGAGCCAGTGTGTACGATTTTGGGGGCATCTAGCGGTGTGGTTGCAGATTGCAACCAACTGAATACCCCGATGCTCACGGAAAAAATGCAAAAGGCAGCCAGTGTTTGTTTGTACATTCTGGGCTACTTTAGAAATATGGCGGTGCAAACGGCAAAAATTAAGTGTTCATTCTAAGATATTGAAAACACAATTATACTTAGTTTCAGGTGATTATACACTTATGAAAACATTGTTATATCCAGGGACGTGCGGTCAGGGGAGGCAGGTGAAGCAGAGCCTCACCTGTCATCATGACAAGTAAAAAACAAATAATGCTAAGATAAAATACATTTTAATATTTCTCTACTGATCTGTGCTATAAATGTAATTTCTGTATGATTCCAATCATTTCAAGCATTTTTATAATCAAAATCGCTGAATTAGCGCATGTCCTGTTCAAACAGAGGAGATCTGACAGAAACTGCAGTGAAAAAGCACAGAGGGGAGGCAAACACTACTCTGCCTCAAAGAAGAGGGCGTGCGAGAGCCCACGGGTTGGGTTTATGCTTGTTCTGTCGTTGCTCTTCTTCTACACTTTTCTACTTCTTATATTTTGCTTTCACCACAAAAATTTTAAATTCTATATCCAAGCTTAAAAATGTCTCAAAAAACAAGGAAATATGAACAAATCAACGTCGGACAGGTAAAGTAACCTTTTATGTGTTCGTTGTTGTCTTTATACATCCAGGGTTGTTACACAGATTATCAAGGAATCTCATGATTTTCGCAGGTGGTGCCTGCGAGCGCTCCGCTTCTGAAACACTCCCGGTGGGGCAGATCGCGGCGCACACGCTCCCGGTGGAATCAAATATGTGCCCAGGTGTAACACTTAGGCCGGTGTGGTTTAGGGTTTAAAAGCTCACAACCTTAACATGGAGCTCTCTCTTCCTTGGCTGACATTGCTGCTTTTTGACCCATGCTTACATCACTGAATGTCTTATTTCAGATTCCCTTAATCAATAAAAACACTTTTTTCCACAAGCGGTGGAAAAAGTACTGAATACCATGAAAACCAGTAAGCGATGTGCACTTATTGCTCTCCTCTTCCCTGACCGTGTGCAGTCCTCCATGTTGTGCTGTGTAGATGACTCACCCAGGTACACTGCCCAGGTTCCTGGCCTGAAGTTCATTAATGATTTGCGCCTTCAGCACCACAGGCTTCCCAGGAGCAACTTTTTCACCCAGCAGATATCGCACTGTTGTGGAGAACTTTGACTGAGTCTTAATGACCTGAGGGGGCTGCCTGTCCACTACAAGAGAGCTGAAGGAAACATCAGTTACATGAGTGAGGAAAAAATCTTCCAGCTTTAAAAGATGTATGAAAGTAAGAAATATAAATAAGAAGAATATAAATATATAAAAGAAAACAAAGTGCTGTGCTACCTTTGAATCAGAACCTGCAGAAGTTTCCCCAGCCTTTCCTGGAGCTCTGGGATCGGTTCCCCTATCAGCATCAACTCCTGTCTCAGCTTTCCGTTTACACCAAGCAACTGCTCACACCTAACAGAGAAGATATACAGTATAAAGACAGTGAGGGAGCAAGAAAGAAAGTGAAAAAGCCAGTAGAATATGCGTACGTAATAATTTATTGTTTCATACATTATGATGTAAAAATACAACTTAATTATTATATCTACAATCAAACAAATACTTTTAGACTGGTTGCCGAATTTCTTCCTGCCTCATAGCCATGGACTCCCACAGAAAGCTGATCAACAGCAATGCAATACAGATGCAGTCAATACAAAAGGTAATAAGTTAAGGGGTGTGCACCTCACCAGGTCTGTAGGGGGTTGAGGTTTTCGTCAAATGGCTGTCCGATGGTGGCCTTGTGCTGATCCCACCTCCACGCCTTCAGCCTGCTGATCAGTCGGGTCTGACATTGGTCCAGACAATCAACACACTCCTTCAGTAGCTGGAAACGCTTCTACAACAACCAACAGCCAAACATGTTACACTGACACACACAGATGCATATGCATGTTAATCATGCACATAAACATGACAGACAACAGAAAAGCTGCACATTCTTATACTAGAGTGGTTGGAATCTACACATATTTACCATTTCCATTTGATTATTGACTACAGTGTTTTGATAATGTGCAGCCTTAATTTCTTCAGAAATCGATGTAAAAAAAGAACTAATATCCCCCTAGGGTCCCAGTAATGTTGGTAGACGCTCACCGTGGCCATTGCTTTCACATTGTACTCCAGCTGCTGGATGTGATTCTGGAGTTTCTGAATTTCTGACTTTGTGTGATCAAGTCCGTTCTGTTGAATTGGCCCTGTTCAAACAATACATAACATCAAATGTTGAGTCCAAACGAACAGAAATGAACAAGCAGACATACAAATTGTGAGTGACAGCTTTTGTTAATGCCTGACAAGGAAAGAATAATTACCATTGTTCTGACAAAGAAGCGTAACTAAAAGTGAGTCATCCATTTGACAGGATGGGTGTTATTTTACATTAGGGCACAATGACGAAAGAAAATTAAAACCTCTTAAGAAAACAGAAAAAACAGGTCAACATGTGAGCATGTCAGTCACACAGGCCAGGCCTGACAAGGCCAGACAGAAAAGAAAATTACATTGCAAATATGGAAAGCTTGGCCATATACAGCTGATATGGATAATATTTCCACTGTACATTGTGAAAGTATTTTTTTAATAGAAACTCATGCATGTACAGTTGTGGTCAAAAGTTTACATACACTTGTAAAGAACATAATGTCATGGCTCTCTTGAGTTTCCCCGTTATTTCTACAACTCTGATTTTTCTCTGATAGAGTGATTGGAACAGATACTTCTTTGTCACAAAAAACATTCATGAAGTTTGGTTCTGCCATGACTTTATTATGGGTTAACAGAAAAAGTGATCAAATCTGCTGGGTCAAAAATATACATACAGCAGTGCTAATATTTGGTTACATGTCCCTTGGCCATTTTCACTTCAATTAGGAGCTTTTGGTAGCCATCCACAAGCTTCTGGCAAGCTTCTCGTTGAATCTTTGACCACTCCTCTTGACAGAATTGGTGCAGTTCAGTTAAATTTGATGGCTTTCTGACATGGACTTGTTTCTTGAGCATTGTCCACATGTTCTCAATGGGATTTAAGTCAGGACTTTGGGAAGGCCATTCTAAAACCCTAATTCTAGCCTGATTTAGCCATTCCATTACCACTTTTGATGTGCGTTTGGGGTCATTGTCCTGTCGGAACACCCAACTGCGCCCAAGACCCAACCTTCGGGCTGATGATTTTAGGTTATCCTGAAGAATTTGAAGGTAATCCTCCTTCTTCATTATCCCATTTACTCTCTGTAAAGCACCAGTTCCATTGGCAGCAAAACAGCCCCACAGCATAATACTACCACCACCGTGCTTGACGGTAGGCATGGTGTTCTTGGGGTTAAAGGCCTCACCTTTTCTCCTCCAAACATATTGCTGGGCATTGTGGCCAAACGGCTCGATTTTTGTTTCGTCTGACCACAGAACTTTCCTCCAGAAGGTCTTATCTTTGTCCACGTGATCAGCAGCAAACTTCAGTCGAGCCTTAAGGTGCCGCTTTTGGAGCAAGGGCTTCCTTCTTGCACGGCAGCCTCTCAGTCCATGGAGATGCAAAACACGCTTGACTGTGGACACTGACACCTGTGTTCCAGCAGCTTCTAATTCTTGGCAGATCTGCTTTTTGGTGGTTCTCGGTTGACTCTTCACCCTCCTGACCAATTTTCTCTCAGCAGCAGGTGATAGCTTGCGTTTTCTTCCTGATCGTGGCAGTGACAAAACAGTGCCATGCACTTTATACTTACAAACAATTGTTTGCACTGTTGCTCTTTGGACCTGCAGCTGCTTTGAAATGGCTCCAAGTGACTTTCCTGACTTGTTCAAGTCAATGATTCGCTTTTTCAGATCCATGCTGAGCTCCTTTGACTTTCCCATTGTAGCGTTTGTGGCCGTTTGTATCCAATGAGCCCTATTTAAATGGCCTCAGAGAAGTCACCAGCTGTAGTCACTCATAATCACTCACAAGAAGTTAAGAGGCCATGCTATGAAGCTCATTTCATTGACACAACTTTCTAAGTCACCAAAATTGCTAATTCATGTTGCTGTATGTATATTTTTGACCCAGCAGATTTTGTCACTTTTTCTGTTAACCCATAATAAAGTCATGAAAGAACCAAACTTCAAGAATGTTTTTTGTGACAAAGAAGTATCTGTTCCAATCACTCTATCAGAGAAAAATCAGAGTTGTAGAAATAACTGGAAACTCAAGAGAGCCATGACATTATGTTCTTTACAAGTGTATGTAAACTTTTGACCACAACTGTATGTCTCAAGGACACAGACTGGAATGCAAAGACAGATGTTCTCTGTTGACCTTTTTTATACATATCTTTTTTTTATTTTTGGATTTCACTGTTCATAAATAGCATGAAGTAGGAGCAAGGGATTTCCAACTGAGCAGAATTACGCAAAAAGGCAATGAACTCACATGAAGGCTAGAAGAGTAGAAGAAAGAAAGAAGCACCAAAAAAGGCAGTGGTAGTAGTGGTAGCACTGGTAGCTGCATTTGATGCCACTGATCGCTCAGTTTTATTCAGCCATCTAAAAGTAAGTTGGAATCTCACATTCATGTGAATTCATGCAAACTTCAACAAACTATCTGCAAAACCTTAGGGCTCCTCCATTATTGGCCCACCACTGTTTACATTATATTAACATGTTACCTCTGTCATACCATTCAGAGGCGTAATGTCAGGTTTCATTCCTACACCAGTGACTCACAGCTGTATCTGTTAATTTATGTCAACAACATTGTTCATCCTGAAACTTTACACAACTGACTTTCTGACATTTAAAGCTGGATGTCACTGAATTTCCTGCATTCTAAATTCAGAAGTCTAAAATCAGAAGTCAATATGAATAAGACTTATTAGGGCTGCAACTAACAATTATTTTCACTATAGATTAATCTGCTGAATATTGTCGCGATTCATCAATAAACAAAAAAAAATTTAAACTGCACTACAAAGTTTTCGAGAGAGCTCATAAAAGGAAACGAAATGAAACTGAAAATAAATGAAACATTAAGTAATCTTGAAAATAATAAACTAAAATTAAAGCTGCGAGCAGCGATGAACGGGCCCTCGCCTCCTCCCGCACGTTGGGGGTGCCGACGGGACTCCAACATATGCAGCCGAGATCGTCTGCGACAGTCGGACAACGCTCTTACGAGTCCGATGCTTTTTTCTGCTTGGACTGCGTGATGCAGGAAATGATGCCCTGCAAATAGTCCACAGCATCCTGTATCCGCTGTGTGGTGCTACAGAACATGCACAAACATGTATTATGTTGCTTTATAACAACTGTAGACAACATTGTGTAAAAGTCATGTAAATCGGATGCCGGTTGTCAAAAAACGCAGAATTACTTTGGCCAGCAGGTGGCGCTGTGAGTATTAGTGAAAATTAGCTTGTGGACATCCTCAGGCCATGAGTGTTATCAAGCATGGGAAGTTTAGGAGCGTTTGGAACAAGTCCGGCTGAGTTACATCAGCTTTTTTCATGGGGAGTCACGTAAAGTAGCCGCCCGCTACGGCTAAGCCATTCCGTCAAACGTAAAGCTTTTGATAACTTTTAATCACAAAGGTCTTGAGACTGTACCGACCAAATTTGAAGTGGATCCGATAAAGTACCTAGGAGGAGTTCGTTAAAGTATAGCGACTAGAAATGAGCCTAAATCCATTGAAAAATGACACAAAAATCAAAATGGCCGACTTCCGGTACGGTTTAGAGCATGGTCCCAAGAGACTTATTTGTAAGTCTCTCTGAGATACATAATCCTACCAAGTTTCATACAGGTACCTCAAACGTAGCGCTGGGGCTGCTCTTTTGAAATATTGTAGGGGGCGCTATGGAGGCAATTTAAAACGGCCAAGCCAAACACCCATATAAAATATGTCCTCCCATTACCTATAACACATGTATAAAGTTCCATGACTTTTTGAGCATCGCAAGCCACTGATCCATCAGCCTACTTTTTCATGGCGAATGATGCGTTGCCGCGGCAACAGCGTTCAACGAAAACTCCCAATATTCATGATGGTGCATCATCAACGTGGTAAGACTATCTTTACAAAATTTCAGACTGATCTGGTTAACTGGCTAGGAGGAGTAAGTAAAAGTATAAAATATGACATTTCCTTTTGCCAGTAGGTAGCACTATGAGTTATTGAACATTTTTCAATTGAAATGTGCTAAGAGTTGAAGTAGCATCATGCATAAGAAATTTCGTGCAGATTGAATAATGTACCTTGGAGTTATAATAACTTATTTTTTCCCAGCCAATGAGGCAAAATGGCCGCCCCGCCACGTCAAGGTTCTTTGATGAAAACTCTAGCTTTTAATAACTTTTCATCACAAAGGTCTTAAGAGCATCCTGACCAAATTTGAAGTCGATCGCATGAATTCTCTAGGAGGAGTTCGTTCAAATACAAAGGCTGAAAACGCGAAAAATCACCAAAAAACTGAAATTGAGTGAATTACTGTAGCGCCCCCTATGGCTTGAATGGACTGAAAATTGCAGGGAATGTTCCGCCATGCGATGGGCACATATAATGCAAATTTTGGGATTTTAGGATACACGGTTAAGAAGTTATATATATTGATAAACAAGCCACGCCCCAAGAAGTTCATTGGTCCGTATCTTCTTAACACTGTAAGATATCAACAAGCTTTTGATAACTTTTTGTCATGGAGATCTGATAATGATCCACAGCAAATTTGGTAGCAATCGGACAAAGCGTCTAGGAGCAGTTATGAAAAATGAGTTTTTCACAAAATTCAAGATGGCGGAAAATTTTTCCAGGCGAAGATTAGGGGTCTGAGAGGCTTTTTTGTAGAGCTAGTGGATCTGGACATGTGTGTTGAATTTCAAGTAAATCGGACATACTGGCCGAGGGGCGTCGCCGGTCCAACTTTGAGGGGGCGCTAGAGAGCCATTTTTTTACACAGAAATATGCAATCTATGTCAGATGGCTATTTTCACCAGACCTGACAAGTGTGCAAAATTTGGTGAGTTTTCATGCATGGCAAGTACCCCAAAAATGCTCCCAATGCGGAAAAATCATAATAATAAAAAACATTCGAATTTCAATAGGGCCTTCGCTGGCCCGACGTTGTCGGTGGCTCGGGCCCTAATAACCTATTACTGCAATTATAAGTTGCTATGGGTAATGTACCTGATTAAGCTCCAGCTTGTGTCACTAGAGATTATTAGCGCCTGTTACAATGTGGCTGTTCATAATATTTTAGATATGTGAACGAAGCAGGGCGTTACTGAAGAGAATATCTGTGTTCAGTCTACCTTGTGTTTCTGAGTGTTTGTGTCTCATACCTTGTAAACCCTCATAGTTCTGCCTCTCCCAGTTGAGCTCTTCTTGCAGCTGGTGCATCTTTTGTCGGATGTCCTGGACCTCTATCACCTTCAGGACCAGGTGGTCTACATCCTGCATGTTGGGGAACGAGGACTCTCTATTCGGGTACTGTTGGAACTGTGGGGGGTTGGGCATCTGAGCAGGCTAAAAACATGGAACACCACTTAATACACTTACAGTATTGGTGCTTCTACTTCTTCTGATCTGAGCGGATCTCAGATCCTTGAACACATACAGTGGCTTGCAAAAGTATTCATACCCCTTGAACTTTTCCACATTTTGTCACATTACACGCCACAAACATAAATATATTTTATTGGAATTTTATGTGAAAGACCAACACAAAGTGTCACACAATTGTGAAGTACAAAGAAAATTATACATGATTTTAAATTTTTTTCACAAATAAAAAACTGAAAAGTGCAGTGTGCAAAATTATTCAGCCCACTTTTCTCTGAGTGCAACCAATTGCCTTCAGAAGTTGCCTGATGACTGCTGAATGATTGAATGATGACCTAATGACTAAATAGAGTCCACCTGTGTGTAATCTAATCTCAGTACAAATACAGCTGTTCTGTGACGGCTTCAGAGGTTTGTTAAGAGAATATTGGGGTGCAAACAGGACCATGAAGTCCAAGGAACACACCAGACAGGTCAGAGATAAAGTTGTGGAAAAGTTTAAAGCAGGGTTAGGCTATAAAAAGATTTCCCAAGCTTTGAACATCTCACGGAGCACTGTTCAATCCATTATCTGGAAATGGAAAGAGTATGGCACAACTGCAAACCTACCAAGACACGGCCGTCCACCTAAACTTACAGGCCGAACAAGGAGAGCACTGACAAGAGATGCAGCCAAGAGGCCCATGGTGACTCTGGACGAACTGCAGAGATCCACAGCTCAGGTGGGGGAATCTGTCCACAGGACAACTATTCGGCGTGCACTCCACAAATCTGGCCTTTATGGAAGAGTGGCAAGAAGAAAGCCATTGTTAAAAGAAAACCATAAGAAGTCCCGTTTGCAGTTTGCCAGAAACCATGTGGGGGACACAGCAAACATGTGGAAGAAGGTGCTCTGGTCAGATGAGACCAAAATTGAACTTTTTGGCCTAAATGCAAAACGTTATGTGTGGCAGAAACCTAACACTGCACATCACCCTGAACACACCATCCCCACTGTCAAACATGGTGGTGGTAGCATTATGCTCTGGGTGTGCTTCTCTTCAGCAGGGACAGGGGAAGTTGGTCAGAGTTGATGGGAAGATGGATGGAGCCAAATACAGGGCAATCTTGGAAGAAAACCTGTTGGAGTCTGCAAAAGACTTGAGACTGGGGCGGAGGTTCACCTTCCAGCAGGACAACGACCCTAAACATAAAGCCAGGGCTACAATGGAATGGTTTAAAACAAAACATATTCATGTGTTAGAATGGCCCAGTCAAAGTCCAGACCTAAATCCCATCGAGAATCTGTGGCAAGATCTGAAAACCGCCGTTCACAAACGCTCTCCATCTAATCTGACTGAGCTTGAGCTGTTTTGCAAAGAAGAATGGGCAAAAATCTCAGTCTCTAGATGTGCAAAGCTGGTAGAGACATACCCCAAAAGACTTGCAGCTGTAATTGCAGCAAAAGGCGGTTCCACAAAGTATTGACTCAGGGGGGCTGAATACTTTTGCACACTGCACTTTTCAGTTTTTTATTTGTGAAATTTTTTTTAAATCATGTATGATTTTCTTTGTACTTCACAATTGTGTGACACTTTGTGTTGGTCTTTCACATAAAATTCCAATAAAATATATTTGTTTGTGGCGTGTAATGTGGAAAAGTTCAACAGGTATAAATACTTTTGCAAGCCACTGTATGCCACAAAGGAGATATTTCAAACTGGTGTCTGTTAACACGGCAAATAAATAGTCATAACTTTCTCAGGCAAGTTTCACCTCTAATGAAATGTTTCCCTTAAAAATGTCTCCAAATCTGGAAGTATACCATTTGAATTTAAAAAAACATGGTTATAGCACTTTGTAAGAGTATTGCCTGCTAAGTAGTATGCATGCATTTTCTCTGTTTGTCTATGTAATTGTAATGACATCAACTTGTAGTTTCTTTCATCACCTATAATATACACTCTGAGATCATGCCTAACTAGGTCATACAAAATGATAAGACAGCCTATTTGGGTGAGGGCAGACAGTATTTGTTAAAAGATCTTACCGTGCCAAGCACAACCCTCTCCTTTGTGAGGATTTCCCTGACCATCACTGCAAATTGTAGAGGCTCTTGCTGAAACATGGTCTGTGAATCAAGAACATATCTTATCACATTTTTAAAACAGTTTATAATGTCACTGTGTAGCAACTGGTATGCAGTGTTTTTTTCAGTTAATGACAATACATTTCTTCTGGCAACACAAATATGTAAAGATTGCTATATTGGTTATTCTGGATTCCTTAGAGAAATTCACTTTTTTCTTTGGTATCTTGTGATCTGTGTCTACGTATGTAGGCTTTTATTTTTTTTACTTGGAAGCACTTGTAGTTGTGGTCACCTCTCATCCTCTCTACAGCTCCACAGACGCTTTATATTACCCATGAGAAACAAAACACAATGTTTTCTTGCAAATGGAAACATCACCTTCCTGTCTTTGGTTTCGGCGGTTTCAGTCATTCCAACTGCTGCGACCACTGGCAGCCACTTAGCAATAGAATGGCTTGAAGTTACTGCATTTAACTACATTTGTACTCAACTGCGAGCTGCAGGAAGAGTGACACTGGCTTATTGAAACCTGTCAGGGATCCAGGGTGGAACTTAAATCCTATTCTCGGACACAGTTCCCCTACCATGTTCCTGCTGATCTGCATCAGCTTCATCCTGTCCACCACGTTGGCATTCTGCTGAGAAATTGACTGCAGCATGCTGATTGTCTGGTCCAACAGAGCCTGAGCTTGGATCTCCTGCTCCACGTTTTCCAGCACAAAGTCATCCCTGTGAGTGAACACACACACACACACACACACACACACACACACACACACACACACACACACACACACACACACACACACACACACACACACACACACACACACACACACACACACACACACACACACACACACACACACACACACACACACACACACACACACACACACACACACACAATAATGTCATGGCTCTCTTGAGTTTCCAGTTATTTCTACAACTCTGATTTTTCTCTGATAGAGTGATTGGAACAGATACTTCTTTGTCACAAAAAACATTCATGAAGTTTGGTTCTTTCATGACTTTATTATGGGTTAACAGAAAAAGTGATCAAATCTGCTGGGTCAAAAATATACATACAGCAGTGCTAATATTTGGTTACATGTCCCTTGGCCATTTTCACTTCAATTAGGCGCTTTTGGTAGTCATCCACAAGCTTCTGGCAAGCTTCTCGTTGAATCTTTGACCACTCCTCTTGACAGAATTGGTGCAGTTCAGTTAAATTTGATGGCTTTCTGACATGGACTTGTTTCTTCAGCATTGTCCACATGTTCTCAATGGGATTTAAGTCAGGACTTTGGGAAGGCCATTCTAAAACCCTAATTCTAGCCTGATTTAGCCATTCCACTACCACTTTTGATGTGTGTTTCGGGTCATTGTCCTGTTGGAACACCCAACTGCGCCCAAGACCCAACCTTCGGGCTGATGATTTTAGGTTATCTTGAAGAATTTGAAGGTAATCCTCCTCCTTCATTATCCCATTTACTCTCTGTAAAGCACCAGTTCCATTGGCAACAAAACAGCCCCACAGCATAATATTACCACCACCGTGCTTGACGGTAGGCATGGTGTTCTTGGGGTTAAAGGCCTCACCTTTTCTCCTCCAAACATATTGCTGGGCATTGTGGCCAAACAGCTCGATTTTTGTTTCGTCTGACCACAGAACTTTCCTCCAGAAGGTCTCATCTTTGTCCATGTGATCAGCAGGAAACTTCAGTCGAGCCTTAAGGTGCCGCTTTTGGAGCAAGGGCTTCCTTCTTGCACGGCAGCCTCTCAGTCCATGGAGATGCAAAACACGCTTGACTGTGGACACTGACACCTGTGTTCCAGCAGCTTCTAATTCTTGGCAGATCTGCTTTTTGGTGGTTCTCGGTTGACTCTTCACCCTCCTGACCAATTTTCTCTCAGCAGCAGGTGATAGCTTGCGTTTTCTTCCTGATCGTGGCAGTGACAAAACAGTGCCATGCACTTTATACTTACAAACAATTGTTTGCACTGTTGCTCTTGGGACCTGCAGCTGCTTTGAAATGGCTCCAAGTGACTTTCCTGACTTGTTCAAGTCAATGATTCGCTTTTTCAGATCCATGCTGAGCTCCTTCGACTTTCTCATTGTAGCGTTTGTGGGTGTTTGTATCCAATGAGCCCTATTTAAATGGCCTCAGAGAAGTCACCAGCTGTAGTCACTCATAATCACTCACAAGAAGTTAAGAGGCCATGCTATGAAGCTCATTTCATTGACACAACTTTCTAAGTCACCAAAATTGCTAATTCATGTTGCTGTATGTATATTTTTGACCCAGCAGATTTTGTCACTTTTTCTGTTAACCCATAATAAAGTCATGAAAGAACCAAACTTCATGAATGTTTTTTGTGACAAAGAAGTATCTGTTCCAATCACTCTATCAGAGAAAAATCAGAGTTGTAGAAATAACTGGAAACTCAAGAGAGCCATGACATTATGTTCTTTACAAGTGTATGTAAACTTTTGACCACAACTGTACATACTTGCCCGTGCATATAAAGTATCTGCATGTAAACATACACACGTGCACTGATCCAGACGCTGCATATATACAATCAAGTTGGTGTAATTGTTTGTGTGCACGTGTATGTGTATGTTTATGTAAAAATGTATGTGTTCACATGTGTTTGTGTCATACCATCTTTGTCTCTCAATCCACTCAGCTAAAAAGTGTCTGACTTCAATGGGGAAGGCGGAGGGGGGATAGAGGTTGTTGATAGTGTCATCAGGCAGGCACTGTAACATCTGGGATATGCGTATCCACTGAGCCATGATCAGAGAAGCACTGCACAAGTAAAAGGAGTAAAAGAACATTATGTCAGTTATGTCACTGGATTCTTAATTTACAGTTGAAACAAATCCACTCTTTTTGAGCAAACACCACACTGGCAGTTAAGATTAAGGCAGGTGTTATTCTATATTATATATATATATATATATATATATATATATATATATATATATATATATATATATATATTTGTATATATATATATATTTGTATATATATATATATATATTTGTATATATATATATATTTGTATATATATATATATATATTTGTATATATATATATATATATATATATATATATATATATATTAGTATCAACAAATCCAATTAAAAGACCAAAACATAACACAACAAATAAGTCATCACTTCCCAACCCTCAAGCCCAAGCATGTTCGTTCCTCATGCAGATGTAAATCTTTAAAAAACATGGCTGACAAATAAAATCTCAATAATCTGACTCTACTGCCAGCAGGAGGGTCAGTCCAAACTCATACTGTGCAGCCAAACATTGTTCAAGCCTAGATATTTTTGTTTTTTTTCAGTCGAGGTCCCAAAGGTCCGAATAATACCAAGAACAAGTAGGGAAATTCCATTTGATGGATTGATGTAGACAATAAAAAAACAGTCTTGCGTTTAAATAATTCTCCATAGTTTCAAGCTGGAACAAGCTGATACAGAAGATATTTGATTCTGCAAGACAGTGTTGAATAAGGTGATTTTAAGAACCTTAAAGCTGCTTACAGGGGAAATTAAAGGAAACTAACTAAAAAGGTGAACCTTTCTCAAATGTTAGCTTTTTACTTCTGTCGATTGCATTCACGCTTCAAAAATCATAAACGTGGTGGTCATTTGTAAAGATCGTCTTGCTGTGAAAGTATCATTGACTTGTTTAAGTTACTTTCTGCAATAATTCATTGTCTTTTTTTGAGGAGGGAACCAGTGTGATGCTAACTTTCCTTCATCCCTGCACCACTCTGTGGTGGTCTATGGCACAGGGTAATGAGCTACACCAGCCTTGGATACACAGACAACACTGGTTTTGGTCTATTCACAGGATTTGTTGATAATAACCAAAGAAGATTAGAGAAGTGTTTCAAACTGCTGCATGTTGAAAAACACATATGCCACACTGTCTAAACATTCAAACTAAACTTGGAGATCTCTCTGTGTTTGTTTCTTGGTATAGGTTGAGAAAAAAAGTGGTGTCCTGTTTCATTCCTGTTATGTTTGTGTTGAAGTATACAATAGATTTTACATACAAATTATCTTTAATTAAAACACTATGAAAGGGGAGAAGAGAGCTAATTAGATAAACAAGAACATCCATATAGTAAGACATAATATGGCATGCAATGTTTCACAACTGTTTCATCACACTGACTGAACAAGTGTGAATCAAGCAATTCCTGTCAAGCAATCCAATTCAAAGGCTGTCCCTTAACATTCCCACTGTTTATCTGTCATGCATAATAAATTACCAACCACCTTAGAATAACAGCTATTTGTCTCTGAATAGCTGTTATTTGGCCAGAGACACATCAACAATTGACCAGTATAGTAAATGATTATTCTTAGTTGGTTAGTTATTTAGTTAATAAGTTAGTTAGTCATGTTTTTACAATAAAAATGAAGCTAGAGTTGGAAAAGGGTTAGCTTAGCATCAAGACTGGAAGCAGTGGGAAACAGCTTGGCTTTGTGCACAGGTAATACAATCTGCCTAGCAGCAACTCTAAAGTTCACACATTAAAATGTTATATCACTTTTGTTTAATCCATGAACAAAACGCTATAGTGCAATTTCATCATTCAGATTTATCTACTGCTATTTTCAATTTAATATGCATTCATGAGCTGAACATTTTCAAATTGTACCCAGTATTATGGACAAAGGTTGAATTTCGACAGATAATATCAACAAGTTGTTCTTTTTCCAAAAGAAAGTCAGAAATGACTGAGGAATAGCTTATTGATGGCTTGGTTTAATAGCAGTTTAGTCTCTCTGAGATTACAGAGAGACTAAACTGCATCTGTTGATATGAAATTAAATTCTGGACAACATATCGTGCAATGCAACTGGTGAGCAAAACATTCTTGAGGTAGATAAATTGCATCTAGTTACTGGTATCCAGATGTGGCACTATGTCAAGGAAGACTGCCAGTCCCTGCTGCAGTAAAATTAGTTTCTAAAGGGACTCTGGTGGTCGGAAACACTACCGCGTTTATCCACAGCGACCGCATAAATATTCATAATAACTCCACTATAACCATGTTGTTACCGAGATGTAATGTACAGTTCCCCAGACTTTTTTTGTATTATTGTATAATATTATATCTACCAGAGTATGGAAAACCATACATACGGTTGGTGGAGTTGATGTCACTGCATAATGGAGTCAAACCAATTACTGGTCAATTTCCACTGGCATTCACAGAAATCCCTTTGGTGGAATTTGACTATTGTCGTGGGATTATTTTAAAACTTAATTTGACAAAATACCACAATATGACAACAGTAACAAAGAATACTTTGTAGAATACTAATAATAATGAGCATTATTCATTATTTAAAATGTTGTAGACCAATAATAATAATAACAATAGATCAGTCAGATTATTGCTGACTTTTGAGCAGTGGTTGAGAGAGAAAAACAGCTGGCATCAAGTCTGACAGAAGCTATTCTCTCAATTTTGGGTGAATTCCCCAAAAAGTGCCCTCTTTGCAGGGAACACTGTGTGTACATGCATCAAGTCTAGTCAACTTTATTTGCAAAGCCCAAAATCAAAAGCTGTACACATTAATCACAGTCCCACACAGTTAGTAACACCTTCAATGCAGCTATATACTTCAGCATATCATCAGCTTATACTAAACAAAGTACAGCTGCTTTAGTGTGTGCCTGATATGATATTCACTAGATATGAAGATCAAATACTGTGGTGTGATATGAACTGTATTTCTAACAACATTAATATCTAACCAATTCCAATGTGAATGCCACATAAACAGGTTCAAGCTGTTTTCTAGGAATGGTAAACAATGAACCACAGAGCGTGGAGGGTGGGACTACATTGGTAAAGATTGTTGCTGCCTTGATCGTTACAAAATTTCACATTCTGTGAAATACAAGACAATGATTAGGGGACTACTGTTGTACAGTACAGACTTCTCAGTCAGAACCACCTGCTACTAGAACAGTCTTCCTATTTTTTTTTTAAGAGAGGTCACTAATAATTACTTTTAAACATAAACTAAGAAATATGGCTTACGTGGGGGTGACTAGCTCACTAGGCTAAGAGGGTTGTCTGGGAACCGGAGGGTCTGTAGTTCGATCCTTGGCTGGGACGTGAGATGAGTCGAAATGTCCTTGAGCAAGACACTGTCCCCCAAGCGGCTCCCCGCGCGCCTGTCATGGGCAGCCCACTGCTCCCTGGTACAGGGATGGGTCAAATGCAGAGAAAAATTTCCCCCTCAACGGTATAAATATAGTGTAATAAATAAATAAATTACGGCAACAACACCTGCAATCCTGATAAATCATACTACCTTATCTCTGGCACTCTCATTGTTTTTCATATCTGCTACTTTTGAAATTTACATTTGTATTTTGTTGTATTGTATCAATATTGTGTTTTATTTTGCTGCACAGTGTTGTACAGAAGTGCTTGCCGTAGCATTGTATTGATGATATCAGGCCACACATTTGTTATAACCTGCCCAAGGACCACAGACGGTAAATTTGCTCTCTAGCTAACTCTGAAATGTTGATTCATGTGCTATATCCCTAAATAAATACATACGTAAGTAAAGAGCGCAACTTAAGCCTCTTTTTAACAGGTGAAAGTAAAAAAAAACTGTACATAATTACTTATGTGGGATTGCATAACTGCTAAAGGATATACGGCTATATTTCAGGCCGACATACATCCTGGAACAGTTGTTTTTATGTAACCAAAACATGACAGAGACCCAGACTACCTCATATATTACAGACCGTTCTCTCAACTGACAATACCTCCTCAGCATTTAACAAAATCATACCTGTGCAGTAAAAAAACAACACTTACCTTCAGTTAAATATAGATTTCAAACATTGAATATGCTCTGGTGTCCTCTGTATCACAAGTACTCCACCAGTCCGAATAACCTACTGAGCATTTCCTGTTTCCATCCCTCACTTTAAAGATCACGTTCGTCTCTTAAAAGCTGGGTCGTTGCTGTCGTTTTAATGTTTTTACCGAGGAGATCAACTGAGAGCACCGAGCGGTCGAGCACAGACAACTTTTCAGCAGCGTAGAAAATAGGTTTGGTTTACTTCCCTGTTACGCACGATGTGCCAGTAGCGGAGAAGTGCGCTTTATTTCCTGCCACATGCCCAAGATGTCCAGATGTTTAAAACTGCCGTTTAGTAGGATCAATATGACGATAGAGACCGTGCACTGATGGCTGCTCGTGCGCAACAGCTACAATATGTTTTGCCTCAAAAAGTCCACATTGTCTGGTTTAGCCTACTTTCGGTTTTGTTACAGCGCTTAAAGCATGCACTCTGCGGCTATCGTCTCAGGAGTGTATAATTATAATAATAATAATAATAATAGATAGGCTAACGATAAACAGGGAAGCACACAGGCATTTAAGTGCCACCTTTAACACAGAAACTACAACCGATTCTAGTGGGCTTGGTAAACTTCCACAGAACGAGACGTAGGCGGAGAAATGTTGAGTCATTTTACTAGACGCTGTAACTTCCAGTAAGACTCTATTGAGACACATGATACCATATCTGCTAATGGCAGTGCCTTCAAGTCGGACATTTTCCCAACGGCAACCATTGTCGGAAAATCATGAGGCCTATCCTAATTAATGGCACTCAGGACTTTACCTTTCTGTGACCTCATACTAATGTGTTATGTTACAGTGTGTTGACAGGATGGAATGGTTTCTAAACGGAAATATATGGACATTAGAAACATTCATGATCAAGTGTATTCCATTGCTTGAATTAAAATATTATTCAATTTGGGAGCCCACATGAGCACCCTGTCAGCATATGCAGGAATAACTAAAACTATTATAGATATACGTGCATAATATATGGGGGCATATAAATTCACCATGTCACTTATACATATACATATGACTAATAATCATGTAGTGTAGGTTGTTTATTATATGAACATACTTTGGTATAAAGGAAAAATTTCACAAGTGCAAATGTGTCATATATTTCCATTTCTCACAAACCGGCTTCCTGACAGATGTATCAATACACCGAATTCACAAAATAGGATTTGAAGTGGGCAATTTTGCCTGCAATAAAAAAAAAAGTAATTAAAAGCTGAGGCTTGGGCATTGTGGGCAAATGTGTGTGTGGAGATTCAGAGGAAGTAAGACACATCCTCAGTGCTACACTTACTCACTCCAAATTAAGCAAGCTGTTCAGAGACCTGTGAGCAACTGAAGGAACTGTTTTTGTGCAATTTACTCAATCTGGAAATAGGGAATGAAACGAAAAAAGAAACTGATGTAATATCTGCACAGTGTTGGATTAGGCTTTATACAAATATAAATAACTGTTAAGAGGATCGTGTATCAAACAGTAGAGGGCAGCAATGCACCATTAAAGCGACTAGTCTGCCGAAACCAGAGAAGAAGAACGACCTTCTGTGACGCACTTCCGTGAGAGCGTTTACTGTTGTATATCTTTTCTTTTTCTGGTGTTCTGTGTTACTCTTTCAATCCCTTACATATTTACTATGTTACTATCCCTGTGTTAAGTTTGACACTATAGTACTCTCGATTTATTCATCCGGTAACGTCTAGCATTAGCGGTAGCCGCTGTTGGTGTTAAATCCTCCCAAAGGGTTGTTTATAATTCATAAGGCAATACATCAGAACTTTTATTCAGTGACATTTTTGTAATAACAGATTATAGTTCTACCATTAAAATTGGAATGTCACACAGCTCACACCTTTCTTTTCAGAGTTTCGGGATCAATGGGTTTACTTTGTTAAAAGCATGAAAGTGAAAATAGGAGGTCCATAACGTCTGATAGAAGTTAGAGATAAATGAGATTGCCTTCTTGTTTTAAAAAAAAAAAGCCTTATCAATATGTAATGCAGACATTTTCCTTGAACGCCTACTGCAAAATTGTATATAAGAAGATTCAAACTACCCGTATTCCCTCTACCAGGGTATCTGTATACAGTATATGTACATTTGGAGTCTCATGAAAGTCATTGCCAACTGTTATACTGTAGATGCATAAGGAAAATTGTGTCTTTGCTGCAAAATATCAGATAAAAGCTGAGTGAAATGTTAGACATCCTTGCATTAAAACCAAAAATAAATATATTATCCCCAGATTTAATTACCACCAAAATCCATCTGATTTCATTAAATTGAGGGTGGATAAAAATGAAACAGCCCTATAGACATTAGAATCCTGAGAAAAACTAACTTTCTGTCCCCACTGATTACACTAGAACGCTTCATCTTTTGAGGAGGAATGTGTTTCTTGTAAAAAAAATAAATGAAAAAAATGTCCTTATTTTGATAGCTCCAAAATAAAAATGCTTTTCTTTAGTTAGTTCTTGTACTCCCTGTACAGTAAGAGGAAAACAAGAAATATAAATAAAACATGTATGTTAGGGTTCAACACCAAACAGAACAAAGATGAACACTGCTTTTCAAATAGCAGTTGAAGTTGTTAAAACAATTCAGAGAATTGTGCAAACATTTTAATTCAAAAGTCCAACCTTTACTTTATGTTTAAAGTAAAGAAACTGATCTTTTTAAAGCTGGCTCGACATAGCAGTCTTTTACATTATGAAAGTGCTTCATAAAGACTTATGGAGGACGAGTTGTTCGATGAAGGCCACACAAACAGACATAGTCGCTCTTAGACTGCTGCATTCCAGACAACTCAGAACTCGAAAATGTTCGACCTCCTACAAGAAAATGTACGACGGAATAGCACTCAAAGTCGGAGTTCCTGCTGGTAAACTTGGAGCGAATCCATCTTCTCTGAATTAATTAAGAAGCAGTGGTCTGACGTCACACAATTGAAGTGCACATTGCAAATGTACCATAAAGTAAATTTGCCTGTATCAAATTTAAATAATACATACTATCTAGTAAACATGATTTGCGTGTAAATTGATGTCAAAATATGTTGCCAGTGTTATCAAGTAGCTGGTTACAATAACAATGTATTCACTCAGTGGTCTGTGGTCTTCCGCTTTGAAGTCTTGAGTTTGACATTTTGGCTGTAGCCAACTTGTTTTTTTCAACCAGAAGTGACACGAGCAGGTGGAGCTAAGTACAACCGGATGCTGAATAAGGCATTTTTAGGCAACCAAATCTAAAGATGTGATCCAATATAAAGTACTAGTTAAGATACTTGTTAAAAAAATGTATTCAATAACCTTATCCAAGCATCACAACTGTTACAACCCAGCTCAAAGTCTGCAACATAAAGGGAGACAAGACGAGTTAAAAGAAATAAATAGACATTTATTTAAAGAATGTAAACTAAACTAGCTAACAAGCAATTCATCCATCAAAACAAATAGGCAGCCGTGTCAGCCAAGGAAGAGGCAGCCGAGAAAAAGGACGCAAGCCTTGGTCAGATGTGGGTTTATATAGCCATCACCACATCAGGCTCAGCTGGGGCTCATTAGCTGCTGATCAACATCCTGAAAGACAGAAGACAGTAACCAGGACACAAGACCCCTAGTGGAAGGGAGGGGTTGTCACACAACATCAAAATATTGTAATCTGTTTACTTTCCTTTAAATTTGGATTACCTCAGTCCCAAATATGCAAATAAAGACAAAAGAAAAGAAACATGCTAAACTTTTGCCATTATGTTGTCTGTAATCCACAAAAGGGGAACAATATCACAGTACAAAGTCATCAGTCAAAGACTGGATCATTAGTGTTACCAGATTTGAATTTGGAGCGGCAGCAGTGCTCATATCAAGTAGATTATGTACATTTCTAGGGTTGTACGGAATGTTAATTTTTTACATTCAAAGCTTCTAATGTGGTTTTTGAATGAAGCTTCAAATGTGTGTTGTCATATTTTATGATGTCACCACCAAAATGGGAAAAATATGATTTTTTGTTATTGTCGTTATATAAATGTATGTTTATGTACTGTTAAATTGCTGCTTTTGTGTTTTGGATCACAGTGAAAATGTTGCTTTTTAAAGGCTAAACAACAAAAAATATGGATTGAAGCTGAATATTTTGTTATAAATTTTGGACTCTTCTCTTACAGAGAGGACTGAGCGGCGTGTCGTGTAAACTTCCCAACTTTTCTTGTATTATGTTTGCTGGAGCAGAAATTTGCTCATTTCCTTGACGCCTGTCTGCTAAAAGAATAATCTGGATTAACTGGAAAGTGTGCAATTCATCCTGCTTTGTGAGAATTTGCACTGTGCTGTGAGGTTGTTCCCCTATACCACCCTTGCTGATCTGCTGGGACTTGCGTCCAGAAGTTTAGTAATGTTCAACATTTGCAAAGTATATTGTTCCTTTTTTAAATGTATTTTATAATTCTTATCCTGCTAGTAATCCCCATTTTTACAAAATGTATCAATCTGATTACGTTTTTTTTTTGTGTAACTGCATCCTAATTACATATCGCTGTTCCATGAAATCTGAGCACTAAGTGAAAGCGGCAAGCGTACGGGTGGATGGGCAGGAGGCCAACAAATACTGACAACCCACTTCATTATCGCATTGCTGTGCCAGCTTTAATTACGCATATTATAGAAATCTGAGCTTGTGCCCATGCCAAAGACTAAAAAAACAAAACTATCCTAACAAAGTCACATCTACTCTTCTCCAAAAAGATCTTCTACCACTCATGTGACAACATTGTAACGGGCATAGGTTGTGTACGGCACAGGACAGGAGGGCTCAGCGCGTGACTAAAACCACCCAAAACATAATTAGTACCAATCTACCGAGCATCAATGATATTGGTGCTGTTTTTGCCACACCATACTATGACTTTTTAATAATTTTTACCCACATACTAAACTATGGCCTTTTCATGACTTTTTTCAACATACTATGACATCTTTTCGATGTACTATACTATGACTTTTTCTACATACTAAACTATGACTTTTTCACAACGTTTTTCAACATACAGTATATTGTAGAACTTATTTATATAGTATGTCTGTCGACATACTATACTATGCCTTTTTAATTACTTTTTTTAACACACTATATACAATGACTTTTTCACTACTTTTTTCAACATACTATACTATGACATCTCTTTGACATTCTATATTATGACTATTTGTGACATAGTATACTGAGACTTTTTATGACTTTTTTCCACATACTATATTATGACTTATTTTCAGACTTTTTTCAACATACTTACTATAGCTTTTTTTTAGACTTTTTTCGACATACTATGACTTTTTACGTCATACCATACTATATCAGGACACTTTTCGACATACTATACTGACTTTTATGACTTTTTCGATATAATATACTATGACTTTTTTCAACATACTATACCATGACTTTTTTGGACATGGTATAATCGTATGTATTTTTCAGGATAACTTTCTAGAAGTTGTATGATCCGTACATTTTGATGAATTTTACAACAAAATGAATTCCACAAGAATACATCTAATTGTAGCCTTATCGGTTGGGGTCTAATGTGAATGGATTCATGGCACAGTCAGGTAATACCTATGGTTTAATATTTTTCTTGAACTGGCCACATGAGGGAGGTATAGACCTGCATTAAATCTGCTTCATCAATAATGAGTTGAATAGTCTGTTTGGAATTAGGTGCCATCATGGCAAGATCACACAAGATCTTCTACAGACTACCCAACATGAAGGAAATCACCAAAACATGAAGGCATCCTCTGATTTTATAAATATCAGATTATGCTGCCATTCTCACAGTGACCCTTCTGTTTTACTTGTTTTCATATATGCCTATTTACTATTTATTTATTCAGTGATTACATTTTAGTCATGTGAGAGGGGGCAGGCCAAGATATTTTACCAGGACATTCCGTCTGTCAAACCCAATTTCCTTAGAGTTTTGATTGACCTGTCCAACACAGAAACAATGCAGCTGCAAAGATTTGACCGTTTCCTTTCAAACAACTTGAGCAGTTTCCATTGTGCCATTCTTTCCTCACTCGATCCAGGTTTCAGATTAGTTTATTCGTCTGTCTTGGAGCTGCAGACTTCATCTGATGGTTGTGATTCATTTTTTTTGTGTTCTCTCATTAGATCATGCGAGTCTGTACAAAACTGCCAAATGTTGCAGAGCCAATGGACTCGGTCTCAGTTACCATGAAGATTAAACTTTAGTATTCAGGCCAATGTTTGAGATGAAACAGCCAATATCTCATGTTAAATGACATTGATCACAGTCTCTAAAAGCAGTCTGCGGTGGTAGTGTTCCCTGTGAAACAATATGCAGCACCACCTCTGTCAAAGGCGAGAGTTCAACAATATTATTTAAAACCTTTCACTTAAAACTTCAGATCATTGTTTGTGTTACTGTTGTTTGCTGCATTATCACTCTCTCTGCAGGTCCGCCATCATTTTTTGGGGTCCTCTTAGGTAAAGGGCCCTTGCTGCAACTTTTCAACATCTGGAACCAATACAGCTGTGCGGGCTATCTGTGGGACCAGGGGGCTCAGAGGTTGTAGGCTGGGGGGGAGGGGGGGGCGAGGGGTTGGGCTTGTTGCTGCTATGGCCCTGGGGGTCCATGTGTCCCTGACTTCAAAATAGACTTGATTGCTAACAGCTGGCAGTCCTAACTCACCCAGTGTCAGAGCTCTCCTCTGATGTCAACCTTGTCAGTATCAAGGCCCGGACAATGTAAGACCAGCAGCACAGCAAAGGTAGAGAGGAGGACTGTCTGTGTGAAATGAGATTCAGAGAATGACCTTTTTTTATGAAGGTTGTTACCATAAATAACTTTATCACATGAACTCTGTAAAAAAAAAAAAACAATATAGAAATTTAAGTTGAATGCATGGGGGGAAATATTTTTCAATCACAATCAGCACAAAACAAACCAAATAGTTGTAAATGCATCTGTGATTACAATGTAGTGACTAAAAGCTTTGGTTTCTATTACAATTACACCTTTGACATCAAGTTATTTAAAATGTGCTATAATGCAAATTATTCTTCTAATCTTGACTATCTAATAAACCCAACTATATACAGCTAATTATTCTGATCAATATAATTTATTTTAATTATTGTGAAATGTTCTAACACTAACAGTTTTTATTACAGCTGTATCGCAGTGAGGAAAGTGTGGCAGAGCTGTGTCTTGCTATTCACTGCCACAGTATGAGTAAATAGGACAGCAGCTCATTAGCATCTTTTATTATCCAATTACAAACTCTGCTCGCCTAATTACCTCCAATCAGCAGGGAGAAGAACATGATTGACTTCCTGCAGGACAGGAATCACTCAGGACAAAAAGGACAAACTGTTGTTCAGTTGCTTACTGGATGGAAAGTGACTCACAGACTGTGGAAGTATATAGAAGGCAGGAGTTAGTGTGAGCAGGGTCTTTGTCCAACTATCACAAATTATCTTACAGCAATACCATCATGTGGAGGTAAAGCCATTACAATGTTGTGACTGTTGCAAGTACAAAAACATGAAAAACTCGAGCCGGTATATTCAATGCTTAATCTTTTATTTGTCAAAACGTTTCCTGTAGTGTGAAGTTAGTATGGAAGATGTAAATGTGCCTCACCTCATATACCAATGTCACATATCAACATGGTCTATTCTACCTTTGCAAGGTTATTTTGTTCTGTGGATTATGTTATTAAATACAAAATAATTTTGAAACAGCTGCAGAAACAATTATCCTTCATCAGAGGATGAAGGGCGGCCTCAGAACAAGGTTGTGCTTATAACAGAGCTATGCATCATTATTAGACTATTAATTACTCTGTCATCAACACCACCAGCATTACTGTTCTACTGGGATTCAGTCGCAGATGTTTTGAACTCAGCTTTGACACCACTATCCATAACTAGGGGTCCTGTTTCATGCCTCGACTAAACTTTCAATTCTTGGCACAGAGTTTCTCAGATGTACTTCTTCTCTTAGTTAGTTTTGAGTCTTTGAAAGATGTCAGGAAAGACCAGAAATAGCACAAGGCGGGCCGCTGGGACGAGCAGTTGTTTACAGACAGTGACAGGGATGAAGGACCTCTGTGCTCTGGCGCTGGGCCTGAAGCCTCAGGGGTGTGCTAGCACTGCTTCTGTTGCAACACAAAAACACATGCACGTGCAGGCTGGCAAACGTATGTGCATGTAGACACACAAAACACGCATGCATGGCTTTCGTTCTAATCTTTCACCCCCACAAAGATAAACGCTCACAACACATGGCCTCAACTCCAAAAATGCTTGTTTCAAATCTAACAGTAGCACACCTTCACATGAACCCACTATGTACCTATTTCTTTTGTCCCATTGACTTTACCTGCTAATGTGTGAGGTCAAATCCAAAACCTTTTGATGTAGTCCTGTGTGTTTCTACGTGAAACGATTTAGCAATCAGTTTAAGTAACTGTGTTGACCTTAACATTGGGGTCAAGCCAGGCTACAGATACAAATACATATGGAAAGCACCACCATCATGTAAATTCTGCACTCTGGTCAATTGCAGTCCCTCAACTGCTGAAAGGGGGGGAAAACAAAGAAATAACCGCAGTGCAATATGGACAAATTCTGTTTAATATTGTGTGATACTCTTCTCTTAAAATACAGTCTTTTCTGAGGTAGACCATTACAGTTAAAGAACATTATTATCATGTTTAAAACAGACATCAAAAAAGACATGAAATAAATACTTTCATGTACAATATGCCGCAAAAATGAGGTAGAAATGGTTACAGAAAATGTACAATAACCAAGAACAAAGTTACCGCCAGAACGGATCAAAACATGTAAAAAATAAAAGCTTGTTTCATTGGACAAACTGTCTGGAGTGGTGGGCATAACAAACATCAAAATGTTAGCTACTTGTACCTTTAAGTCATCATTATTATTTACTTACATGTGAATGGTCGATAGCATTATCTAGACCATGCTGCTTGAGGCAGGGGTTGTTTTGTAAGTTGTAAATGTGTTTTCAGTTTCTGAGACTGTGATCAGTATGCACAGCGGGGGTCACTCTAATTGATCTGGCTGTATGGCATGACTGAAGCCACCAGCTGGAGAGGGACGGCTGCGCTGTGATATAGGGTTGCTGGACATCAATCAGACCACTTCCACTCCAGAGGAATCGGTATAAGGGAAGGGGAAGGAGAAGGGGGGGTGGGGAGAGGCTGCAGCGCCACATGGCCACTGGGGCTCGTGGCCAGGGGGCAATCCAATCTAATGAGATTGCACTGGGGAGAGAGAAAAAGAGAAAAATAATGATGAGGGAGAGACAGAGGGAGGAAAGGGCAGTGGGAAATATTACATCACTCTGTGTATACCTCCTCAGGACCATAGCAACAGTCTAACATGAACGACCTCTGTACCAGCATTCCAGTGACCAGCGTTTTCCAGCTTGTTAAAACAGAAGAGTAGGACCGGTGGAAAAGGAGAGATTTGTCTGGATTGTCTACATGTTGTGGTCATCCACAACATGTACACATAAAGTGTAAATTCTTTGACTTTGGGATTTGCTGAAAGGTACATAAAGACTTAATCTTCAAGCAGATTTTTCATCTGTGTTTTCTTTGTTTTCTTATTGTGCTCAGATGTGATTGTGTGCCTTGTATTTACATTCATAAATGGTATTTTGCAGCCATAAAACTAGTAACAGCAGACATGCATATACAGGATATGTAAACACTAAACAATACGGGGATTAGCAGTTTGTCCAACAAAAAAAGGAATATTTTCTGTATACTACATAGCATTTCTTGAAGACAATCATCACTCCACCATAAACTACAATAAAAATAAAGGGTTAAAGAACAGAAAAGAAAACATGTTTATATATTCATATATAATAATACATGGATTTATGGCATCAAATATCCTTTGAAATACCTGAATTACATTCAATGTTACTCTTTGTAGCATATTCAAGTTTCTCTCTGAGGTAAAAGCCCAGCGGTAGTGGGTATTACAAGACTGTCAGGTTTCTCCTCGCTATTTTCTCTCGCTCCACGCCACTCTCTACTAAGACCCTAAGATTACATACATTCTTTATTTCATATTTCTGAGGTAAAGAAATTCTTCCTGAGCATTTCAAACAAGACTACATACTAAGAAAACAAAAGAGTAAGTGAAAGAGAAAACAGACACGCTGTAGGTACACATTTTGTTCTGTAGGTGAGATTCTCAGGATAACTGCAGATGATGAGGAATGTGGGATCAAGAACATATGTATGTGGAAGTTATGATGTCAGTGAAATGTAGCACTATTGGCGACTTGAATAAAGATATGTGTGAAGTATTTCTACGACCAAAAATGTCGAGTGACTGCAAGGTTTTACTTGAACAACTCAACTCCTGGGAAGGACAGCAGCATGTTTAGATTTGAGAAAGATTAATTAATTTATTATTTATTATTATTTTGGGGACCAGTCCGTTTTGAGAAATATAGCAATACTGTTGATGCATTTGGTTTGAAATATTTTTGGTCAAAAACTGTGGTTTACTGAAATCTTTCTTTCTGATTCCAAGCCCTTCTTACTGAATAATTAGTGACAATCCAATGACTAAATCAACATTAAGATAACATGGAAGTGGACTGGCAATAAATAGGATCCTGAGAGTAGCAGTCAAAGGGGGGATTTTCCAAACCCTGATTATCCATAATCTTGGACCACGTCACCTAGCAACAAATAATTGATTTTGTCCCGGACCAAGGCTAATCAGGATCTCTGAGAGTATCCAAATAGTATATAATCTGATTTTCCCATTGGCCAAAAGACTAATACACTACCCCACTCAACAAGGCCTATTTCTCTTTCTTTTCTTTGGGAAAAAAAAGTATTGTGGATGTTCATACGGAAAAAAAACAGCACACCATGGCATGCTTCTGCCAGTAAAACAACGTAGTCAGCTCTCCCGTATCGTTGAGCTTCTCTGGCTCTTTTGGCTGCATAATCTGTAATTACAGAACAACAAGAAAACATTCCCATGGCTTTCCATGTCAAAGCAAAGATGAAGAGTCCAAGTACAGTGACCGGCTGCTTTCTCAGTGGTTATACATCTTGCTCCACTCTATGCAAGTGTCCAGTTCTTTTGTGGTGGTGTGTGGGCGCACCTTGCAGAAGGCATTCTCAAAGTCTGTGAAGGCTGGGGGTTTGGAGGATGAGGGGTGGCCGTGCATGGCACCAGAGGGGGAGGATGCTGAGGAGAGTGCCTGCTGGCAGAGCTGCAGCAGCTCCCACACTGAGAAGCCTTCTGTGCGCTGTAGCACAGCAGTCAGCTCCCTCTCGCTTAGGCTGCAGCCCTGGGGCGACAGGGCCTGCAGCAGCACCTGCCTGCGCATACCAACATCTGGCAGCCCAACGTGATATCGTTTGGCAAAGCTCCGATGCACTGCATCTTGCAGCAGATCTGGCCTTCCGGTGGCACATACAAGAATCACCAGACCTGTGGTCCCCACCTGGGCTTTCTCCAGGGTGGTCAGCAGTGTCTGCCTCAGCCCCTCCTCTTCCATGGCCTCCACCTGGCTGAGCAGCACAACTGAGGGCTGTCGTGCCCCTGCCACCTGCAAAAGCGAGCCCAGAATGTGCTCTGCCTCAGCCTTCCCTTTAGAGGCCAGCATGGCTCCACTCAACCGGTAGAAGGAAGCCCCCAACTGTGAGGCCAAAGAACGAGTCAGCGTCGTCTTACCTCCTCCTTGGGGGCCAAAGAGCAGGACGGTTCTTGGAGGCCGCATCACTGGACTGGGCCTCAACACGGGCCACAGCAGGTCCTCCTCCAGGGCAGCCTTGACATGGGTGAGCCCAGCCAGCTCGCCCCAGCCCAGTGCTGGGCTGCAGTCCAGTAACTCCCCGTTGACAAGGTCCAACAGTCGGGGGTCTGGGCTCTTCATAGTCTCAACAGTTGGAGCACACAATGGGGGGCGTTTGTGGGCCTGGGAGCGGTGCTGTTGCTGCTGTTGGATGAAGCCCTGCTCTGCCACGCCATTTTCCCCCGTCATGCCTGCTGGGGGGCTGTACTCCCCAGCTGCCCCATATTGAGGAGACACCAGGGGCTGGGAGGAGGGCTTACTGGCCTTGAAGGTATGAGGGTCTGTGCTGCCTGAACTGCTGAAGCTGTTTCCCCGGCACTCTGTTTTGTCATTCACACTGTAGGGTGAGTTTCCCCCAGCCTTCAAGGGGTCATAGCTATATTTTCTGTAACGAGACCCGTCTGCGCTCTCATCCTCTTCTATACTCATCTCAAATGCTTTTCTTTTTAATGTCCCTTCAGAATCAGACGTCCCAAGGTTGGTGATCTGGTAACTATAGCTGCCTCCTACAACTGTGGGCCTTGAGGGAACTGGAGTAGGGGCTGGCAGACCTGAGGGAAGGTAAGTTGCAGAGGGGTGGCTGTAGCTGGGGGCAAGGCTGGTCTGGGGAGGGTATGTGCTAGGGGGGTAGTTATAGACAGGTGTGGTCGGGCTATAGCTGGGCACTAGGGTGGGGGTGGACTGGAGAGTGTGGAGGGAGGCAGGGGGAAGTGCTGCACTGGGTTGGGGACAGTACCCGGAGGAGAGATAGGTGCCATTGTAGCTAGAGGGGTACTCACTGGAGCCACTGCAGGAGCTGGAGCCACTGTAGCCCGAGTCTGAGAGGTTACTGTTCACCACCGAAACACTACTAACCCCTGGAGGGCCTGCAGATGTGGCTATGGCCTTTGAACCTGAGAGGCTGTCATGGCCTCCAGGGGGCACCAGGGAATAGGAGGCATCGGTACTGTGCGTCAGTGGCCAGGGCTCCAGCTCAACCTTTGGGGTGTTGAGGACCCCAAAGGCCCCTGGCTCTGGGTAGGCGCCCACAGTAGGTGGCCGGTCATATGGTGAGTCAAGCACGCCAGAATATTTCTCAGCATAGCGCTTCAACAGGTTGGAGGCTGTGAGAGCAGAGATGTCATCATTGGCCCAGGCGTGGTTGTAGCCGCTGCGACCGCGAGCAGAGTACAATTCTGACTTGTGGGCTGGAGATGAGGTGGTGGAGGAGACGTCCAGGTGCTGCTCAGGCCACTGGCTGAGAGGCTGGGCATGCTCTGGGTTCCAGTGCATCTTTAACAGGCCTGTCAAAAGAAACACACAGGGGAACCAGGTCATGATTTTCCTATAATTGCAATTATGTCAGAAAATAGTCTATTGGTGGTGTAGGAATGAGGAACTTTGGTAGAAAACTGAGCTGTAACTTAAAAATAGAGAAGAGCTTTCCTCCATTTGCTTCTCAAAGTAAAACTTTTAGTTCCAAGATTGCCTATATATAAAATATAGTATAATATAATATACTGTTATAATAATATATCGTATATCATTTTTTTTAAAGTGAAATGGCTCTTTCAATGTTAAATTTTGAATTTGACACATACTCTTGAGATACAGCAGAGACTTTTATTTTAATTTGTGTTTCTTTGTTAAAGAGCTGTTCACCATACTGCGACACCTGTACCCTCTGTTTATTTCTTATTTATTTTCATCCAGAAATAATAGTCAAAATAGTAGTCTATATTTGGTTTAAAATGAATTAGTAAACCAGACGGTGCAAAGCAGTATTAGCGGACATTTGTCAACGACCACTATCCTGTGCACAGTGACACATGGTCTGAGCCCCTCCTCTTCAAGCAGCCAGTGAAAAGAAATAGCCTTTCTTCTGTTTGGAAAGGAATCTTTTTCAGTGTTGCCATCATTTATGCTAGCAGAAGGGGCTCACATTTCCCAGAGAGGGATAGGAAGATTAAGGGGAGGTGAATGGAGAAATAGAAGCTGCAAAAAGAAAAAGAGTACAGGCAGATCAGTAGGTTGGATGTGTTGTTTTGCAGTTTCCCATGTTGGAGTATAGCAATAAGATCCCACCACTATTCCCTGTACTGCTAACATCTGCAGGTCTCCCAGAGGACCTATTGTTATCTCCCCGTGCATGCTGCTCTGAATGCCTGCTCTCTCCGCCCTGCACCCCCACCTACCACCCACCACTCCACCCACCCACCGTACACCAGAGCTCCAAAGACCCAGTGGCCGGCTGGACAGAGGGAGGGAGGGAGGGAGGCAGGGAGGGAGAAGGGAAAGAGAGTGTGTGTGTGTGTGTGTGTGTGTGTGTGTGTGTGTGTGTGTGTGTGTGTGTGTGTGTGTGTGTGTGTGTGTGTGTGTGTGCGGACAGTGGTGTGGAGAGAGTGAGAAAGACAGAAAGAAAGAAAAAGAGAGAAAGCAAGAGGGGGTTGGGTTTGGATTTGCAGCATAGTGTGCTATTCATCAGCACAGTCTCCCATGGAACATTGGGAAAGTGGAATGTCTGTTCCTCTGGCTGACTTCAGCACTGGCTGAGCTCTGATTGATCATGGCTGCTACGCACCGAGCACATCGCTGAGCTAACAGCAGAGAGGGCAGTCGAAAGAGAGATTTTGTTCCATGAATTGTTTTCCCTTCATGTCCCCTCATGCAAAGGTCTTATTTTCCAGTAAAACAATAAACTGACATTGCATCTGAAATGAGCGGAACATGCATATGTTTGGGGGTCTAACAACTCAAGTATACAATGCATCTTCTAAATTCCTGTGTTTGCACACTATTCTGTTTATCTTCTCAAGCCCATGTTTTAGTGTGCCTGCATGTTCAACTGTGAATTTTCACATCTGAAGAATATGTTTATGCAAGAGTTTTATCACAGTAGGATAGTAATAGAATCGTGTATTTCATGAAGACTAGCGCTACCTCTTGCTGAGGCATTAGCTTGACATTCCATACATAGCTTGGCATTATTGAAGTGTCATGATTCACCCTGAGGTGAGGACTACTCCAGCCAGAGACAGGGAGGTAAAAAGGAATAGAGCAAAAAGCCGTCATTACTGGCCTCTCTGCCTTTCCTTCAGTGGATGGCTGATGATTCATTATTCATGGCTGTCTGCGTGTATGGAGCCAGGCTTCTTATTGCCATTTAAATCAAATCTCAATATCCACAGCCTGCGATTCTGCTGCTGCCCTCTCTAGCTCACTCCTTAACTTTGCCCTCTTTCTTTACCCGCTTTCCAAACCTCCCCATGTGTGTTTTCAGATTACACCCGTTATTTATTCAGTCAGATGAGACCAGCAGACCAGATGGCCGTTGGATTATCATGTCCTTCATATTCAAATCCACTGCTTTAAGTTCCCAATGGCCAAACCAGTTCAAGTACTTCCCTAAGCTTCAGTCAACCCACACACCCTCCACAGCAAGAGGTAAAGGAACATTCTCACACTCTGTTCACTTTTTTTTACAAACATGCTGAAGACATTGTCTTGTCCACACCCAGATGACCACATATTTCTGTGGTCTGAATCGCAGGTCTTTGTCCGGGCTGCAGAAACCATATATGTCCTGCAGGCCCTTCCCATCTGCAGCCCAACCAGTGAGCAGCCCCAATAATGGGGCCTGTGTGTGACAGAGATGGATGAGGGCCCAGGGGAGCTCATAAAACCTGCAGCGGGGAGGTAGGGATGGAAGAGGGAGGGGAAGGAGTGGACAGCAGGCGCTTCGTCTCTCTAAGCGGACTGGAGCAGACATTAGAGGACTCAGTGAGGCAGGCTAACTGCTCTCCACTCCATCATCAGAGTAGCACCAATACAGAACAGACTTCTCTCACACTTCCCCCTTGACCAACGTAAGGACCAACTGCGCATAACTTAAGAACCATATTAAATCTGAGAGTAATTACTTTCTAAAAAGTGCATTCTACTCAATAATTCTTTCTGTATGCACACAGTGAGTTAGGCCGCCATTCACTTCCCTGATGAACACAGCCGGGTTGCAGAGCAGTTTAGCCCTTTCCATGTAATTAGATCTTGGCCTCGGCTGGATTGTGGTTTTTAGAGCAGTAGCGCTCCACAATAAACTGAGCAAACTGTAATCTACACTTCTGCTTAAATCAGAGCAATCATGTAGATTAATTCACTAGAGGGGCAGGAAGAAAGCTAAGATTAGAAGCAGGAAATCAGGACAATGTGGACATACTGTGGGTAGCAGTGCAATCATTAGATTCATTTAAATATAGATTTCTCCGCCATGCTAGATTTAAAATTATCCTATACAACACAGAAAACACAAACTGCTAAAATAATTTGTGAATTGTGTAATCCAGATGTAACTGGATGTTGCAACTGCATGTTGCAACTTTCACTTATACAATTTTCAACTCCAATGCTTTAACATTTCTCTCCCCTGCCACACCCCCATCAACTCAATCTTACTCATATTAGAGGTGGATTATGGATTAAAAAAACAAACACATTTACTAAGAATGGATAAGGACCTCAGTATGTTTTAAAATGGCAATCCTGCACTCATTCAATAATTTTGGAGGTCTTTGTTGCTATCAAGTAAAGCTGCTCTGTGATCCAGTCAGAAAGGAGTCTGTTGGAGTATCTAATATATTTTATCATTTATCAGTTGTGCTGTTGAATTTATGGTAAACAGAAATTGGTTGAAGTATACATAAAATAGTGAGGAGACTACTTTTCTGTTCACCGATGGCTTTACTTGGCTTAAAGGAGCTTGATAAGAACCTTATGTGTGTGCACATGAAACTTCCCACTGTGGGTGTGTGTTCTCGGCCCCAGGAGAGACAGATGTTCTTCTGCTGACCGCCTTACTGTCTTCGCGGCCATTGTAGTGGAAGTCCGTCCAGCAGACGTGCGCGGCTCGGCAATCCAGTTGGCCCTGAGACAAAGCCTAAAGGATCCTATTGTCAGGGGCCTATCTAATTATGGAAATCTTATTAATCTATTCAGCAGCAGTCCACTGACAGCTTTTGTGTCAGCCTGGGATTTATTGAGGGACCTGTGTGAGCTGCATCCTATTGTAGGAGTGCGTGATGAAGACAGTGGCATGGCTCTGTTCAGCAGAAACCAGCTTTACTTTGAGGAGGCCCTAAAATCAAAATTAGACTACTTATGGCTCAGAGGGAGCGTGTTGTGTTTTCTGCTTTCAAATGCTACAATCTGACATCTACAAAGTCATCGAATGTCATGTTTACACAGTGAAACCGGAGCAGTTTTTGGCCTATATAGGCTGGTAGAACTCTAGACTCTGTTGTGGTTTCCTATAAAAGAAGTATTAGTGGGTGAGTTGAAACGTTATTTTGGCAGGAAGCCTGGAGACGGAGGGCTCCAGTGCCGTTTTCACTGCTCCCCTGAGGTTGCTTTCTCCTTCTCCCTTCCCGGCACTTTTGTTTTCCCTGCCGCGAGGAACAAAACGGACACGGATGCAACAACCCTTCTGGGACAGTGTGCTATTAAACTGTGCCGATTGTGAAGAGGCCGCTTGTAAACAAGAGCGCCATGGATCAATCAAATCAGGGCTCTATTCATGGCTGAGCTCTACCCCCACCCACCAAGAGAAAACTACCAACATCTACCCCATCGTACAACCTCTACGCCAATGTGCTTGTACATAGATCTATAAATCCTGTCATTCTCTGTTCCTAATCTTATATAAAACATTAATAACAAGAGCGATCATGATGCAGACCTGCTTTGCTGGTCATCTTGACAATTACAAAATATATTGCACCAAGAAAAAAATGAATCTACTGCAGGATTAAAAAGTTGTTTTTGTCGTTTGTCTTTGGCTTGCTTTGCTTAATCTCCATTGGATGTTTATGTTTCCATGTACTTGTCTTCACTCCTTTTGTAATCACATTATTGCACAATATCTGAATAAAATAAATAAACACAAAAAAAGAATCAAAACGTTGTCCTTATAGGAGAAGCTGTGAAGCCAAACCCAGCTCTTTCTGCTCTAAACAAATCTGCTGACCCCAAAGACCTCCACAATGAAAGGGTAATTCTGTCTAGGGTGTGAACTCACTTTGCCAAAAATAAAATTCTTTCAATATTTCTAAACAGAAAGCTGCAGTGTCCAATTGTTTTGTGAATGCTGCTCCGGCTGTGGTGGCAGTATGCCAGGGATTCAATTTAGAAACATCTCAGAAACAGCCACTTTAAAAAGAAACGCTTCAAATGAATGCAGTTACAATACAAAGAACAGAGCCGTACCAAATGAGAATGACAGGCAGAAAGTGGAGAGAAGGGCAGCGTGTGACAGACACTATATTTGTGCTGATAAATCACAAACTTGGTGCTGTGATCACTGCATCAGCTGTTAGGTATTCAGCAAGTGCAAGCTGATCAATGAGTTATAGGATGAAACTCCTGCTTGCTGGGCATAAATATGTAGAAGAAATGATGTCTTTCTTCAGCATTCTTTAAACACTGCTGTGCATTTAAGTGAACATATCCAAATAACTACTTTGTACAATCATGAACTGAGTTTTGTGTGCAAAGGGAGGAGCATTTAGAATCTGTTATTTATTAGTGTTTGTTATCTTGATTTGTTGTTCACTCTTGAAGCCCCTTAAGTTGTCTGTTCTCAAGTTCACTGTGATTTATGACACTAATATCAGCCAGGACATTCTCACTATTCTACTGCCGTCCTGCTGCTGCATACTGCATACCTGGTCTGTCATAAAAACACCAATCTGAGAGGCTGGCCACAATTCACGGTGTGGCAGGTTGAGACAGTGGAAAATTGTCTTTGGATGTTCTCTCAATTTGGTATCAAATACACATTTCACAGCTCTTGCAGTTTTTCCAAAAAAACAACAACAAAAAACACCATACATATATTGTGGAAATATGTATATTGCACAATAATCAAGTTACAAAATGTCAAGTTACCTCCAATAATATTCCCCCCACAGATGCTGAATAATCTCATCGTGTGGGGTTTTGTCAAAAAACTGTTAAAGGAAGTTTGAGGTCAGTCCTAGAGGCCCTTCCCAAAGCGCCTTAACACAGGGATCATAATTCATCAGACATGCATAATTGGGCATTGCTAGGGAAAATTATTATAAATCTATGTGTTAGTCACAGGGCTACTATCAATCAAAGGAAACACAATCCCGCACTCCCTCTCTGCCTCTCGCTCCCTCTGGCTCATCTGCGCTCTCTTTCATGGCCCTAAAAAGATGTAATAACAGAAGAGTGCGGGAGCTCTGGTGGGGAGTTTTCACACCTGCTGCCCAGTGCACAAGCAGACGCAGCTCTTTTCAAACACGCCTCACCAGTCGAATCCCCGGAGGAAGGAGCCCATCTCCTGCAGTGGCATTGAGGGATGTCCTCTGTGTGTGTGTGTCTCTCTCTCCCCCTATCGCTGTACCTTCCTCTCTCTGTGGATAAACTATCTGTACTCCATGTATCAGAATGACACTTTGACTCACTCTATTTTTTGTTTCGTCCCACTTTGGGAATGTTGGGATGTCAGAATAGCTTTTGTCAACATGTGCACCTAATGGGGTTGTATTAGAAGAAAAGGAGTATTTTTAAAATAATAGTAAAATCATACCGCCCTTGTACTACTACTAATATAGATAGAATAAAACTTGATTATTGTTCAGAACCAGTCAATAAACGGAATAAAACAAGCTTCCATGTGGTGAATCTCAAATTTCTTAGCGGCGAACAAATATACAGAGTCATTAAAAGTTGTTGTTCTGCAGAGAAGATGGAGGGGAGCAGTAGCCAAACTACTTGATGGGATTTGTTAAACATTGATTAACTGACAAACGTGTTTAGAATTGCTAATGATAGTGCAGCAAAAAGCAAACTCCCATCTGAGAGCATGCTCATTTTACAGCCCTTTCCTCAGCACTCTCCAAAACTAGAAAGCCTCCAGATTAATTGCTGGATACGTCACTTCATGCTCGTAATTTTAGAAACAACTCCCCCATCCCCCGTGCCTGCTAACGCACGTCCACAAATGGCGGAACCCTGTCCCTACCACCACCCCCGTACAACCCCCCCCACCCCTTCATGAAAAACAGGGGCCCTATTTTCTGTGACTGCAGGCTGGCTTTAGGTCATTGTGTCCACTAATATATCAGAGAACAGCTGTCCAAAGGCTCTGTGATGACCAATCACCCCTTCCATCTGTCTCACTCGCCCAATCTCTGTTCTATCTCCCCCTCCTCAGCTCTTTTCCTTGCAATCTCCTTCTTGCCCCGATTCTCTGCATCTCCACCTCCCTTATTCGGCCCCCGTTCCCAGTGAGCATGTTGCATTCCCTCCTCTCCGTCCAAATCCCCTGGCCCCTCTGTGTTCCCATCTTATACTCTCAGCACATGGACAGCTCTGGGATTTGTTGTTTTCTGTTCGTACACACCCAAATTATAGGAAGCTCAATATATCAACAAACATACTTCCCTCTGTGGCAGTGCTTTTTTTTTTTTATCTCTGCACTACAAACACCTAATGGCATAACGGTTAAAGTATGTTATTTCTCAAGCGTGGTCATTTACTAATTAGCTCTGCTAGTGTGAAAGAAGTTGTGTCTCATTGTCGAGCTCTGAATTCTGCTGCCTCAGGAATCCAGTGAAGTGTTGCCATCCAAATGAGCCTCACCACCTTGCTTCTTAATTGGGCCCCTAACGGGAGCGGAGGTCTCCTTAATGAGCTGATGAACCCTTAGAGAGACAGAGCCCAGGGCCAGTGGACTCACAGGGCCCTGGGTCCCTAACCTTCTTTTCTTGTGGACACAAACGCATGCACAACATACACACAGACATATACACGCACACAACCACACACACTGGGGGCTAATTAGAGCCCATTCACACCCTACACTAATGATCTCGGTGCTTATTCACACACACACTTTGGCAGGCTGTGTGTTTACTGAAGGGCCTCACAGGCCCCTCCACTGCAGCACTCATACCACTCTGCCTACAAAAGGAATAGACGCTGGCACAGCCCTCCAGCCTGCTCCTTCAGGATGAGCCAGGATGAGATCTACTTCTTTTTTTTCTATACAAACTACTCCATGACTTAGCCGAGTCATTGACAAAGACACTTGCACAAAACATAAAAACAGAGCCAGCAAGAGAAAGGAGAGGGAGAGGGGTCAGTCAGAGGAGAGCTATAAAAACTGCCAGATTTGGACTCCGGTGTGTAGTTGCTCCATGTGTGTGAGTGTGTGTGTGTGTTGTTTTAAAAGAAAAGGTATCACTACACCAGCGGGGGCCCCAGCAACAAGAGTTAGGGCACTCTTGGGTTGGCGGCCTGGGACTGATTTAAGAGTGTGTTTGAAGTGCAGATTACAGATTCTTTGCACCAAATCCCACCAGGAGTATCCATGGCCCCTGGAATCTCTCTCAGGTTTCTTCTCAGGTCCGGCCGTGGCTGCTCACCCCAGCTTGAAGTCCTCCGGACTGGCCGGAGACAAGAGCCAAGGGCCGGACACACCGGGGAACAATGAGACACACACACACTGACTTAATGTTGGATCCAAATCATTAGGACTAGATGTGTAGGGCAGTCCTGATGTCAAAAAGTGAAGTATGTTTGTGGGTGTACCTGTCCAAACTATTTGTGTGCATTTACACACTGGGACCCATCTATGTGCACGGGCAGAAATGCCTACAGCAGGAGTCAGAAATAGCATTGGAAAGTGGGAATGCTCAACATTCCCACAAATTTTTGTTGGGGATTCCAACATGGAGGTGAGAGTCTTCGCATGTCCGGCACATGCAAAGACCCTCACAGTTGTATTTTTTACTCAGTGGAATCATGACTACAGTCTTTAAGTAAAAGACAGTGAGCTACAGTGTCACCAGCGAGCACAGAGGTCTGTTTTGTGTGTCACTGGTCTGAGAGTCAACAACATGACTACATAACACTGCTGTTTGCACTTATAAGTTCCCTCTGTCTACATACACACACACACACACTAGTAGGCTGTTCTGAAACGATCTCACCGCTGCAGAATCTCTGCAGAACAGAGATACTCTATACATGAAGTGTATATGAAAGCAGAGGAAAACCATCATTGTGCATCCCGAAGGTAAAAGCAAATCACACACAAAGGCAAGCACGTAGCGTACTAGAAGATTCCCATGAAGGACAAGCCCTGTGCAGGCGCTAAAGCATGCTAACAATTCTACCAGCAGTTTGTGACATTCTTGGACGTGCTGTCTTCTACAGCAGCAGGGAGAGTGTGTTCAGTCAGTGTGGACTAGCAGGGTGCAGGGAGCTGATGGAACAACCACTTAAACAGGCCTTGATGGGAAGCAAAATAAGTATGCATGTTCTTGCAAATTGTTGGTCCATCAGTTATATTTGACCAAATCCACTGGATTTAAAGCTATTAACATCTTTAAAGGAGAAAAAACATGACATGTTCTGGGAGAACAGGCATTAAATCAACATCGTCAAGAGCCACTTATGAAAGGACATGTTTCGTAACAACACATATGGTCAACTACTTATTCGGCTGGCAACAATTTTAAATTTCACTCATCTTATGAGTGGGTGAATAATAACATTCGCTATTTCCAGGGTGACATTTACAAAGCTAAATTTAAAAAGCAAACAAAGTGCCATGGTTACTGTCAAACATCGGCTTTCATTATGCTGTTTTGTCCACACTTGCCTTACACAGACTTTGCCATCAATTATGAAGTAATACTTTTTAATTTAACCATTCTGTTTGATTTTTCCTTCTTTTCTTTTAACTGTCATGCCAATAATACTCCTTTGAGGCAAATTAAAGAGCTGGGAAAAAGGAGCTCTTGAGGCCGAGGCCACGGCGGCAGCCCCATGCTGGCCGGCAAACAATGCTGTTTTGGAGAGCCAGAGCACTGGACTCAAATGAAACCTGGTGAGAGGGTGCAAAGGGGGAGGCCAAAACTGGACACGTCGGTTATTAGGTCAGCATTGAAGGGAGAAAAGAGAGAACGGGGAAAAGGGGGGAGAGCATTGGGCAGCATGTGTGGTGTTAAGTCCTGAGCTGTATTGGTAAACTGACACTGGCAGAACCGAGGGGTTTCTATTGCTTAAACCATCAGCCCTCAAACCTCCCTCTGTCCCTCTTCCTTCCCCATTGGTGTCTTCTGCCTGGTGATGAAACATTCAGACAGGGTCGGTGCCCAGGGTTTAGCATTTCCACAAAGGACGTCAAGGAAAAAGTCAGGTTTCTACAATGAGGCTTGCACATTTTCACAGTTTCCTGTGCATTTTTTCCTAATGTTTGCAAGATACTGAACACAGTGTCTACTCCCACTTATTTTTATAAATGAGGGTTCATTGATTCAGGCAAAGTCCAACTAAGTGAAGTGAAGCTTTTCGATGGGACATGTGGTAAGGTAGAGAGAAAGAAGGTTGTAGTGTACTCACTATAGGGGACAATAGGACTCAGCATTCTGTGGAGCTGGTCTCAGTAAAGCGGAATGCTGTTTTGTGAAAGCCAGCTAAGGTTAGCGTCCGTCCGGCTGTAGTCCATCACTAGCATGAGCTCATACTGACAACAGAACAGCCCTAAGAGAGAGAGAGAGAGAGAGAGAGAGAGAGAGAGAGAGAGAGAGAGAGAGAGAGAGAGAGAGAGAGAGAGAGAAAGAGAGAGGGAAAGAGAGAGAGAGTTACAGGCTGCTGCACAATGTCTGGACAAACACTCACATGTCAACCAACCCTTTCGCACAAGCTCACACAGCAACACAAACTTAAACACACACAAACACACAGCCCAGAGTATGATAGAATTACCAACCAACCTGAGAACCCTATCAGTGTAACACAAACAGAATCCACACACACACACACACACACACACACACACACACACATGCACACACACACAGTCTGCCAAATTGACACACAGAAGGGTATTCATTATAGGCAGGCATTAAGCTGATTGTGAAGCTGTGTTCAGCCTTTAAAGAGGGCTTTCTAAATCTGCCTCACAAAAAGAGTCATGCATACCATTGCTCTGTGCACTGAGGCAATAAAGACTGCATTCTTAGGAGACCGGACACTTTTGGAGCTGCATAAGCAAAATGCAGGAAAAAATGTTTCTCATCATTATAAAGTTTTACTTTGCACATTTAAAAAAAACAAAAACACTTCTGTGTGAGGTGGATTGACAATTTTAATTATGCAGTTTAAAAAAACCCTGAATTAATTTAACCAACTATGATTGTCCATTTTCATAATTAAATATAGTCTATCTCTATTCTGGTTTGTGTTGTAAATGTCATATTTTAATCATGCACAGATTAAAGACAGTTTAATACTCCAGTTTCTATCATTTCATTCTGATATGAGGCACCTCTCTGAGCAAACCAAGGAGATTAAAAATAATCTAGAAAAGTATTTTTGTTCATAACAGCCATTTGGGTTCTTTCTCAATTCTATGGAAAACAATCCATATTTTTGATCCACATTGCTGCTATGCTGCTTCAGAAGATATAGTGTAAATCAATAGAGAGGTGACTGAAATAGTCTTCCAGTATTTCAAATATGTGACATTTTTTTTAACAACAAATAAACACGTTTCTGTAAATATACAGTGCATTTACAACGAAACATGAAGCTACTGTATCTGTTGAAAAAACTAAATCCCTAGCAAAGCATAATACAAACTCAAATATATAAAACAAAGAAACAGTATTTAACAGTAGTAATTCAACATTTTTATATTTATTGCTTTACATTATTTCACTGTCACAGAGAATCTCTTTCTTAGTATGTATAAAAACAAAACAAGTCATAAAAGCCAGTTTATATTCAATCATACACTGTTTCACATGGAAGAGAAATTACGCAATGACCACACGGCTGTCCCTGGACACCAACAGGCTTTACGTACAACACTGCCTCAGAATATGACTCCTTCTGTTGGACAGTCAACTTTTAACACTCAGCCCAGAATAACTAACTGCACTTGAGCAGCAAACCGCAACTTCCACTTAAAACAAACACAGCTCTGTCCTTGCACAGTTCAGAGAAAGGCTGAGAGGAGAAGGCAGATTTCAGAGGTTTGGTTTGCTCAGAGAAATGTCTCATGATCAGTGGCCAAAGAGGAGAGCTGCTATAACACGCTCAGCACCAGTCCACCTCCAACTTCAGCCAGCCAGCGGAGCCAAGTCAAACAGCAGGGAGAGCAGCGGGCTATGACAGCAGATCAACACAGAGATGCAGAGAAGACAGGCAGCCTTACCTATTCATGCCTGCATGTCCCCCATCAGATCTGAAAGCGCTACGATAATCCCTGGAGCAGACCAGACTCGTGTGTACACTGCTATGCTTTTTTTCCACATATGGGACACAACTCCACTCTTTCTCCCTCCCTCCCTCCTTCTCTCTCTCTCTCTCTCTCTCGCCAGTGACAACAGAGTGAGTACTCAGCTCCCCTCCCCCATGGATCTCCCATCCCCCCTCTCTCTCTCTCTCTCTCTCTCTCTCTCTCTCTCTCTCTCTCTATGCTAAAAGCATTTAAGTAGGGAGAGAGAGAGAATGAAGGGAAGGCAGCAGAGAGGGTGGGGGACTGACCAATCCTGCTCTGGAGGAGAGAGAGGGCGATCATGCTGAAGTTTGGACACAGAGGACAGTGGAAAGAGAGAGTTTTCGGTTGGAGAGAAATGACCAGGGTGAATTTGGTTAGCCCCAAGAGGATTAAGAAAGAGCGGAGGGAACAGTGGGGAGATTGTGGTGAAAACATAACAAGGAACAATCTCTTATTTCTTCTCTGACTTACTAAACAGATGATCAAGTCAGTTGAAAAATGTAATCATTTACTCATTAAAAAGTTATTACACTACTTTACTAAATTATTGTGAGGAACTTTTAAGTGGTTGTGAAACCATCTCAATATTAATACTGATGACTCTATATGATCTACATAAGAAACCGAGACCATCAGCGAAAAGATTAGCTATTTTTATATAGGTATTCTTAATACTAGTCATTGGTGGCACAGGGTCCGATTCCAGCAAAATCATAGAAACTCATGCAGGTTCATCAGATCCGACTTTGCTGCTGCCATCGTCCTTCACTCCAAACCTCTGGCGGTAGGAGAGCTCCTCCTCCGGTCAGAGCTCAGCCTTGCTGCTCCACCGGTCCGGCTGGGAGCCTACACTGACACCACACTGCTGGAGACCTGGGCCGTATTGCTGGACCTGCTGGAGGGAAGGGAGGCAGGGTTCAAGGAAACACTTGTTCTATGGGCCCAATGGATGGAGAAGATCGCCAGAAAGCTACTAGGAAATATTGTGGGAAAAAGAGACTTATGGACTTTTTTTCACCCAAGGGCTCCACCGTCCCAAGCATCAACAGCCTAATTCCCAGCCCAGACTACTCCATACCAGTACACAACAATTGATCAATCTACATCCCTCATCTGCATTGCAGGTCAAGGAGCCTGGTTGTCTAAAGCAGACGTCACCAGCATCTTTAAAGTCCTTCTTATCAACCCTGACTACTAGTACCTTTTCCGTGTCCTTTGGAAGGTTGCATATTAGTATTGTGTCTGACCTTTCGGTACAAGAGCAGCACGAACATTTTCGATTGGTTATCCGAAGCACTCTCCCGGATCCTGACAAACGTCCATAAACTCCTGTACTTCATCCATCTCTTAGACGACTTCACGCTACCTTCCTCAAAACCAGCACACAGCCTACACACTCTGACTTCTGCACTACAGGAACTCAGTGTTCCTCTTTCATCAGAAAAAAAAATTTCCTCCTGGCCCTCAAATGTACCAAACACTGACTCCTCTCGCTGCTAGCCTTCCTAAACTACGCTATCCGTATCATCCCCCATGGTCGATCCTTCTTGTCACACCTCCTCTCAGTTGAAGCCTCTGTTCCAAATCTCAACAACCACAGTGGCACTAGTTCCTTTCCTCTTAGAATGGCATCTCCTTCTTTTATGACAACTATACCATCAAGCCAGAAGACATCCAGCTATTCACAGACGCAGCCCCTTCCATTGGCTTCGGCGGCAGCAAGTGGTTATCAGCTGAATGGCCGCCCGAATTCTCATCCCTCACCCCTTCTTCCATGATCTCCGAAATGTATCCTATAGTCATAGCAGCCGTTCTTTAGGGTCAAATCTATTCAGACAACAATCCTTAACAAAGGATGGTCACATGGTTGCAAAATAATTCAGTTCATGTGGAGGCTCACTTTGTTTTCGGCTCAGCACCAGTTCAGCATTCGAGCCTCCCACATCCCAGGACACAAAAACTTGACTGCCGACTCACTTTCCCGTTTCTAGTACCACAAATTCAGACTATTGGCACCAGCCTCCAACCCTCTGTCGACTCCGGTCTCACCATTTTCAGCCACCATCTTCAACCGACCGTATCATTAAGGTTCTCGGCCGCTGCTCTTCCCCTGCATACCTCACATACATCTGTTTCAACCTGAACGACATAAGAAACATCCAATCGCATCTGTCTTCATGAAGATAACTTTGGGGGACTCTGCATAATCAGAGCTTCCAAAGAGACAGCCTCCACTTAAGAGTCTCCACTTCCCTGGTTCTCACCAAACACCCATTCACTTCCCCTTTATCTCAGTTTCAACATCCCTCCCCCTAACCCCCTTTTCTTTCTATATTTCTTCCTCCGTCTTTCTCTCTTATTTGATTACAGGAACCACGGGGGACTCTGCATAATCAGATCTTTCGAAGAGACAGCCCCCACTCCCCAGTTCCCAACAGTCACTGGACGTCAGCGGTCAATCATTGCTCTCCTCCATCAATCATTTCAAGATTTACTTCACCCTCCTCGTCCCTTTACCCTACATCCTTTCATCCCACGACCCTACATCCCTTCATCCTCTACCCTACATCCCTTCATCTCACAACCCTCATCCCCCTTGTATTTTAAATGTTTGCAGAGTCTTTCATGGAAGGGGTATTTTGGTTGTGGTAATTTGTCTCCAAAAGGGTTGCCTGCCATGTGAAGAGTTTTTTTAAAACATTTTTCCCATAACAAACTACCAGGAGATATCAGGGCTAGTCCTCACAGTAAAGCTACTGGCTTCACAGCTTCCCAATCCTGAACAAAACCTGGTGATTCCTGAATGAAGGCTTACCAGAGGTTTGCAAGTCACTTAAGAATACAAAACATGCAAATAAGCAAAAAAACGTTGGACTTCTTTCTGTTTGGGTGGAAGCTATAAGTCAATACAACTGATAAGATAGCAAACAAGCCCCAAGAGAGTTGTAATGGAACATAACTGGGATTATTGGCTGTTATGAAATGAATTTCAAGTCATAACCACCTGCTCTCACACTGATGCCAATGATAAATATCACACAAATAAGAAAGAAAGGATTCCGGCCTTTGTACAATAACATGTTTTCTCTTTTTTTTGGCATTCACAGTAAAACTTTTCAAACTGAACAAACTCCTGAAGATAAACATGCAATAGTTCCAGTATAAACACTCCAATAAATAGTGTTAAATATGCATTTATGATCCAATACCTATGCCACTCAGACATTTTTCCTAGCTCCATCTATCTCATGGTCAGGTGCTGTCCCTGTTTCATTTACTCGCTCTTCACTCACAGCTGTCAGGCTGTTTTTAGCGCCACGCTGAGGGTCACATGGCCAAGTCATCTCCTCCGGTTACACGGAGCAGATATTCCGGTCAAGCTTCCATGTTGTGCTGCCACACAATTTACAGGAAACCACACTTACACACACAGTCCACCACAAATATTCCTATACAAGTGAACGCAGTGTTAGTGGACCAACCGAAAATAGCGAAGGACATTTTCATCATATGTTTGGTGTCCAGAGCATCCCACGTACTTCATCATGTGACAGTATTATAAAAGTGTTGCTCTTAGAGCTGGAGGCCCACTGACGTGAAATGAATCACCCTGTACTGTAGCTATATTAGTTCATGATGTTGTGTGGTGATATAACTTTCTAACATTGATCATTTTTGTTTGTTAGAACTTGTGTCTTATTTTCATATTTTGGGCTATATTTCGTATCAATAATATAAACATTGTACAAGATCTAGGACCATGCCTACATTTCTAAAAAGGAAGTCGGTCGGGATGAGAGACACAAGCCGTTTTAAATAAAACCTCTTGTTTAATATGGAATATAAAAGTCAAGAGAATTGTGAAATGATCCCAAACCCAAACTGTCCATTATAAACACCCATTAGTTTGCCCACCAACTTCCTGGTTCTACCTTAACGTACACAAACACTAAATTGTACTGTGCAGTTTCCTGTGCAATGTTGACTTGTATCCAACATTGCACATGTATCATTGTGATCGTATGACAACATGTGTTTCTTGCTTGTAAGATGCTCTTATATCAATGTGTTCCAAGGTACTTTAGTGAGTACAGTGTTATAACTAAAATAACTGACTGCCTAAACTACGCAAAATAAAATGAAGTTGTAATAAACCATACTTATCTTTTAAACACATGGCCTAAGACATGTGGGTTGAGCTATTTTAGTAGATACCCCAGTGGTCAGTGACATGGCTTAAACTGGAATGTAGGTCAATAAACCCATTGGAGGAAACACTGCAACTCATTAGAGTGGTTACAAAACTTAACATACCCAGTGAGTCACAGTTCAGAACCACAATTAGACTCCTTAATGTTTCCCTAATATGGGATCCTCAATAGATTTGCTAATGGTGTCTCTGTTGGGGGTTAGCTGAGGGTACGATTGAGTAGGGATGTTGAAAGCAGACCACTCTGGCGCGCTCTCTATCACTCTATTGCCTTATTAGTGCTGAGGCAGCAGTGTGTGGACACAGGCAGCCTGCTGAGCCCAGCACTACTGATGCACAAAGACTTCTGGGCCCCAGGACACGAGACGAGCCAAAAACTGAGAAAAAATAAGACCGAAAGAGAGTTTAAATGAGACAGAGCCAGAGCAGGTAAGCATGCACTGACTAACTAGTCATGAGTTACTTTGACAAGCAGTGTCCAAAATTAACTTTATGACTCACAGGACCCAGGGTACTGAAAGATGAAAAAATCTACCAAGTATATTTTTACGACCCAAAGTAATAAATTACTTTTTTGTGGCAGATTCATTTTAGTACATTTCATTGAGATAATATATTATGTTGTATACTGGCGACACACAGAACCACCTCAGCATCATACTGCTGCCAGCCTCCAAAACTCCATTTCTCACACAACTTTCTTTTTGTATGTGCTTTGTCCTCATTTTGGTCCGTAAGTTTTCATTTTAAAGGATGGCTTTCTCCTTGAAAATATCGGCAGTAGCTAGCAGTAGACTAGCGGCAAGTGATAGTTTAGTGGAGTAGCTAATTGTACGGTACGTTTAACAGTGCAGTGAAACCAGGACACAGCGTGTAAATAATCATCTGGTAGCATCCAACACAGACAGCAGAGGACATAAGCAGCACGCTCGTAAATAACACCAAAAGCGGTAAAGAGTTTCAGCATGGTTTTTATTACATGACTATTTTGGTACAAACATTTACCAGCCGGTGTTGTGGATAGCCAACCGAAATTTACTCGCCAAACAGAAATCTACCTGCATTTGGTACTTGGCAGGTGTTAATTTCTGGCTCTGTTGACAGGTGTCAGTCTCGAAGATCCTGTCCCCTCCTCTGACATGCATTAGGATATTTCTGCACACTTGTGACAGCTCGGGCTCCCCAAACGTTCAGAGGACATTCAGTCCAGTGGACAATGTGGACATGGGTTAATGTCAGGGCTTGGAGGTTGTGTAGGTGCCTGGTGGTTGGAGGTTAATGGAGAGATATGAGAGGCAGACAAAAGAGCCACGGCAGGCTGAAAATGACTCCTGAATCGGCAGAGGGTACAGGTCAACATGCTAGTGTTTGACCTCATACTCTGGGGCATATCAACTCAACACCTCCATTCAGCAGGTTGTTCGCCCAATGATGAACTATGTTAGCAGGTCAGCTGGTTTCATCAAGGCAAAATGATGAATCAGGCTTATACTTAATTAGGTTAAATGAAAATCTGCATGCAGCACAGCCCACTGGGTGATTAGCTAAGCAAAATATCATGCTTAATGACTGTATATACAGAGTTCTTCATCTGAGAGGGAGTTGAGTATGAAAATATAGTAGAATCGACCTTCTGCATACATTCATACCTAACATCAGAAAATTGGCAAAGGCAAAGTTAATAAATATAACTAGGAGTGGAGTAGAGATTCATATATTTTCAGCCTGTCACATAACATGTCTCACACCACTGGATAAGCTGTCAATACACGGCCAAAAGAATGTACGTAAATTATGTAAACAGTGGCATAAAAATATGTTCTTTATTTTGAAAAATGAAGTAGCTTAACTAACAACCTGTTAACATGTTATTTCTTGTAAAATATAAAAATATAATCAGTCAGCCAATCAGCTGTTTTTTCAGCTAGCCTAATTTCATAAACAGTTGAAATGTCTGCTAAGTCTGATCCACAGTGTTGCCTAACATGTTCAAGAGCTACCTACTCTGACCAGAAATGGGTCTTTTAATTGACATTATCACCCATAGTATGTTTTCAGTGTGGCTGATATGTTTTTCTACCAAAATTTGCACGTATATGCAGGTTTTTAAACGGTTTTAAAAAGGTTTTTATATACTCACTTCAACACACGTCACATCGCATCGCACCGGAAAAGAGGCATGTCATGTTTCCATGACTGCTGATTAGAGCTGGAGCCGATAAATACTTGTGAATACTGCTGAGTAATTTGTTCCTGAAATGAATACCAATTGTAACCTTTCCCACTGAAGACAAAAGCCAGGTTTTAGTGGGTGTTGGTGTTTTTTTTTGTCCAATAGGAAAAGGGGCTACATTTACAAAAACATACAAAAAAAGTGTTCCTTCCAGAAAGAAGAATTTTTAATGGATTTTCAGTGAATTGGCAATTATTTGTCTAGCGAACATACATAAAACCAATGCACTTATGTTATTTAAAAGTCAATAAACACTGTAATTGACATTGTAGATAACCATTGAGGTTGGAGGCTGTGAGCAGCTATAGGAACTGAGTGGACCAGGTCTCAAGTATGAGACTTAAGGTCTGACCTCGGGAGATAATTGTTCCCAGGACTGTGTGGACTGGCCAGTCCAAAGCACTGCTTCAGTGAAACTAAACATCAAAATTCAAACATGTAGGCCTGTGAGCAGAAAAAGATGACAACACATTTTGTAATTTTAGTTTTTTAAAACACACATTACATTTCATTTTCTGCATTCCCCCTTCCTGTGACAGCATCTAAAAGCTCAATGAAGCATGAGAAACCATAAAAGGAAGAAAAAGCAATCTATGGATACAAAGTGGAGTGTGTGTGTGTGTAAGGATAGTTCATGCTTTTACGTATCCATAAACGATCCACAAGTGAGCGTGTGTGTGTTGGTTGTGATAATCAGTTCCAGGCTCCCAAGGTTGGCTGATATAATTTCATTAGAGCAGAGGAGTGTGAGCCGGGACTTTGGCCGAGATTAAGGCAAAGAGTGAGAAACTCTATTCCAGCCCCAGTTGCCCTGAAGAGGGCTGGCCGAGCAGTGGAGGAAGGGAAAAAGTGTGTGTGCGTGTGTGTGTGTGTGTGTGTGTGTAAGAAAGAGATGACGAGGGGGGGGGGGGGAGCAGGATTATTAGTGGGAGGTTCAGCTGTTTATTATTCCAATTCTATCTCTAACAGCTGAAAATTGGGGAATTAGGCAGCGGCCCTGAGCAACCTAGGGATCAATGCAAAGGGGTTAAACCCTGTGGCATGGCTCCACACACTGACAGCACTCACAGATACTGACGCAGCACATACACACACCACAGAGGTCATTCACAAAACTTAACAGACACATCAGATTTACCGCTCTGAAGTGATAAGACACTCACAGACTTCACAGGTCGATGGATAGCTTCACACTTCAGACGTGGGTTGAGTGTTTGAAAACCCGCTGTTAGTTGGCTGCTAAGAGCTTGAGGTTTTTGTTGAAATGCTATTGCAGCATTTACAAACTCTTTTCACTTTGCCTTTATTCTGCTGATCATGACCTTTGACCAGAGAGGAAAGCCAACCGAATAAACTCTTTAAAAGAGACTGAGAAACATCAATCCAACTCTCACTACAGCTCAACACACATGGACTCTCTCTGTTACATACACTGTTGGCATGAGCCTGTCGTGTCAGAGGGACTCTGGTCACGTCCATGCATGTTGCTAATCTGGAGAGGGACATGTGACACTGGGAACTGTGAAACCTGAACTTTCCATGCCATGTAGGCATGCAGTCTAAGGGGATGGAAACAGGTCTTTGGACATATGGAGGTCTGGGAGTTGAATTTAGATTTGAAATGGGCTTCTAGCAGTTTTTAAATTACAATCTGTGTAGGTGTTTTGTGTTGTTTCAGTGTTAAAGTAGTTTCTGTGCTGATGAGGTAGGAAGGGTAACAGGCAGACAAACTAAGGGAGATAAAGTGGAGAAGGTGCTGACAAGACTCAATCCGTATGCAGTCGAACATTAACTCCAGATGTGGAGATCTTCACATCAGCTCTGTGGATCAGTCCCAGTGTTTGATGGCATTTGGGCTATAGCTCTTAGAAAAGCAATTAGATCTGAGTGCTGCTCATGGGATTAGACCTTAATGTTAACAGTAGATTCAAAACCTATTAAACTGTGTGTATTGTGTGTGCATCATTTCAGCCTACCAGCTTTAAGATTCAATTAAAGACAGTCAGCTAATCCACTAGCTGCAGTCATTAACAATAGTTACTATGAATAAGACACTAAACGTGGTTTAATCTCAGTGTTCCCTCCATCCAGCTCCGGCTACTGAACTTTGTGTGCGCACACACTCGTGTAATACTGCCATTTCCCCCTTGAATCTACAGAGGCATGCTTTTAATCAAATTATAAAAAGCACTGATATATCTAATGAGATATACTCGAGGCACACTCCACTTCATGTCCTACAAATATCAAAAATGATAACTGATGCAAAACAGAACCTTGCTTACTGAGGCAAGTTCTAAGTTGATGCTACAAGTCACTGACATTAATTTGCAAAAATGCTTACTTAATGAAGATGATTTACCTAAATAATGGCATGCATTTATTCACTGTGAACAGGTCAGCTGCAAATTGCATGAATGTATTCATTATTTCAAATATCTTCCAACAGATTCCCTCTTTTGGCATGACACTGTACAATGACTCTCACACTGTTCTTTCTTTCAGCCTACTCAGCTGGCTGAAAGAAACTTTATCCTTGGAGTTTATTCACAGTCACAGTAGTGTTGCAAATATTACAAAGGCAAGCTGGTACAGACAATCCAAACAGACTGGCTTTAATGACAAGCATCTAGCAGAAAAAAAATGGTTGCCTGAAATGTTACCACAGTTATACATCAATTCTAACAAGTAAGAACATCTCGCAGTTAACTGCGATAAACCTCTGGCTTTTTTTCTGTAAAACCATTTATAGGATATTGATCAAATTGCCTCTATCTGGCCACCAGAGTGTTACAGGTATGTGTGAATAAAATCTCACTTAACTATGGCTCTATCGCCATCCTCTCAAACCAGCAGCTATTGATAGATGTGTTTGTGGCAGAAAATACTTCTAGAAAATTGATTGAAAATGTATTTGATTTTGAAAAGATAATTCACATATGCAGGGCAGGAATGAGGGAAATCAATGTTTGCCATTTGAATACAAAATAGAAAAGTGTAAGCGAGTGCATCCATTAACACTATGACTTCACTGGGAGGATATACAGGAAATATACATTTTGAAAATAATCATTTGTGTGCATACATCCTAGTGTGTGGGCATGTACATACTGCATATGCATGCATGTTTGAGTGTAATAAAGAGCAGTAATAAAAAGAGGAAAGAGGCTCAACTCAAGACCACACAGAGCCTGGCAGAGACATGAACAAATGCTCACACACACATACACAGAGCTCTAGATAAGTGAGGAACTGTCTGCTGAATCAGATGGGATAAATCAGGTAACGTGTAACCACTCCAATTTTCTTTAAGCTTCTTACATTTTGTAATGACTGAGGGCCAAGTGGTTGATGTAGTATATTTTCAGCTCAGAACTTTCCTTTACGAGATTGTCACAGATTCCAATAGTTGTCGTTGGTCTATTGGTCCCTTGATTTTCTCCTCCATCAACAGAGGTTGGTAGGGAGCTAATGGCCATTCTCCACTCCTTACTAAACCTTTTCTCCAGGGTCTAACTTGTGCCCAGTGTTCAGGGAAAAGGGGGGCAACAGAGCGGGGCAAGGCACACCGGGGTGTCTTTTCTAAAGTGTCCAGTCTGTTGGAGAAGACCTGGACAAAGCAGGAGCCTGGTGAAAGCTGCCTGTTGTCCACCTAATCCTAGCTATGGCCCTGTCTCCATTGACAACGCAAACCAGAACAATGGTCTCTTTCAAGAGTCGCTCTCTTCACTGACACACTGACATAGCAACAATACAAAAAGACACTTAAGGAATGGAAAACCTTGTCCACGATCATACATGTGCTTTCGTCACAAATGATACAGGAAGAAAAGGGCATCTGTAAATGACTTTCTAAAATAAATTTGCGAAGAAAAAGCTCTGTGAGGCAGAAATGTGAAGCCACAGGCACAGATTGGTCTTCCATATCTTCACTGGTGAATGCAATAAACAGAAGCCTATGATAGCCAGTTGTACCAGACCGAAAGGTGAAAGAGGCTTCACTGTGTCGTCTGGTATAAAATAATTTCTCTTCTTTGAGATCAGCTTTTCCTGCCTTGCTTTTTCCTTTCAGCACATTTGCTGACCAACAGAAAAAGAAGATGAATGCTTCCATTTCAGATGCCGAGGCCCCCTTCTCTCATCTTCTTCGATCCAGATTTCACATTAAACTTGTAATAGCATACGACCCTGCAAGGCACGATTCTCATTCAGCTGGGCCATGTTATATGAATGAGATTTGGTGAAATGCCAATATTTATGCACATACATTCGCATTGCCAGCCTTTCTCATCATTGCATCTTCTTCAGTATTAAAAGGAGGAAGAGCAGCTGTCATTTCATGCATCAAATTATACTGAGGAATACACAAACACGTACATGTGCACGCACATGCACAATCGCTAAATCCACCACAAAAGCACAGCGGCAAAGCGTACAACCACACCACAATGTCCAAACCCTGGTTGGCCTGTAATAAGCTTCTCCTCACAGCTCTGTGTAGCGTTATCCAGCCAGCTGGCTGCCCAGCTACACCTACAGTTGTCCTGAAGGGCATTTGTCACAAAATGAACTGGGCTGTGGCCGTTTGGCATCCCCAGGAGGTTGGCAGAGAGAGGAGAGACGTCTCTGAAGGACACTTTCCTTCCTCTCCTGTGCTCTAATTCAATCGTTCCGACAGGGTAGCAGAGACCCAGTGTCTGCCAGACCAGTAATCTCTGTGTAATTGAGTTCCCAATCAGCCATCCATCAATAATGCATCTGGTTCCATGAGGGAAGAGACGACCACACTACTTCAGCCCTCCGCAAGGAGGAAGGAGACAGAATTCTGCTCCGACTGGCCGGAGAGATCTATTACGTCCTGGAGATCAGTCACTTGATTTGCTGGCTTGTATCTGTCACTAACGCAAGCTTTTTTAGAAATGGGGTTGTTATGAAGTTTAGCAAAAGATCAACCAGGAAGACTGACCATATTTATGCTCACTCTATTATTTACTCTTTAGTCTCCCTCTCTGTCTCTGTTTGTTCCTGCTCCTAGCTCCAACCAGCTGACATAGCGCGTAGCAATCTGATTCTGCCACAATCTCTGTGAGTCAATTATCTTTTTTTTTATGTTTACTCAGTAACTTCGTTTGCTGCTGCTACAAACAAATTTCCCCCTGGGGATAAATAAAGTATCTATCTATCTATCTATCTATCTATCTATCTATCTATCTATCTATCTATCTAATTGCTGCCAACGTTTAAAACTGTTCCTTTTTCCCATGCTGTCAGCCATCATTTCAGTGTCAGATAGATACAACCCTATTCACCTACGATCTTCATCACAACAGTCTTCCAGTTGGCCTGGACAGAAGTCCTGCTCCACATCACATGAATAGTAATTTGCACTTTTGGTGATTTGCAGAGCTGAAAAAATTGTTGTTCAAGAAAAACATCAGCCCACGCATCGATGTTACAAATATCCCAATACAATGATTCAGCGCCAAAGGCCAAATGTTGTTGTGCTGTTGGATGATAAAAAAAGAAGGAAGAAGGAAAATGTCAAGAGACATCAGAGCACTATTTTTGAATCGCCTCTTTTGGTGTTTTGTAAAGGTTTCTTGAAACACAGCAACATACTTCCCACTTTTCCTTTACACGCCAATCCATCAATTAGTGACTAAGACCATAGTCCTCCAAGGTTAAACTGTACAGCTGTCTGAATGATTTTCAATTACACAGCCAGGAAGCCCCCGACAGATCGCTGGCTCCCACCTCCGTCTCTGGTCTCACAGGGTCATTTATAATACCCAACACCTACCACAGATAATTGTGTATCACCACCTCCACAGTGTTATCTCCCTTTTCCATTTCCGATCTTGGAGCACCTGGTATCTCCTTTTAAAGCCCCTGGTTGCCCCTGCCCTTGCGTTACGAACAAACTGCTTTTGATGCAACATTTTGAGAAATAAAGCAGGTATTTAGTTTCATGAAAGACCTCTCAATATAGGTTAAATTCCAGTTATTCTTTTTAAAGTATGAAATCACAAATAATTTGTGATCATCTGCAACTGCCCACTTCTTGGTTACATCATGCTCGCATGATCCCTGTTGTGCTGTCCCTTTACCCTTGGGTCTGCCAGATTAATGGCTCATTTAAGTCCCCATTACATTACATTAGCCCTTTCAGCCAGCGCACACTGTACACTCCCCAGCAAATAAATCACATCATGAAAATATTAATCAATCTTAATAAGTGACTGCACATAATCTGTTGGATGTTAAAGACTATGACAAAGGTTTATACTCTGAGCAGCAAATTACTGTCACTCACAGGGATAGACTGACTCTAATAGCTCTGGAGCTACTGAAGCTATTGGCTTATCATAGCAATGAGGCTATGAAGCTCCGGGAAGGAGAATGTTCTAACAGCACTGCTACCAGATTGCACAACCAGAAAGCCGAGTATGTCAGTGTGAGAGCGTATTATAGTGGTCGGAGCCGATTCGTTTGGTTGGCTGGTTGGGCCAAAAGTCACAAAATGCCACAAAACAACGCTGCTTGCCCAAGCAATTTCAGAAACCGATTGTGTGCTGCATAATAATGTGACAGTGCGGGTTCAAGAAAAGTATGTGAATTGCAGGCATGGAAAAGGCATGGGTGTGGTTCACACCACACACAACAACACCGTTCCCAGCTGGAGGTTAATTCAATCCCAGCACGTTCCATTTTGAGGCTGCTGTCAGGCTCAGGTCTGCAGTGTGACATTGTGAGGGAGAGGTAATTACATTTTGGTCCAGTCCGGCGACTCAGCGTCTATTCAGAAGGTGCTGTCAGTGCCCTCCGCTTATAGACCACAGCCACTAGAGGAATGTCCAGCTCAGGATACACTGCTGTGGACAAACAGCTACACTGACTTCAACACTACACTGCACAGGCTACACAAAAAGGACTTTCATGTTTTAACTAAAAAACATGTATCAGCAAACTTCTTCTGATTTAGCTTTACAAGTTACTTCAGGTAATTAACAAGTGGAAACAAATATATAATAATAAGTTCTAAGATCGATCTGTCAACACATAAATTAGCAACTACATTACAACCATCAAGACTTAAATTCACCATTTCTCTGTTATGAAAAAAAATAAATTTAATGAATGCAGCCATATGAGCCTTTAAGGCAGCTCCTCTGCAATCAACTGTCACATGTTGTGCAACAGATCAGTCTTGTGACAGAGAGTGATGTCATGGTGAGAAAGCTGAATGTAATTCAAGAGTGTTTACTTTCAATTTGAAAGTTTTTTTTTTAGAAGACCTCCAGCACTGAAAGACTATCCAGAGATGATGTAAAACATGTCAAAAAAAATGAGGGAACACACACACAACATGTAAAGTGTGCTTCTGGCAAACTGTGCATAGATATTTCACAATGAAATGTCACTGTGCTACAAGTCAAGGGCTGTGGACTTTGTAGTAGAGAATGAAACACACCCAACAGCTTTTTATAGTTCCTCTGCAGTGAGTATGAACACCTGACCACAACACTTTGTGATAGATTTACAGCTTTGCTGATGCTCTCAGTTCATATGTAGTCATGTTGTACTTGTCCATTGTGTACTATTGATCAGGCCCTGGTGAAACTTGTGACTAAAGCTTAGTCCTATCCCAGCAGAATAAATCGCAGTATTGACCCTGTGGTTATCAATAAAGGTAATGACAAACATCTGGCCCCACCTTTAATGGAATCGACAGAGTCTTCCTGGCAGCAGCCCAGCATTGGCCACACATAGATTGCCTTGATCTTTCCAGTGGGAACCCACTCTTGGTATGCAAATCAGAGAGGAGAAATGCAATCACCTTCTAAAGCTTAGCAGTGCTGCTATTGAATTAGGAGCTGAAAATCTCCATAAACACCAAAGGAAAAACCTTAGAGTGTCTGCTGACAATAAGCCTGTTTAGACTGACTACGATTTATTCTGTCAAGGAGCTCTGACACAGTGTATCTATGTCAATGGTGGAATAAGTGAGGAGATCAAATCAATGGTCGCTCCACTGAGGTCCAAAGGTGCTGAGCTGGACTTATGGAGCGGCATGCAGAGGCAGCACTCTGTCCCGTGTGTGTCTTGGGGGTGCCAGGCCTAGATCAACACTAGATATCTTATTATTAAGGCCAAGGATCGTCTGTGACAATATGCTCCCATATTTGAAAACACCTGACCCTAACTGTGTCCATGGGCTCACAAAGGAGTGTGGCTGTAGCTTTATTTGTGCAGAAAAGCCACAGAATTGTCCCTCTAACCTTGTGATCGATGCGTGGCTGTACTAAATGTCTGTTTTCTTTTTATGCACACAAAGATGGGGCAACACAGAAATTCATTATTTTGAAGGGACACCAGCATGACTGAAAACAAGAAGCGGACGTACACCCTGCAGCCCAGTTAGCTGAAATACGCAATTAATGCACAGCTGAAACACTCAACGTATTGATGTAGGATTGATTTAAAAACGACAAAAAAGGGGGGGATGGCTGTCTCAAAGTGAAATGAGAGAAAATAAAGCAATAACATGCTTCAATTGTATCATTCCTGAAGTTATCCAATGAGACCTAGTGAAATTTTATCAGCACGTCATAAAATTCAGTCATGTGTCTCCAGGTTTCCATCATCATTTCTTTTGGGTTTCCACTTCATTTAGTGGATGGGCTGGAGCTCACTGAGCGAGTGACTCATAAAGCAGGGATGTACACACACAACATGCAGGGGGGAAAAACATAAAGGTTTACTAGAACAATTTCATTATGAGAGGCTTTGGGGCCTGCTATGTCTGGCATCACCTCATCTAAATCTGACAACAAGCTGCACATGAGACGTACATAAAAAACGTGTTTGTAACAGAACACCTGCAGATGAATACACAGCATGAATCTTCCAAAATGCAGTTAATCCAAATTTTAAACGGACAACATTTCACTGGTGAGCTGATTGTAAAGAAAAATGTTACACTTGTCAAACCGTCAAGTTTCTCAGTATTTTACATTTGGATAATCTATCACATTAAATAAAAACTTTAACTGAGGTTTTTCCAGCTATATTGTAAACTTTTTGCCCCCTAAAATAATCTATCTATTAAAAAAGCATCACTTGAGGAGAATCACTAATCCGCTGTTTGTTTTACCAGTAAAACCAAATCGTTCAGCAGAGTAGACAAACAGTGAATCAGGGTGAATATTTTTCAGCATTTTGTGTGATTTCTTACATTTACGGTAAGATGAGGCAGCCCTGAACCTTCCGTTTCCCCACAAATCCTGTTACTGATGGGATTTGTTCTGCTGGCCCTATAAAAGATTAGTCCGCGAGGAGAAAGAATGGACTTGATTAGCTAGACAGCAATTTAATGGGATTGTCAGAGGGCCTACAATAAATCAGCTTTTGTGATTAAATGGGATCTCCAGTAAAAGTTGTATGTCTCCGAATCAATAACTATTGAATGTTTCCCCTTTGTTCCAGGCGAAAGTAAAAAAAAAAAACAAAGCCACGAGAAACAAAGCCAAAATTTCCGGTGGCTAATGACCCTGCAGCCAGTGGTGAGAGGCAGCTTACGTGTTCAGTGGGGAGGTGGAAAGAGAGGACAAGGAGCCACTCTGCCTGGAGACGAAAGGAGAGAGAGAAAAAAGGAGATGGAGAGATTTGTATTTAGAGTAAAGAACAAAGCATCGGGGAACAGTTGGGGCATTAAGTAAAAGCAAATGGACTTAAGCAGATGCAGATGTAGAGCCATAATTGGACAGATACTGTAAAAGCTCTAGGCATCTGTGTAATGGCTGACCACAGACAGCACTGTCCTCCCTGTCTCCGTCTGTCTCTGTCCACAAAGGGATAGGAGTCAGGTCAAAGAGATACACTCCATGTGTATCTCTCTCATTGTGATTGAACACTTGGAGAAGGAGTTGGGCTTCGTCTATTAGTGGGAAATAAAATGGTGTGGAGGCGCCGAGTCTCCAGCCGGCCCATGACCCCGTGCAGCGATGGAGAGCTGCCCCGGTCAATTAAGCAGCAGAGCCCTGATTCCTCCATACATATTAACCACCGAACACCAATGGGACAAAGAAGGCAGTGCCCATAGATCATCACACCGGGTTAAGTAGAAATCACTGACCAACATAATTTTCTGGCTAAATAGATATGGGATTTGGATTTTGCAAGAGGTATCACAAGGTTGACATGTATTGACGTTCTGAAGCATACACACAAAAAAGAGAGCATCCATCAAAGCATAACAAATGCTCATATAACACAACACATCCCATAGCAGTGGAGAGCAGGGCCGCCTTTCAATCAGAGGGTTGGCGGTTCGATCCCCGGCTCCTGCTCTACTAGTCTCATGTCAATGTGTCCTTGAGCAAGACACTTAACCTCAAAATTGCTCCCGTAGCTGCGTCTACAGTGTGTAGATAGATACTGAATTGTAAGTCGCTTTGGACAAAAGCGTCTGCTAAATGACTGTAATGTAATGTAATAGCAAAAGATTAATGATGGCTCCCCATGAAAGTGACCAGGGTCTTTTCTGCACTTATCGTTCTTCTTGTGTGATGCTGGTTCAAGTCTGGTAACCAGCTGTATGCCTGTAGCCCTGGTCTGTATCTCGGGTGCTGTGTGCAGTGCTAAGCTCTGACTCACCCCTCCACTTCACACATCACATCAGATCAGAGGGTTAGAAGAGCGTTCCAGGTCCTACCAGCCCTCCGCACATTCCTGCTGCTTTGATACTGGGGGGGCTCCCCCGTGTCTGTCCATCATCATCGTCTCCCCTCTCCTCCACCTCCAAACCTCCTATAATCCCCCCCATACACACACACCACCACTACTCTCTCTCTCTCTCCCTATCCTCCCCCAGCTCAGAGGAATTCTCCAGCTCTGGACAATGTTTCATTTCTTCACAGGCCACATCTTTGATAGCTTAATGGCCCCTGCAAAAAGAAGAACATGCACTGAAAGACATGGAGCTTTTAAGTCAAATCCTCCATGTTCAAGTAATTTCAAAGCTTTGATACTGTTGTGAGGGCCTGCTAGTCACAGTAAAACAATGTGCAATAGCATTTTCTGTTAGTGGAAGGAGCGTATTGACTCCAAGTCCATATTATTTAGCAGGCTTGGGCTGGATGTACCTCTCACAGACTGCAGCAAGGAACACAAGGACAGCGCACAAAGAGAGAGCAGCATTGTCCAGCAGCGGGCAAACAACATCTCACACAATCAAGCCATGTGCATGAGCCTGAACTCAATTCCTTCTCCCCATTCACTCACAGTTCTCATTTGAGCCATGGCAGCTCTGCTCTTTGTCAGGGCCATTTCACTACCTTTCCCTTTGACATCATCACAAGACATCATGCATGCCGCCTATGTGACCCGCTGCACTTTGAAGGTCGGTTCATTTTCTAGGCTTGAGGCACACGGCACACACTGATCTCACCATCTGACAGCAAGTGTTTTGCTTTGCTTGAAAGGGAATGACAAAATTTGCAGTGTGCTGAAAGATGTGAAAACATGCATTAGAAACGATTCAAACAAATGATATATTGATGTATTTCTACAGATACTGTGTGGTTCAACTCTCAAAGCATCTGATATGTATTGCTCTCAACTCTCACTTATGTCGCCTACCTCTGGCCCTTGACCTCATAGTCTTGTTTGCAGATTTACTGTACAACTGTACACAACATCATAACTGGCATCAGGGAAAATGAAAGTCCAACCATTAAGACAAATGTACAACAGGTTTAAATAGTTAAGAAAACTCCCTCAGAGTGCAAAGTATAAGGAGAGCATTAGAGAATTAGTTTCAGGCTTCATACAATTGTTTGACATTCTATAAACAAAGGGATTAATCAAAAATAAAGTGGGAAAGCAAAGCAAAGACAGTGTTTCTGAGAGAGGCTTAGAGCACAGCTGGATCACCGTGGCTGGCCACCGACCTTCAGGTGCCATTTGAGGGACAAGTCAATGATGCTACTTTTACAGCCAACCCCCCCCCCACCTCCGCCTGTAATAACATGGCTTATAGTCATTTTCAGGCAGAGGACATTTTATGACAGCCATAGCTATGATTGTAGAGCAGACCGGTGGCAGCAGCAGAAAGGCTGAATACGTAGAACAAGGTGCAAGCTGACCCTGAACCAGCCCCCCCCCACTATTAGCTCAGCCATGTATGAGAAGAACGAGGGCTGGCGGACAGGCAAGATATTGGCAGGAGAGGTGCAAGTGTGGGTTAATCTCAGGTGTTGTGAGCAGGTTTTAATATAGATGGTCAGCAAGGATGTGATAGCAGATAATTGCTTCTGGGGATGTCACAGATGGTGCTGGTTGATCTGTTAACTATGGCCAAGCCAGAGCTCTGTCAAGGACATTTTTTACTGCTCTGATCTCCTTATCTCACCCTCACAATGTCAATCAGAACTAGTCCTGCAGAGGTATGACTCTATGTCTAGTTCATTACATTTTCTGTAGTATTTTCTTTGCATTATGAAATGGCTGATCATCAATCTAATGGAAAGCAGCATCTTGTTCAACAATAAAACAGCCACAATCGGATTGTTCTTTCTCTAATTGACTGATCATAAACCACAGTAATTCTAGATAATAACGTCCAAAAGCTGAAAGTAACTGAGTCAAAAAAGAAGGTGTTAACATACAGAACTGTACAGACTAAATTGAGTGCATCTGTCAGATATCACACTAAAATATCTACTCCAATCTCAGGCTTCAGGTGAGACGAGAAAGCAGTAACTGTAAACGGTGACGATGTATAGATTCTTCACTGATACTCATTTAATTGATTTAAATCACATGCATCCCATAGGAGAGTGTGTGTGAGTGAGAGAGAGAGAGAGAGAGAGAGAGAGAGAGAGAGAGAGAGAGAGAGAGAACAGTTATGAGTACTGCTTTCCTGACGCTTTAGTCAAGTTTCGTATTTGTGATAAAAGTTTAACATAAATCTGACTCAATTCAATTTCTTATTTTATCACTGGAGATGCACCAATCAACCGGCTGGTTTTCATTTGTATAACCATGACTGGCCGATCAGTCTCATATTGCGTAAAGTGTAAGCTTTGGAGGAACAACATTACATTATGTGGAACAACTAAAGTAATCAGACAGTTCAATATATTGTAATTCATTCCCATGCATGCTGCTCAGAGTAATCACAGATAAATTATAACTCTATCATGATGTGTGCAAATGTAATCTTGTAAAAATCATATTTGTCAAGACACTTGAATAAAGGTTTGAAAGAGATGTTTTCACAACAATATAAAATAGATTAAAATAATAAAATAGATAGACTTTTTAACTTCCTAACACTACTAAGTAGTTTATAATACATAATTAAAACAAATAATGCCAAGATTTTTTTAATCAAAGCAAGTACAAATTATATATAGTAATTTATTTCATAATAATTTGAATTGTGTTTTTAATGCAAATAATAAATATGGATAACATTGCCAAAGTAAAAGAATAATATTTAGAATTTTTGACACAATTTGGACTTCGGGACAGTTGGAATAATTTTTCAGGACGCTGGTGAAAAATGTAACATTGCTGTTAATAACAGTCTTAAAAAGAAAATCGTGGACAGCAAAAAATCATAATCGGCAAGTCAGACTTTTAAAAACTGTAAAATCAAAATCGGCCAAGAAAATTGCAATCTCTGCATCTCTATATATAAATCTGATTTGTTTAATCTTCTTGTAAATAAAGGTTTCATATTTGGTATTCTACTTGTTTAATTAAATTAATTTTCAACATATATAAATACAACCATAGTTATACATATAACATAAAACACTACAATGTGTTAAAAAACACGTTGTATTGGGGACCCACTCAAATTAACTTGCTTCATTGAAAACCTATCAACATCTGTGTAGTTTACTTTAACTCATCTGGATAATCCATTCAGTATCAATACTGCTTTCCAAGGAGTCTTTGGAACAAATATCAAAAACAAAAGCAAGCCCTTTGCATTTCACTACATTTGCATTGCAATATTGCTATTAAAGTTAGACATAATCTGACATGATTTTTTTTTTCCATTTTCTTTTGGCAATGATCATAATCATATAATTCAGTACTCAAATTTAAAGCACATTATGTGACTTAACCGTAGTTCATCTACCGTAATTTATCTCAAATGTTGTGCTCAACTGTAAATGATAGATATTTTAATTATGGCATTAACTAACTGCAGTGAAAATCTATCTATGTGTGTATGATAGATAGATAGTGCATGTAAACTTACTGTATAAATGTTGTTTTATTGTTATAGCTTTATCACAGCAATCCTTCCATATGCTATCACACTTGCACAAAGACAAACTAACAAGAGACAAGCATGCACACACAGAAACAGAGACAGAAAGCGAGAGTGACAGGGAGCAGCAGCAGTATGATGAAGGTCTGTACTCGCCTCTCATCAGAGCTATTCCAAGCGGCCGCCCTGTCAGAACTCGCCTCAGATGAGGTCTCTCTAGGCGGAGAGAGAGCTGTCATAACAGGACGCCTGGAGGGCCGTTCCATCAGACGGACAACTCGGAGAGGTGTTAGACGCACACACAGGACCTGTCTGCATGCGAGAGGTCCTGGTTATAGCCACAGAGTACAGATCTGTTGACAGACAGGCATCAGTCAGAGGCCTTTATCTTTCTCTCTTTCTTTGCCTTTTTCACCCCCTTTCTCTCTTGCTCGCTCCTTCCTCTGAGGGAGCACGGGGAGGGAGGGAGCACCACTGACAGCTTTACTTAAATATTTATGCTGACAGGGAAAAGACAAGAATGTTATCGCCAACAAGACGTGCTTCCATATCAACACGTGCTCTGACCCAGCCACTCACATGAAGCATTTGTTCCTACAACCCCTCCACCTTCTCTTAGAGCTAGCTAAAAAGGTATGTGCACCAGTGAAAAGATTGAGGACCCAGATAAGATGACCCCCCAGATGTATGTAGCTGCTTTCATTAACATACCTATGTGATAAAATTACTGCAAACATGTCAAGGCAGGAATCGCGACACTACATTTTTTGAACACACCTTCCGGCTCCTCTCTCCAATCCTGTGAAATGACCAGCACCACCTTCCCCCTTGCTCAGGCACACTCTGTCCTGTCGCTCACTCCTTTTGTTAATTTGGCGGTCCACTTACACAACACAGATGGGCTGGTGTTACAGTGCGCTGGGCCTCGGGGACATGTGTGCGAGAATGAGACAGCGCTATACACAGATGTCACATCTCATGTGATGCACATCCCATTAAAAAAAGGAGGCTGGACAGCTTCTCCAATCAACAGATCACCTTTTCAAACAGCCCTTTGTTCTCGACCCCCGGGCAGCTGGCAGCAATTAGCTGCCAGGACAGGACACAGCAGTCCAGCTTGCCAGTCAGTCCATTATGGAGCCGGGTGAAGCATGGGAGCGGAATCACAAACACCAGAAGCTGTAAATTAGATCTGTGATAGATGTTGTGGAACCTCTACTCCCTAATCGTACACACCTGATTTGGAAACTTTTCAAGGCGTGTCATTCCCAAAGCAGGGCAACACACATGTTAGGTCAATACTAATTATGCTTCAGAGGTGTTTTTTCTAAATACCTTAGATATAGATATATTAGCCTTCATACACAGCTGGTTTCTGCTTTGTCAAGTTGGCACAGGAAAGGCGATGATTTCAGTGTACCCAGTGGACTGCAAAGTCTCCCCTTGAAAAGTCTTGTTGCTGACAGCAATAATAAATTGCAATCTGACCAATCAATTGTAGACCAGCTTGAACCCCTTAAGTCCTTAAGAATGAGAGGCTGGGGGAAAATCAATTTGCAATTTACATCAGGCTGATGAGTGTTGAAAACACTGAGAAAGAGACAGCTCTGAGGATCCAAGTATAATTACATCCTCGCCAGTGCAGAGCTGTGGCCCTGACATCATCATAGATTTGATAAGCAATGGTACTGATTAGAAACTCACAGTACACAAACTCCTGTCATCCATGTGCACAGCTTACTACGCTGCCAGGTGTCACACAGGGGAAATAATTTGTGTCGCATCAACGGGCAGCAAGTGTGTGATGACAACCCTTTTAGTGGCCTGGCGCCCTAGAAACGTGGCTACCTGGCTGAAACACATGGTGCTACTGGAAAGAGGACACCACTGAGGTTAAGGAGCATATTGAGCCGGGACGGTGTCTCAAGTGCCAGAGGCTACTGCCATGTTGTGCTGAAGCCAATAGACTCACATGTAGCGACATCAGATCCGTTGATGTGTCAAGGGAGCACCGGACTGTGACGCTTTTATTTTATTCCCATGCACAGAACAGGATGAGGAGCGCTGGAATTATTTCCATCCTCTGTCACTCATTTCTCTCAAAAACACAAACGCAACACATAAAGAGGGTCCCAACACATTCATGCACAGCTAGAGACGGAGCCAAAAGTCATAATGAAAAACAGAAGCAGAGGGAGGTGAATGAATAGTCGCGGTTTCAACTCTGTTTTGTTTTCTAGTGGAGACAGGGAGAAGAGGCAGAAAAAGGAGCAGACTCGAAGGGTTAAACGTTGGCAAAAAGCGGGGAGGGGACAAAAGGCCTATTGTAGGGGCCAGAAGTGTCCCCGGAAAGGAGGGGAGAGAAAAGAAAGCCACCACTGGCTGGTCCCCGGGACCCCATTGTAAGTGAAGGGGAGTGCATCCACGCATGACAGATGTCCCTGGCCATTGTTTCGCCCTGCAGCCTCCTGCTCCGGCTCTGGAATTCCACGAGACGGCCTCAGCCTGTGAGAGTCGCTCCGCACGCCTCGACTCCTGCTCCATGTTCCCCCACCGCCACCCTGGCTGTGTGCAGTGGGTGTATTAAAGGTGGGGATGGGGGCTACACATCTCAGGAGGAGCTCACAGTGTGGTGCCAGAAATGATCGTTACTAGACGCTGCTGTTCCCACTGGGCCTGTCAAGAACGGTGCTGCAATTACTAAGATGGGTGCGTGCACAAACATATAGTCGTGGATACAGCTGTAGTGCTGTATGTACGCACACACACAAAAAACAAACACTTGTACTACATAAGTCACTAAGACCAGAACATGAAATCTGACATCCACCAACTTGGAAATCAATAAAAAATAAGATCAACTGCATCTGTAATCATCTGAATGGCTTCTAAAAACAGCACTCACGTTTTATTTTGGCCTCAGGGCTGTGAAGCAAAAGGCAATTACGAAAGTGTTAAGTGAAGCGCAGGTGAAAGCTTTTTGCAACATAAAGAGTTGAGGTAAGCTGTTTTTACAAAGCACCGACGTTTTGCATTCCCCATTCAGCGGCCCACCATGTGGCAGACCTACAGAGGGCTGTCAGTCACAGCAACAGTGTGCCAGTGGGAAGTGAGCGCAACAATGGTCGTGTCTGGTTAATGGGTGAGAGAAATAGCAGACAATCTCTCATTTCTATACCTTACTACCACACTGTCTGTCCTCTGTCCTATTCTTCTCTTCGTAGTAACCACATTCTACCAGCACTCGCTCACTCAGACTCCAATCAGTTACCCCACCCCCACTCTCCTGTTAACATTCATTTTAAAAAAACACACCACACACACTCGCATTCCAATGCTTACGCATGAGAGTATCAGAGAGAGAGATCTCTAAACAGAGTGGAAAATCAGTTTGAAAGCAATGAATGTTTACCAGGTGGATCAATGGCTGGCTGTTAAATAATTTGGTGAATTATAACAGTGCTGAAGAGTAGCTGCTGCTGCAACACCCAGTAACAGTAGTCAGTTCATTATGACTAAGGCTGGGTGATATTCAATATTCTAGGTAATAGAAAGCTATCCATAGAATGTTTTCTGAAAATGCAATAAATAGATTTTATGAATTAACCACGTGGTAAAGTATATTTTTGTCTACTCCTGTGTGAATGAAAAACTACTAAAAGAACTGAATATTTTCTCATTTTATTAAAAACTTAGGTACAAAATGATCAGCTATTCTGAGAAATTTGAGTTAGTGTGTGCTTTCTATCAATTTAGACAAAGTAATTGGGTATCACAATATATGATTTCATCACAATATAATTCCATTAAAAGACAATAAATTATATTGAATTGTAGCAACTACACATATAAGCAGAATATTCTAACACAGACACTTAAAGAGAAACTGCACCGATTTAACACATCATAGTCCGTTTACAGGTCTTGGGGAGTTCTTCTGCATTGCTGCATACAGCGTTTTGTGGCTCCAGAGAGAGCTGCATGGAATCTGATGGACTGCCTCAAGTTACGATTCAAAATCAACAATCTCTTTCTTTTACATTCACGTAAACAACTGAGTGAAACACTATGAATGGCTTTCAGGAGATGCTCCCTGAAAATGTGTGCCATTATTGAACAATATCATGTATTTCCCCTCAACTACATACTTTGTCTTGGTCAGACAAACTAGGTCTGATTGAGCATCAACCTGACCCTCAGTCAGAGGTGACTTCAAAAGAAAGACTTTCTTCAAGTAATTTACTTTGACACATTAATCTATGTGTTTCATATTTTTGTATGTAAGTGACAGTGATGTCAGTAGTATTGTCTGACTTTTCACCTCCACCCTAACTGCTGAAAACAGATCTGTTTGTGCCCGTCCTGTTGTTGAGTAGTCTAACTTTTTATCCCTGGGGCTCTTTTTACTTTCTTTTTAAAGCTCAACTAACTACCATTTGTTCATCTCTCTTCTTCACTGTCACATGTGGCTCCACATAAGTGCATAATTGAAACACCCATTTTTCTGTAATGACTGTCAGGTTGATGTCAACTGAGAAGCAACATTAGTGTCATACGTGTTTCTCAACCCACTCATGTTAAGAGCCACGTCTGGTGTCACAGCTGAAGGCTCAGAGCCAAAAACACAAGAGAAGGAGCTGCCCACAAAGAGTATTTATTCTTCCTAACTACCCTCCATAACCTGGTGGGTCTGACCTTCAAACCAGTGGTGAAAAAACACATGACATATGGCCTAGCCTGCCTGTCCACAGGGCGACCCTAGATCGGGCCAACAGACCCCAGGGTAAAGTCAAATGAATGCATGTAAACATTTAGCCCCCTGCGCACTGTGCCGTGATCCCCTGCATGGGCTTAGGTGACCCCAGTCAACATCAATCAGATTGAACACAATGGGAAGAGGCACACGGGGCAAAAAAACGGGGTCAACCGCACTTTAAATAAGCAGACATGTATGGCATTGTGGAAGCAGATCGGTCCTGTTCTCCTGGTCATGGGTAAGCTGGGCACTCCTGCTCCCTCAACCGCAAGCGGCAATTATGAGGAACCCTCAATGCATGAGCTTTAGCGATGAGTGGATAATCTACTTGGGCGGATTTAAGACTAATCTGCCATTTCTGTTGTCCAAATCAAATCACAATAGGATACATATAGGGCTTGTGCACTGATATTATGATTTCAAAGTATGGACAGAAGGAGGCCGACTCACAGAATGGCCAGGGGAGTTTTGTAAGGATTTGGCAGGAATATGATATACGTAACAACAAGATGAAGGGCTTTTTGGGATTTAGTTTAGATAGCCCAACTGGTGTAATGGTATTTTTTACGTAGTATATATATATTAGTATATGTTTTTACTTAGTATACATTTCTATTGAGTATATTAGTATATGTTTTTACTTAGTATACATTTCTATTGAGTATATTAGTATATGTTTTTACTTAGTATACATTTCTATTGAGTATATTAGTATATTGTATGCATGCATAAGTACTTCTGCTCTGAACTTTGTTGAACTGCACCACTGTGTCTTTGTTGTGGGAAAGAAGTATTCTCTCTTGCCTGTTCACATAGATAACTGTGTTTTGAGACTGTTGTATGAGAATATCCCAGCGCCAAAGCCTTTGGGCCTCTTGTTTTGGTTGCTGGCCGTTTGTTTTGCTTGTTGTTCCTATCAGTCTGAGACCAAAAGTCTGAGACCGAAATGTCTGTAACATTGGCCATCGGCCCCCACCTTTGCTCATTCTGCATAAAGAAAGCTTGTTCATTTTTTTCGAGGTTCTTCCTCACTGAGACTGTACGCATCCTGATGTGATGATTGAACCTTTTCTGCGCAGAAAATAAATATACAGAAGGGAACCTCTGGTCTTTGGTATTCTTTATTTCAGCAGCAAAAGACTCACGCAAAGCGGGTACAGGATATTTTTTTCCACGACACTGGTCACCGCTTCTCCAAGAGCCCAGTACAAATTGTACGATGACAGTCCATAACCTCTTTCATACCGCTTAGCCAATCTCTACCTCCCAGGAACATACATCAAGTAAACAGACAGGGAATGACTGTTTTGACATTGGCAGGGACAGTATTGCCATATTTATCTGCCTTTTGATATAAGAACTATCAGCAGAGTAGATCACGTCTTCGCCGCTGTAACATGCTGCAGTTATGTTGTCATGCTGAGGTTTCAATCCACAACTGCGCCAGAGCAACAAAACCACAGAGCTAATGACAGTTAGCAAACACTAACTCCTGTGATCCTCTCTGACTGTCAGCAGGAGCAGTGACTCTGTGAAAGAAAGCACTGTGTCTGCATGGACATAAACACATGGAATCATACGCACACGTTCCCACACGTGTAAAAAAAAAAAAAAAAAAGATGTACACAAACGGCACGCTAGATGGTGTGTGTCCTCCGATGCAGGTGGCTGTCAGTTAAAATCTCTCGCTCTGAGAGCCCTGGCCCCTCATTTCATTACCACTCCTCCTCTCTGCCAGACACTTACAATCCCATTACCTTGTACAGCTCAGCTGTGAGCCTCCCTACACAGACACAAACACATTGATCCAATATCTGAACCAGCAAACCACAAGGGCAGACACAAGACATCCCAGGTTCACAACCACACAATCAACAGGAAAGGAAGTGCAAACGTCTTCAAAGCTAATTCAAATGAGTTATATCACTCACATTTTGTGTTACAAGAGGATTTTACTTGTGATTAACGGCCTCAGACAGAAGATTACTGCCATACTTTTGGGGTGCTGGGAATGAATGACACAGAATTAACTATTTCTTACTCTTTCCCCACTCCTGTTTCATGACAGGCAGATGTTTTCAAACATTCAAATCATAAAGACTGAATCAAAAAATGTATTCTCTTAAAATTCAGTGAGATGAACATTCAAACTGTTCTGAAACACCCTCCCTTGCTCTCTCTTCGCCCCAAGAAAATGACTTGAGGCTATGAAAAAGTACGATGCAATCACTTGGTGTCTGAGGTTTGAGACCACAGTTGTCCACAAGCATTTTTCTAAACTGCTTTAAATAGACTTCCTCGGCTGTACCACAACCATATCCACCCAAGCCGACTGCTCCACCACACCCTCCACCTCTTCCCCCAGCGGAAAAAAGGCCCGACTCCATGCTGCAGTAGCTTTTTGTTGAGTATTTAAGTTATAAGGAAGGAAGAAATCAAAGACCACCAGGTCTGTCTTCCATATGCATTTGCAGGGAAATGAAAAAAAGAGGACAAAAAGATGGAGTAAAGGAAAAGGGAAATGGGAGGCAACAACATTTAGTCGGGATGCGGAGAAAAATTCACAACTAAAGTGAGCTGCTGTGTTCTTGCAGGCTTCCTTAGGTCTCTCCCTCCTCCCCACCCCCGCTACCGTCTCTGCTTTCTCCGTCAGGGCCGAGCGTCCATGCCCCGAGTGCGCTCGCTGGAGCACAAGGCCCTTCAAGAATGGAGCCCATTCAACAGCCTGCCTACAGATGCTCGCCAAAACAGTCCTCCAGGCTACAGCAGGGAGCAGAAGAGGGGAGAGAGCAGGAAAGGGAGATAGGAATCTGATAGCCTATCATTAACAGACCAAATAAATGGAAGGAAAAATCTCAGGCTAAAACACTGCCCTCATGTTTATAGGTGATAGCCTTATTGTTTTGTCTCCTGTGGTGTTTCAAAGACCTGCTATGCCTCGCCAGAGAAGGTGTTTATTGTTGCAGATAAATTGTTTAATGTGTAGCATCCACTGTGGTTCACAGACCCTCAAACCCCAAGTGAGGCACGATCCACATAAGAGCACTGCATGAGAGTTTCTCTTCGATGTAAAGTAAGCTTACATCTTATGTAACATCCACCCTGTTGATCGGTACATTATTTGTCTTTTCATTCAGATGTAGTTTATAATAATGAGAAAAATGCAGTTTGTGTCTTGCGACTGTGGTTACCATCTGAAACAACATTTTTCCAGAAAATGAACTTAATGAACAGGATCAAGCTCAGCAGAACACTTCACTCGCTGACTCTGATGCTGCATCAAAGATCTCCCCCTTACCTAGCTGTCACGTGATGCGCGGTAAAGGAGTCCCCGTGTAATAGAAAAGGCACGGATCAATGCAATATTAATGTATCAATCAGCACCAAGTTACCAAGCAGCAGCTGAGAGAACAGCAGTGCAGCTCATGTAAGCATGACCCTCAGCTATATGATCCATGCACTGAACTCCCTATCTTGTTAGAGATAATATATATATAACGAATATAGACTCAAACATTTATACCCCTCCTCCCCGGAGGTAATGCCGGAGGAGAATAGTGAGTATGAGTTGAGAAGTCAGTGTGTGTGTGTGTGTGTGTGTGTGTGTGTGTGTGTGTGTGTGTGTGTGTGTGTGTGTGTGTGTGTGTGTGTGTATTTGTGTGTGTATTCCTGCAAGGACATTCCTCATTAATACTATATGACTGCATCATCCCAACATGCCACCAGCTTCTTTAACTGACCAAAATGGCCAAATACTTGCCTCTTCCATCAGCGCCTTTATCTCATGTCAGGCATCTCAAAGTCTTTGTACCTTTTAGGCTGCAGATACAAGAGCAGAGTTTCTCATGCTTCAGGTTTGGCACCCACATCAGATAGATTGAAAAGTGGACAAGATTGTCGAAAATTTTCTTGATGGATTTTTGTTTGTTTCCTTTTTTACAACAGTAAATTAAATGTATCAATATTTATATCTGCAGCTACCATCATAATCTGACAATATAAATGATAATTAAATAATGATTAATATTTGAAAGGTTATTACAATTGCTGGGGTTATAAGAATTTGAGATTTAAAATAAACAAGGCGTTAGTCTAGAAAAGGGTTGAGCAACTCTACACTGGAGGTCTTATTGAAAGGCTCCTCAACGTGATAGCTTAGAGACCTCAGTGCTGTGCTGTGCTCAAGTCTGACACCTAGTGGCCAATGCATGGAAGTACGCCACATACAGACACTTGCAAAGATTTAAAGCAAGAATTGAAAATATCTATGAGGTATGTCAATCAAATAAATAAAGAGGTGACTGTCTTTCGTCAGAAAATGATCTAGAGCTTGTAGCATATTTTTCTCCTGGTGTTCAGACAGCAATGAGTGCCTTGACAAGATCTGAACAACTGTTAACCATTTAACTTTAACAAGACCAAGTTGATGGTTTAAGTTGTTGATAGATAAATTGAGATGGAAAAGTCAAGGTGAATAGTCAGGTGTAGCAACTGCCCTGACAGGCTAACCTGTGAAGATTGGAGAAATTATAGCTAACCTTATATTATCTTGGAAATTACCTAGATTATGACTTCTGCTAAAGTGTTTGTGTATTCTGAACAGAGAATTCACACAAACCAGAGAGTCATTTGCAAAGATCAGAAATAGTGAAAATGTATTGAAAATATGTTGCAAAAATAAACCCACTTACCCACTCAAGAAACCACAAGAATTAGGTCATTTCAACTTTCTGCAACTTCTCATCGGACTAAACAGTATCAATTTCAACCATACAAACAAACAAAACCATGATGTGATGTACTAAAATTAAAAGTAAAATTATACATGCTTATTATGTATTGCAGAGTGAGACTCAGAGAGTGCAACTGAAATGTGAAGCCTGGTTTAGTCTTTTGATTTGAACGTTAACTTGTGAAGGGTCTGCATGGTAACACAAGCACATTGGGCTAGCCTGCTAACAGTGCGTACTTACATGGATCAGCTGGGTGGAGTGAGGTTAGATGTCATCTCAGTTATGTACTCTGCTGAACCTGTTCATCAGAATCCCGTCCTGAAACAACGTTCATAGCAGTCATCCACTGAGGCACAGGCTAGCTGTGGCAAAGTCAATAGTGCCACCTGGCTTACGAACACAACACTAGACATACCTACCACAAAGCAACAGTTTTTGTTTCCTCCCCTACAATTTAAATAACGTTGAACTGGAATTATAAACGGCTTAATATAAGCAAACGTTACGGTTCAAGCTAAAGCTAATTAGCTAGCTAAAGTCCCATGTGTCTGTGCGGGTCGGTGTTGTTGTCAATAGTTCTGGTTCCTTTTGCGTTCATCGCAATTGATTTGTATACAACAAAATATCTGTGACAACTTATAAGCTACAAGAGTTTACAATATGCATTTGTTAATGTAAATATTTGCAATTTTGACCATATTTGAAAGACTTAATTATCCACGACTTGTTTTGCTATATTTGCTGTTAATGTTACCTATCAGGTCAACTATTGCAAAACAAATGCAGAAAAAACGACATATTTATCTCATTAAAAACAAAAGACACACTGCCTGTTAGATAAGTAGGCCTACAGGTGAGCTGGTGGGGAAGAAGTGGCCCATGGGACAAAGAAGGGTCTGATGGGACAAGATGGAGCTTTCTCAACCTATTCCCTCTGTCGAGAAAAGGCCTGATTCCAATATTATTCAATATTTAGGTTATAAGGAAGAACGAAATCAAACCCTTCCTGTTCTGGTCTAAGATGGCACAAGACCACCTGCTGGTCTCAGTCATCAGTATCACAGATGAGGCTAAGCTGAGTTTCTTACATCAGGCCCCATCCTGGCCTTGAAATAGCTTCATAAATTGTCCTTTGTATGAGAATATCAGATGATGAAATCACTGCTAAAAAAAAATAAAAAGCAATATGTTGCATTTCATCAATACATCAACTAAACATTGTAGTTTGTAATAAATTAAATAAAAACTACATAACAGTTTTATGTTTTACTGTAAGGTTCTTACTAGACTAAATATCTACTCTAGTATTCTCAAATGTTCATCCAAATATCAGCCTGGAAGACACTGTAGCTGAATATACTCAATGGCTTATATTTCAAATATAAAAAAGTGAACATTACAGTTTAGGAGTCATTGTCTTGACGTCAGACACCACAACACCATTTCTTTACACCTGCTACCGTCTGAAGAAGTGAGAGTGGGCTCTGACATTTGAACTCTTCAGAGAGCACATGTCAAACATCATCCTAGTTCAGATCATCTTTGATTCAGACCCCCCTAATGAGGAAGAGGATCATCGGATGTGGGAGGTGACCTACAGTAGATGTCACACCCGGACACCTGATGTCTTTATAAGATGACAGTTATCAGTACTTGCAGTTTTGTCCACTCTCAGTTTTTCTTTAAAGTGTAGAGGGGTTTGTCTGTGGCTTCATCAATATTTCACTGCATGTGCTCCAGACAAGCAAGTACTCACTTCATTGGACACGTGTCACTGTCAAAGTTCCCGAAGGTGAGTTGTTTTTTTTACTTCTTAAGAAATGCAATGTTTTTGTATCTGATTGAGGAGGATAAACAGTGTGTTTGTGCTCTTGGTTATGTGTTGACTAGGCGACCCAAGGATGAGCCTACACGTGTGGTATATGTTGGTCCTTTTTCTCTGTCCGGGTACTAAAGAGATGGTTATCGACAAAACCAGACCAACAAGGTGTGTATTCAGTCTCTACCTGTAGAATTAAATACTGGGATGTTCAGACCTTAAGCAGCACTTTAGCAGATTTTATATGATTCCACAAAATAGAGGCATTCTGATAAATAAATATTTGACAGAAAATGACAGATCCAATAAATTTACTGTAGCCATTTCTACTGGAAAAAAACTAAATAAATATACTCAATTCTGTGAAATCTCTATATAAAAAATGCGACGTGACATTTAGCACTGAAATCGACTGTGAATTAAATGACTTACCCTCATCAACACCGCTTTTCTTAGATGGCATTCCTATCAGATGGAAAAAGGACGAAACATTATCCGAAACCTGAAAAGGCATTCAGAAGGGACGTTCACCAGCGACTTCACCCACTATCTTGATAAGATGAAGGCAAAAGATTTTGTGGAGTGGCTGGCTAGCATCAAACGAAAAGGGTGAGCTGAAAAGCAACATTTATACCATTATATACTGTCAAGCAGTTACAATGTTTGAGAAGCATATTAGCATAATATTTCCCCTTTTAAAGAGCGACTAAACATACCTGTGTAATTTTCCATCAAAATAAAAACGGTTCACATGTTGTGTCAGTATTTTAGATTGGATGCATGTTGTTTTTTTGTTTGACTTCAATTCCTTACATTTTTACCTGCAGGTGTCATGAAGAACTGCTCTGCCTTGCAGCAGAAGTTTAAAACAGCCCAGATTACATGTATTGAAGGCTTAATCCTTCTTTACGTCATCCAGCAGCATAAAAGAAGAAAAACGTAGAAAATATTGGTCAGTTTTTTTAATTTTATTTATTCTTCAATAAAAAGTACATTTCGCACTTTGCTGTTCCAAAATAAGCAATAAAGTTGTTGTTTTTTTATCTCATCTTGCATGTTATTTAGAAATGTCCATCTATGGGCTTATTGTTATTTAAAATGCAGTCATATTCAGATTCCAACACCTTACAGAGAATGCAGGCTTTATTTATTTGTTTGCCTCTTATTTAGATTTTCTCTGCAGTATGAATAAACTAAGATGCAAAATGAAAAAAATAACTTAAGATAATCGATTTAGGGTCTTTTTCTGAATGCATTGTGAATTCACGTGTATGTTTTCCATGTTGTGATGCACACAATTGTAAAATGAAATAAAATTTTAGAATAAAATGTTTTGTATTGGCATTGGAGATTGATCATAGGTGCTGTCTTATCTATGCTATCCAAATTAAATGAAAAGATGGAGCAGTATTTAGTGATCTGTATTAAAAAAGGATACATTTGATACATGTATCTGACCAGAGGTAGGTGCTGTTGTTCAGCAAATCAGAAGAGTCAGCCAGCCTAACACCTCAGTGTTCAACACAGGCCGAATTTGGGAATCTAAAAAAAAGGCAGTGTGTGGGTGTAAAGGCATCTGTTTGGTTTGTTTTTGCAGTACAGACTGTATATAGCATGCACTTTGTTCACACAAATATACATTGTTGCACAATATGGTTATGCAATCAGGCAAGCAGATAACACTGCAAGTAATGGAGTTAATGTTTAGAATAAAGGAGAGCTGGTGGATTTAAGGTAGGTGGAGAGAAACTGTGGGCTATTACTGGTGTGGTGGTGGTGTCAATAATGAATTGGTCGGGGGTTATTTATGTGTCTCATTGAGAAATGTGTGTTGTATGAAAGTGCAACTGTGTCTGTTTGTGTGTGTGTGTGTGTGTGTGTGTGTGTGTGTGTGGGGGGGGGGGGGGGTGGGGGGGGTCTTGGCTTCTGTCCATAGCCATGATTAAGAGCTCCCTCTTTTGGGCTCCAGAGGGAGACCTGGGGAGGAGGGGAGGGAGAAAAGGAGAAAAGGAGGGAACGCCAGCAGAGCACCGAAGACAACCCTCTGATCTCAGTGAAGGGTTGAAATGGGACCAGATAGTGGGAAACCCCCCTTTTACTGCCGGCTATTTGCACTTACTGCCTGTCTGACATTTACCAACAGGGCTGCAGCAAAATGGGACGGAGCATCCTAGCGTTGCATAGCAATGGATGAAGACTCCTTGTAAATTATGTAAAGCTCTCATTAGTGATTAAAGGACTATAATAATATTCAGTGTCGCTATCGTGTGTATAAAAAGCCAAAGCCTCGCTTTAAAAAAAGCTAATGCTGGCGCAGGAAAACTGAGACACGTTTAATCGTTATATTTAGCCACGTTCAGATCTAACCACAGAGAAACCACATGCTATGTGGCAACATTAGAAGGAAGGGAGGTGGAGTGAGAGGAAAGCGAGGAGGGGAGGAGTGTAGGTGTGGCTGTCTAAGAATTAGGTCGAGCTGCTCCGCACACTAAATACAAATATTACGGCTGGGTTAAATTCACGACAACTTGCGCTGTCATCTTTCCATCCGACCCCACCCAAGGACCCTCAGAGCCGGGCACCGTCGGTCCCGGGAGCACCACCAGCACCGGGAACATCTCCTCCGCATAGCGCGCAGCTACATTGGCTGCTGTTGTGGTTTACCCACGCTCAGATGCCGTTAACGAGCCTAAATTTTGGTTCGATTTTTTATTTATTTTTTTGAGCGTGGGAGCCGGTCTCCTAGGCAGCCGTGCATGGGCACAAACTGATGGCGGCACTGGGCCAAACTGGGAGTGTGCTGCTGACTCAGCCTCGACTGCTGCATTCATTTATCTGCACTGCAGTGCTCCACCACCTCCCTTCCCCATCTTTTTTCCTTACCTCCCCCCTCCCCTCCCGAGTCTCTCTCTCCCTTTCCACCTCACTGCACTCTCACACAACCATCCTGGAGCAGCGACACGATTTGGAGACGGGTGTCGCGAGTCAATAAGGAGCAGGTTTCCTATTTGCTTTCATGTGTAGATGATAGATAGCAGAGAGTCACATAGATTTGAAAATATCACACAAAAGTGAAGTCAAAATGAGTCCATGTGACTTGAAGGAGGGAGAGGAGCTAGGGGAGACAACATTTTGTGGTGTGACAAAAAAAGGAAAGGGAGGGTAGTCCATAGAGAATGTTCCATCTATTCAGTGTCTGAGGACAACTCCATGCATCATTTAAATACAACTCCACCTACTCTTCAAAAAGGGTTTCTTATCCACAAACAGATCAATATCGCCCAACATGGCTATTTCAGCCCTGTTCTCGTGCGGTTATCAGAGTGACAACTGTAATATAATACCTCTAGGCTATTTACTTTACAGTAGACCACAAACAAGTACATCACAGTACAGATGGACTGCATAATAATGGGGCTATAGTGCGTCTTCTGCCTGTGAGAGGAAAGTTAACATGGGGCTCTTAACAAATTCAATAAGTCCATTACATTTGAAAGGCTGCCTTTCATGACCCGGTTACCACAGTGCCACTCAGCTCCATTTCACAGGATGTTTTGTAATCCACTTGCAACCACAACAGTAAAATGATCTGCACAAAATGAATGGAGACCACTCATTAAACTGGACACAATGAATCTGAAATGAGCCTGAAGGAAAGTAGGGATTGTAAATGGAAAACCAACAAACGGGTTGTAACTGGAAGGCTGCTTTATTGGTAATAAAAAGGTTCGTGCTCAAATGAAGACAATCTTTCATATACTGTATTCTTACCAAGAGTCCAAGTGGTTGTGCAACACACCATCATATTGTACTGTATATCCTCTTTTGTCATGGTGTCAAATGATAACAACAGTTTGAAAAGCACTTTTAAATTTTTCAGCAAAAAGAAAAAAAAGCCCATAATAAACCATGCTAAAAAAGAATGAGTCCTATAATCAAATATTGATACAAAAATAAATTTCAGATGGAGTCAGAAACATTGAAGAACTAAAACAGAAATATAGAAGGCAAGCTGCTTTTTCACAAGCCAAGTGGGTGACACACATAGCACTAAGAACAGGACATTTTTGAGTTAGCTGTTTTTCTGTTAACATCACACACTGTTGAATATTAAAATGAAGTGGGGTGTCTGGATGATCCTCCGGCAGTATTTCTGACTCGACATCCCTGATAAATGTTGTGCTCACCCCCGAACCTCCACCCTCCACAGTTTGGACAGTTTTGTTTCTTTTATTTTTTCAGTGTGAAATTGACATCCAAATTTGCAGAAAAAGCAGAAAAAAGGCACATGCCATTGAGTGGAACACCGGAAACAAACTCATTCAACGAAAGAAACGTGAGGATGAGAAGCAAGTACATGTTTGTATGCATGTTGAGCTGTAATGGCACTGATGTGTGGGTATGGGAAAAAGGCCCTGGGGGTAGGAACCATCTCAGGGAAGAGTTCACTGGTAAAGTTGGTGGGCAGTGAGGAGTCACCTGTGTGTGTGTTTGTGTCCGTGACTGTGGGTGTGTCCTGTATACTCAGTGAAGGTGACAGATATGACAGTAAGTGAGAAATGTGCTGGTAACATTATCCTTTCATCATGATCAGGCTACAATCCATGGCAAGCAGTTCCAGTAACATCGCACATGAGCTATTCCCCAACATAGAAGGGTGCTGGAAACAACCAGTTTTAGACATCCACTGAACGTGTTGCACATAAATCAAATGTGACAAACAGTGTTCTTCTGTTTTATGTATATACATATAGACATATATGTATACATGTATATATCTTTTGTATTATATAATATCTATATTTCATTCAATTTCCGTCAACAAAGTGAAAAGTGTCTCAAAAAATCCAAAAGGTAACAAATGTGACAAAGGGCATAGCTGGAAGCCATTCTATATTATTGTTATTATTCATTTTTTGATTATTAGTAGTAACAATTTTAAAATTCCTTATTTACAAAAAACACAACAAAGCATGCCAATAAAATAAAAGAATATAATACAATATTTATAATTTCTCTCAAAAAGTTCGTTCTTTTTCAGCAATTGTGCCATTTACATCATAGCCTGCACTGTACATATATATGTTTTTGTGTTTTCTTTTTTGACTTTTTTTTTGCTCTTTTTTTTTTTTTTTTTCAAGTGTGAATGTATCATTCTAAAACATTACATCCAAGATGAACATGGATAAATTGGATGACATTACCCACTCCTGTGGTTCTCATTGGGAATGTATTTGGTTTCAGTGTGCAGCAGCCAAACTGATTTGGAGACCTCATATTGTAAACAGACCTCAGTTATTGTTACAGACAGGGGCTTCTGGTACAGGCAGTGTTAAACACACCAAATGGCAATATTGGTGTGGCGAAGGATGTCAGATTTATGTCCAGTCATCCACTTATAAATAGGACCATCACTCCTGTGTAGAAAAAGAAATGGCAGAAACACCTAAGGAGGCAGTTGTGTCTCGTCTACCACTTGACCTCAAGCCTCAGGTTTTTTTTATGAAAAACACCCACAAAGCTTATTATACAACATAGCTGCGTCGATGGGAGGCCTGCTGATGGATAATCTTGGCAAGTGTTTGCATTTCTACCTTCATCTCTGGCTAATTATTTTTGAAGCGGGTGACAGTACTTGAAAGCCTGCAAGTATGTGAAAAGATGGTGCGAGTCTGGGTCTAACACCACACAGTGTTTAAGAGGTCCCACAAAAGCACAATGATACACTGACAAACATGGGACTTTCAGCACTCCGACTCAGACCAAAGCACTGTTCTCTTCTTCTACTCTTCCTTTTGTTTCCTGTTGTCATGGCAGTCAACCTAAAACCCTGAAGGGAGGGGCTCTATCTATGTATTGGTCCACGTTTGAGTTATTTATCATCCGTCCACCTCCCTGAAATATTAGACAAAATCTCTTTGATTCTACAGTCCAAAACCACAAGCCCTTCATAGCCATCCACCTTTCATACATGCTAGGCACGACAAGGCATGTCCGTGGGACAATTCTCTGCTAACTCTGCTGTTTCAGATGGTCAGTGTCACTCTCACTGATCGAATCCTTTTCTGAGGATGATTGCATCACAAGGACATCAGAGAAAGACTTCAAAGGCTTTTTTTTCTAAAGCTGGCAACTCAAATTGTCCAAAAAAGCACGACCTAAAACATCATTCACTGGGAAATTCTGATGTGGTCTGACAGAGTACAAAAGAGGAACTTAAAATGAATGAATCATCTATCTAAATGCAGTTTCAGTTTTTTCCACTAGCCCAAAACAAATCAACAAAAAGAGCATCAAAACAAAAAATAAAACCATTTTTTTCCGTCCCTACACCTAGAACTACAGCAGTAGAGGGGCTACCTATTGACACTTGAGCACACTAGACCCTCACTGGTGCCAGTTATGGATTCCTTGGCATGAAACATCACCTGCTCTCACTGACGAAACAGGGACCACAGATACGTAAGGAAAGTAACTGTATGACGGATGTAAGTAAACAAAGAGATATAAGCCCCAGATTTGGCAACTGCCATGGCCCTCCAAATCTGTGCATCCTCATTGTGAGGATATTCTCTTTCCTAATACTCATACACTCCACACTCTTTCTATACTACTAACATTCAGAGCAGCAAAAAAAAACTTTTCTAGTTTGTGTTGTTGGCTGATCTGACTGAGACTCTGCCTCTGAGTGCTTACATCCTTCATTCACCTGATATTTCAATGAAGGGCTGAATTAAAAGATTCATCAATTGAAAAGCAAAACTAGTGAAGGGCAGGATCATATGACTATCATTCCCCCAATGTCCTATAAATCATTATCCAGAATCTTCATCTTCAATTGTACTTAATTCCACAGTGGACAGCTTCAAACTAGTCAAGCCACTGCAGTGGTCTGAGAATTAGTGTCTTGTGGGACTATGAATACTCATGCATGATTCCTGATCAAAACATGCCTTCATGCAAGTAATTTCTATGCATTGAACGAGCACAATAATTATCATTTATCTGGAACTCGGCGTGAGCAAGTCTCCCTCAGCCCAAGTCAAAACAATGACTAATGACCACTACCCAGTCAGTGTGAAAGCCCATGTAGAATGTGTCTTTTACAATGTCAGTACAGTATAACAAAGAGGGTATGAAAAGACTAGTGAAATGGGTTAAATGTTATCTTTTTTTGCTGCTCAAATAATGTAAAGATGCAAGTACACTCCACACAAACAAACAAAAAAAACGTTTTCAACGGTTCTGGGTTTCCCCTTCATTCCTAGCTAGTGTTTTCCTTCTTGGATAAAACTTGCTTGGTTGATTATTGTTTTCATCGTAATCAATATGGTAAACTGTGCTACAAACCCTCCTTTAGACTGCTAATACAGTTCTAGTGGGATCTGTATGATCCAGTCCCGTAGCATTGGAGCTTTGCTGCGTGGGTCCACACTCGGTGGTGGCAGGGATTTTGCAATTCTTCGATCATCTAGCAGAGATTTCTGTGCCTTGGCAGTTGGTCCCCAAAGAAATGTGTGTCACTGGCCAGCACACTGTAAGTCATTTTGTACTTGTTCCTCATTTCTATGAACTTGGTCATTATGCAGCAATGTTCCGTGGTAAACTGATTGTGTTTGGTTCAGCTGTCTTTTACGACATAAGAAACCACATTGCCTCAGTAGTATTGAGTCTGTAAACATTTTTTTTTTGTATGGTTTTTTTTTTCTTACTTGCAAATGATCACTTTTTCTACATTTTGTTGGGTTTGGGCTCAGAGTCTCATCTCCCTCTGTTTTATTGGATTTTGAGAGTCACTGAACCTTAACACTTGGATTCCCACTCATCTTTTTGGTTTTTGTCCTTCTCTTTCCTGGCCCACTCATCCTTTTTTTCGTCCTGCTTTTCCTTGTCAGGTTTGGTCACGCTGTCGTAGGAGGGGAGAGAGGCAGTGGATGGGGTGCTCTCCTTCTTCTCTTGGTTTGTCCCGCCATTCTCAAATTTGTTGTTAGTAAAAATGTGACGCTTGAAGATGATGCCGCGCCGGATGAGGTGGATGCGGTAGGCATTCTGGATAGTTCTGGCAGAGACATCCTCTTGTTTGCGGCGAAGAGTGGTGGTGATGGGTTCATACGACACCTTGGAGGGGTTGGCTGCCACAAAACGCTCCTCCATCTGTTGTCTCAGCATGTCCAACTCACCACTGTCACCCAGCACTCGCTTTGTGAAGGCAAACAGGATATCCAGGCAGTGAATACGATCGCCGCTCACCATGGGCATGTCCATGGCAATTAGTTCTATAGTGTTGGGCTTTGGCACACGAAGTGGGTGCTCCAGTGTGTCTGCAAAGTCAGACAGCTTGGCAAAAGTAATGAACTGAGAGGCAGTGGGGTCAAACTTCTCCCAGATCTCGTAGAAGGTCTCAAAGTCGTCCTCACTGAGTGGATCAGCACTTTCCTCTGTGGCCACGCTGAAGTTCTCCAGGATGATGGCAATGTACATGTTGACCACAATCAGGAAAGAAATTATGATATACATGACAAAAAAGAAGATTCCCACTGAGGGGTTACCACAGTCGCCCTTCACGTTTGTACCAGGGTTCTCCAAAGTGGGATCGCAGTCTGGTGGGTAGTTGAGAATCGGCAGTAGCAAGCCGTCCCATCCAGCTGACGTGGTGATCATGAACAGAATGATCATGCTGTTGCCAAAGGTCTCAAAGTTGTACAAGTCGTCAATTCCGGCTCCATGTTTTACGTAGCCAAAGTTAGACATGCCAAAGATGGAGAAGATGAACATGACCAGGAAGAGCAATAGGCCAATGTTGAACAGGGCTGGCAGTGACATCATCAGAGCAAAAAGTAAAGTCCGGATGCCCTTAGCTCCTTTGATTAGACGGAGTATACGGCCTATACGAGCCAACCTGATCACCCTGAAGAGGGTTGGTGACACAAAGTACTTCTCAATTATATCAGCCAGGAACATGCCTGAGAGAAAAGAAAGGAAAATAGACAGACGAAAGAAAGGGAATATCATCAGAAAACAACAGACTTGTTATTCTTTAGTTCCTTCCTTATTGCTTCGTGTCACTTCCCTCACTTACCGACAATAGACAGAATGACCACCACCACGTCAAAGATATTCCAACCATTGGTGAAGTAATAGTGGCGAAGGGCAAAAAGCTTTAGCAAGAACTCTGTGGTGAAGACGACAATAAAGATGAAGTTGACCCAGTAGAGGACGTTCTCTGTTTCGTCTGACTGATCATCTGTTTCAACCATCATGGTAACCATGTTGAGGCAGATGAGAATCATGATGGAGATGTCAAAGACCTGCTGTGTCACAAAGTCAAACACCATACCCTGGACCTTGTTCTACAAAGAGAGAGGACACAAAGAGGCAGATGAAGTTGAGATTTACTGAGGTTTCAACCAAAAGCATCATACTTTGAATAATCTGAACTCAAATAAAGTAACCCAGAGAAAAAAATATATACCTGTGGTCGAGGAATAGGTTTTTGTGGCTTTTTAGACCCCAGTTTTTTCATGGCATTGTAGTACTTTTTCTGTTCCTCTGTCATGAATATATCCTGACCTCCAAAGTAAAGGGATGAACAAATATTTGGTTATAATCACATTCTGACATTTAAACTGAAACTCCGAAAAGCAAAATAAAGGTTAAGGAGACAGAACGTGTCTTATCTTTTTCTTCTGCTGGTTGAAGTTGTCAATAATCACACCAATGAAGAGGTTGAGGGTGAAGAAGGACCCAAATATGATGAAAACCACAAAGTAGATGTACATGTAGATGTTGACTTCATAGTCGGGCTGGTCTTCCACCTAGGAGGGAGGCACAATGTTGAAGCAAGTGTGACTTATTAACCCAATTTTAAGAAACAATTTCACATTTCGGGAAATATGATTATTTACTTTCTTGAGTTAGATGAAAAGATCGATATCATTCTCATATCCATACAGTAAATATGAAGCTTTCAACAGCAGCATCTCCTAAGTTCACGTATTAACACCTATTTGCTTTTTCTGTACAAAAATCAAAGGCCCTGGTAAAGAAATGAACTCTTACTTGAAGTCAGTCGAGACTAGTCTAGTCTCTAAGCTAAGTTAAGTTAGCTAGCTGCTGGCAGTAGCTTCATACTCTTTTAATCTAACTCTCAGCAAGAAAGTGAACAAGTGTATGTCCCAGAATGTCAAACTCTTCCTTTAAGACCTGTGCATTAACAGTCTGGCATACAATGAGAGAAATATGCATTACAATATTTATTGAAGAAGCAATGAATGTACCTCTCTGGAATCCACAGCGGCGTACATAATGTCCATCCAACCTTTGAATGTGGCCTTTCAAAAGAGAGACATTACTAAATAAAATTGTAAAAAAACAAAATTGTAAATTGTAAATCAAAGAAACTCAAACCGAAACTGATGCATGTCCTGTAGTACAGCTTGTGCATGGAAAGAAACAAGTATATGAAGGAATGGAGAAACACCAAACAACAGTTTCAGAGTGCTGTGAAAGCAAATGGAGATTGAAGCAACAACAGACCCTCAGGTGAAGCACAGAATGAAAAGGAAAAAAACAGAAAGGTGCATCGGAAAATGAGAAAAGAAACCACGTTAACATGAAATAAGAACTGGAGTCAGAAAGAGAGGAGAGGAGGAGTGACACTCTCACCACTTGCAGCAGGGCCAAGTAGCCGGCTCCCACATTGTCAAAGTTGATCTTGACGTTCTTCCACCTGACCTCGGTAAAGTTTTGTTTCATGAGAGCCTCACACTGGGTCTTGTTGTTGACCACGTCGACGGAAAAGTATTCCTCTGATGTCTGATTGAAACAGTAGTAGTACTTGCCCGCAAACAAGTTCACCCCCATGATACTGAAAATCAGCCAAAAGATGAGGCAAACCAGCAACACATTCATAATGGAAGGGATGGCACCCACCAAGGCGTTGACTACCACCTAGACCAGACCAGGGAAGACAGGATATGACATGAAAACCAGGAAACAAACGCAGCTCTTTAAACCCCTCCGATAAGACACTACATACTGTTATGGCGTTACACTGAGTACTTTAAAGAATTGTTCAAGCTTTTGTTACAGGTGGCGATAAAAGCAGTAGTTCAATCCTATTGTGATTTAATGTAGTCAAAAATATACAAAGCCCACTACTGTGATTTACATACTGAAGTGTGGGAAATCAATAGGAGGAAGAGCTGCATGAGTCCATTTCTAGTTAGAGCAGCACTGATGTGACTCTGAGATGCTCTTTGATCTGTAGAAGCATGCATATAGAAGTGCTAAAGGGATACTCAATCTCACACACACACATGTACACACACACAAACACTCATACCAATATTTTTGAAAATCTATAAGAATCAAATGACTGATGTAAAATGTACAAAATACATAATTATTTGCGGGCATTTTGTGATTTCATAATTACATCCACAACACAGACTACTATTTTATGTTTTATACGTGGTAGAATAGTACATTGTGTTACACTGTACATGACATGAATGTCATTGACATGTAGTGTGTGGCACTAAATGTGCATGACAGTTCCTATGAATCTTATATGAAAAAAAACATAGTTCATGTACGGTAAATTATTAGAGCTATTGTACACTTTACAACATATTCAATCCTGATATTGTTTTTCATAAGGTGATAGACACTCATACACATACATACATTAAACACTCACGCATCCCAGTGGTTGTTCAATTTTTTTTATCTCCCCTAAGAATCACAAAACTGTTAAATGCTCCAGTTATTATTTCACCTTTACATATATTTCTGAAATAAATTTAAATCTCAAAATAACATGAAATAATAATGGGAGAATTTGACAGTGTTGTGAGAAATACAGTAGTTTAGGATTTAATATTTGGAGGAAATAGATGGGTATGTTTGTACGTATTTACTTAATAAAGCTTAAATGTCAGTAAAAAATGTATCACAGGTGTTTGCCATACCACTATGAAGTGTCCACTCTTACCACCCCAACCTTAGACAGTCAATATTCTTAATCTTACTGACCCTTTCCCATAACTAAGTTAAAAAAAATAACACAGCAATAAAATAGAAATCAATTTAAGTATAATAGTTCCCACCACCACCACCCTAAACTCTAGACCTTTCTAGCAATCCAATTTGACTTCCCGTAGATTTATTATAGCCAGTAATAAGCTCAGCACATAGTGAACCGCTCACTACCAGTGTTAGGCAGGCCGACCAGCAGCTCTCAGGCAGACAGCTGAGCATGCATGTCTTTGGCAGACTCGTTTTATGGAGCCATATTCCCTCCTCATTAAATACAGACAGGGAGGAGCTGTAGAGCAGGATTTTCTCAGCATGTACACAACCTCTACTGGCTGAATAAAAAAATTCTGCACACTGGTAAAATATTGTGTCTGATGTAAAATGCTAAAAGAAAATGACTTTAGGAGGATGTTTTTCAAATACAATTATAAGCCTAAAAAAACACTAATTCCTTCAGTGTTGCAATTGCACTTGCTGAGAAAATGACTCTTCGCTCAATCTGAGAAACAATTGAACCGCTTTCAAAAAGTCTGTTTAAAAAAAAATTAGGCCATGCTGTGTGGAAAGCATTCTCAGAAAGAGGGAAAATGGCTTTCAAAAATGCATAATGTGCATCGGCAGTTATAGTACATGCGTGTTACATGGTATTGTGCAATCTCAAGAACCGCTCAACTCAATATATAAATAAATAGAGAAATGTGTGGATAGAGAGATGGCGGCTAAAGAGATAACGGTTAAAACTTTGCTTGCTTGTGAGTCTGACGAGCCATTCTGATATTTACATGGTTTGTATGGGTGTCTGACAAATATCTACAGCCCAATTTTGCTGAACTCTTATAATATGAGTTGGCCTTCTCATTGTGAGGAAAGGCCATTAAAGTGATTGGGATTCAGAGGTTTCATCCAAAGGCCCCACGATGACTAATGCTTTAATAGATAAAACAATCAAAATTATTGTCATTTCAAAATCTTTGGTGCGACTTAAATGTCAGCAGGTTCGTCAGGAGAGAGGGGATTTACTGAAAGTGGGGTAAATATGGCTGGAGATGTTGTCATTCCTGTACAATGCATTGCTCAAAAAAAGTAAGACCGAGATTACAAAGCAGCATTATGAGGAAGAGAGCAAAGTTCGTAGTCAGAGCAGCCAATAAACATTGCATGTTAAGCAGTGTAATGTGTCCAACTGAAGCTGCACTGCTCTCTCGGCGCTGTTGAGTTGCGTTGGCCTCTACAATGCGTCGCACCGTAATACTCAACCAGCGAGGATATAAAGGTTTTCATCATTCTAATTCTCCAGAATCTCTTTTATATGGTGTCATCTCTCCATTCATGTAGTTCCCTATACATTTATTTATTGCGTTGACCTAAAATTTTCCATTTTCAGATCAAACAAAATGGTAACTCAATTGATGAACATATACATTAAAGTAGAAAATTGATACAGCAGGATCAAATTCTTTTATTTGTTTCCCTTTGCATGACTGGGCCACCCTCATCTCTCTTACCACTTACACCCAGTGAATGGGGTCATTCATAGGGGCACTGGTATTGGCATTATTACACTCTACTAAAGCAAATGTGCCATGATTTCCAACCCCAAAAATGACATAACAATTAACAGGTCTATTTCCTATCCCAAAATTAACAATCACACCTATAAAATGTCAGTGAGACATTCATGACAGCATCCATAAAGCCTATCCAGGGCCTAAAAGCATTGACGTCTGCTCATGTGCAACGGCATCACATTTTAGTCGCTGGATATCTAGCATGAATGAGACTCTTCAATAAATTTACAATCAGTGCACCCACTAGATTATTGCACAGGCCTTCTTCTCTTGCTGGTCTGTCATTTTTGGGACATTTTTGGGACATATAGTCATTAAAGGGGCAACACATTGTCGGGTTGAGAGTTTTGTCCGAACGCTGTAGTACAAGTCAACCTATGGGCCACCACCCACCCAGACCCAAAACTCAAAATCAGAGTTTAACTGGGCCTGTTGTTGCCTCCCAGTTTCACTTCCTGTGGGAGTGGAAGGCAACAGGAAGCCAGGGCCTGCTGTATGCACTACAGTATGTGGTGCCATGACATGACAGCATTAATGCCTTGAATGAAATGGCAGCCTAGCATATTTGCAAAGCTTCTGCCTGCATTCCCAAAGGAAAGATTATACATTAAGTGTTTAATATTGATGAATGAATTTACAGCAATAAACTGCCACCAGAATGGACTGTTAGAAGATCCATCGGTCAGATGGTACGACCCAAAGTGCTGCAGGTGGCAGAAGCTCAACAAATATTTTCCTCCCAAAGCCACAACACTGTGAGTGTGTGGTTTCTGTCTCAGTCCCTGATGTAGAAAGATCCTGGACAAGCAGGAGAGTGTGGTGACCCTCCAGCGGTCCGGCCCAGCCGAACCGTATCGAGGTGGAGTGAGTAGTGGAGGGATAACAGGGTGTGGAAGAAGAGGAGGGGGAAGGGTGGGGAGGTGTGGTTGCTGCACAGTGCTGCACATTTGGGGCTGAGGAGGAGGTTATGGAGGGGCAGAGGTGAAGAGAAGAAGCTCAAACTAGAAGACTAGGGAACCAGTCCAAGAGTAGTGAGTAGTAAAAGAGAATGAGATCAAGAGAGTTAGAGAGAGAGAGAGCGAGAGAGAGAGAGAGAGAGAGAGAGAGAGCGAGAGAGAGGGAGAGCGAGAGAGAGGGAGAGCGAGAAAGAGACAAGGGGGACTACGGGTGACAACAACCAGGTGCAACCTATTGCTACCACCAGTCACAAAGATAACCAATCAGATATTTTAGGAAGAGACAGCTGAAGCAACCAGAGGTCGCAAGTGATTTCGGCTCTGTAAACCACATCTATTACGAGTGGGACAGATTCCTCTGAGTGGTTGTTTGGCAGCTGTCCTGCATGCAAAGTTATGGTGTGACTGGTTGGGCAGAGGTTTTGGTGTCCTGCAGTTCCCTGGTTCCTGCTGGTTGTTCTCAATGCTAGATGCATTGGGATATGATGTGAGCTGGGGAGGGTTGGGGGTTATGGGAGGGTGGGGGGGGGGGGGCTGGGAGGGGGGGCCTGGGAGGGGGGGGGGGGGGGGGGGGTTCTTAATTAAAAGCAGTGGTTGAGAATCAGGCCAAATGAAGAGCTAACTGTTGATTTGAAAGCTATATGAAATGGCTTGTAAGTTTGCTTTGCTTTGACCAATTTCACATTCACTTTGGCCAATCAAGGAGAAACAAAGTAAGATGAAGTAACCAGAATTTCTAGTTTGTCACTAATGTGATGAGGCAGCTTTGTGATTTTGGGTAATTTTTATAATGACACAAATCAATTTCTGAATATTTGTTTTTGTTTTAAGAAATTCAATTGAAATGTATGTTGTTCTGCTGGCAATACAACTTTACTGTTACTTTACTCAGTCTCTCAGCTGCATCATGACTTGTTCCTTCGCTCTAAGAAAGGCATGGTACAGGATTGCGCATGGAAAGGTGACTTATTAGCTTTCATTTCCTGGTGGTAAAAACAATCCCCCCAAATTTTGGAGTTATTTGTCCTCTTAGTTTGTTTTTTAGATCAGTTCTAGCATGCTTTAAACTGTTGAATGGGCATGCGGAAGGATCAGCTGCTTAGCTTTGGATCTTACCCTCATCCCTTCAAAACGTGACAAGGCTCTGAGGGGTCTCAAGGCCCTTAGTGTCCTGAGTGATTTAATGGGCCCTAGATCGGAGTAGCCCAGCGCATTAGCTACAAGGCTGACTATAGACACCTACACAAAAACAGAGAAGCAAAAGAGGTTCCAAACTGTTAGAAGTGAGAATATTCACTAGGGAAGAGAGACGGCCCTGGCATAGGCGGAGAGTTGCTTGACATACACACATAAATCTATGCATGTATAATATTGCATTTATACATGTATACACTGAGAGAGAAGGTAAATGTTTAGTATAGGTCTTATGTGTGTAGTATTTTTAGTAGCAGTGCGCCATAGGGATTGTTTGTCTGTTATTTGGGGCAGTTGACGAGAAGTGAAAAGTCCTTTGTACCTGCAAGAAAATGTGTGGTTGAGAGAGAAAGAGAGGAGATAAGAGACATAAGACTCAAATAGAGGGTAAATTAGGCAGTAAAGAATGCAACATGATTTAGTAAAAATACAAGTGAAGGGGCTGGGAAAGCAGAGGAGTTGGGTAGGGAGGGAAGGAGAGAGGTTAACCTGTAGAAGCTGATAAAAACCCAACAGACTTGAGAGCCTTACCCTTGCCCCTCTAACATTGTCTCTCCATGTCGCTCTTGGGCTGAGGCATAAAATCCCATATAATTTAAGACAGACAAACTAATGGAACCTAAGAGAAAGAATACAAGTAAACATGTACAAGTGTGTCATTTTGTCATTTTCTTTCTCAGACATCAAATCAAATTGTCATACAGCATTTAGAGTCAAATAGGAGAGCCACAGTCACATGAACCACGCACAAGAAACGGGGATGGAGGTTAAGGGCAGACCGGATATAGTTATTAGCACTGGATGGCACTGAAAGGACAAAAATACACAGTCGAGTTACAAACAGTTGACAATAACAGCACACAACCTCAAAGAAACTGGTGCAGCCCCTCTTACATCTGGCAGCAGCCACAGAGGCATTGCTGCAGCCAAAGAACACTTCCTAGTGTGTTATCATTAGTTAAAAACACTCACTAAGTCCTTACATTATGTCATTCATTCCCAAAACTGTATATAATACCATTTACTGCAACATAGTAAATATGCAATACTCTTATCGCCATAATAAATCAATGTAAATTTAGGAGTTATGGTTTGAACACATATACAGAATTGCATTGTTAACAATAGAGGAAATGGACGATGGGGATTGCACTCAATAAGCTGCGCTAATGTTCTTCAAGGTGTTGTTAGAAGTGCAGGAAGGAATTAACCTTAATGAGGTCACCTTAAGTGTGTTAAGACGGCCATTACAGACTGTCTGCTCCACAGGGAAGCTTTGTAATGAAGGATTCTTTGGCTGAATGCAAATTAATCTAGATCAGGGGTCGGCAACCCGCGGTTCCAGAGCCGCATGCGGCTCTTCAGCCCCTCTGTTGCGGCTCCCTGAGTCTACATCCACACTAATAAAAAGTTTTAACAAACAAAAACGATCTCCGTCCACGCGGCGTTTCAGCATCGTTTTAGAAATGATCTTCGTCCAGACTACAAGCCTGAAAACGAATATCACGTGACTATTCACGTACATTGGGCACGCGGGTGGGGCTGGTGTAAACAGGAAGTAGATTGGTTGTTCAAAGCCGCTAACCTGACTTCAGATGGCCGCTCCGTAGGTCTGATAACTGGACACGCCGCTCGCTAATCACTCCAATAACAGCTGTTTCCTCCACAGACATGCAGACTTTAACTGAACAGCTGCTGCTAGTAAAGACAACAAGGTCAGCAACGCCTGTAATCAGTTGTCCATGTTAAATTAACCTGGTAGTCGATAGATAACCAAGGCTGTTGTTTGTGAATTTCCGGGTACGGGTCACGTGATAGGGGTGTCACGAATCAGGGAAGGACACGTCGTGACTGCTAAGAACCAATCAAGTAGTGAACGTGGGTGTCTACATCTACTGTGTCACTGAAAATAAAAAATGTTTTAATATTTTGTCAACTAAAATGTGACATCCTATTACGTCGCTGTCAAGCGCCTGACCCTCATGATTTGCAGACCCCCGCCCTCGGTAAACTATCAATGGATAAATCCAAAAAAAGAAAAGTCATTGAGGAAAATAGAGAGTTTAATTCTGCGTGGACGTATTTGTTTGCTTTCACTGCAAATGATGCCGGCTTACCTGTATGCTTGATATGTGCAAAAAATGTAATGTAGAAAGACAAGGCAAAATGGCTCTTTGGATAGTAAAGGTTGCAGACCCCTGATCTAGATGCAAAATGCAAGAGTGGGCAGTTATATTAGAATTAGGTCAAATAGAGAGAAATTTGCTTGTTCAAGTATCAGTGCATGATCACAGGAACTGCATCCTCAGGAAGTCTTTTAATTTTTTTTCTTCACTGCAATCCCAGTCTGGATGCTGGAGGGCTTAAACAGGGGGAGTACCAGTTCCTTACAAATAAGGAAAAATATCAACAGTGAACACATGTGAGCACCTCCAACCAGCCACCGACACCAACCGGTCAAACTCACCGCAAGAAGTACACAACATCCAAAGCTTACCAAAGTCACGGAGGGAGGTTTGTAACAGGCAAAATCTTCATTTTGACTGATGCCATTGTCCACATTAATTAAAAGAGACCAACTTTTCAACCATTTAAGGGTGGGATGCATCAAAACTATGGAAAGAACAGCAGATGTGGCAGCATGGATTCAGACTTCTTACTGTACACGTGAATGTTCATCGGGTCCAGGATGTCCAGGACAGGGCTTTACTTAGATATTGTTAAGTATTTATTCTTTGGCACAAAGCGCTTATTTAAATCAATAACCTTGCCTCTCGAATAAGTTTGCAGCTGTGCTGGTGGGAGACAGTAAAATAAAGATTTTGCCTTGATCTACACTACAGTGTTTGGGGTAATTGTCACCTTCAGCCTGACCCCTTGGAGAGCCCCCCTTAGGGGGGGCCTGGCCTCTGGCCCCCCGCTGGGCCAGCTGTGTGGTAGTGACCTCAGCGCCTCAACGTCCTTCTCACAGAGCTCTGCAAGGCAAGGCCAATGACATCTGGGGCTGTGATCCCATGATGACGACAGCACAAACCAAACAGAAATAAACCGAAATAAAATAAAAGGAAAAAACACAACAAAACAACGATAATAATCTGAGTGAAAAAGAAAGATGAATGGAGTATGATACCTATCACATTCACACACATCCTATCCTATCCTAGCTATTTTGTCGATTTGAACAGCCAATGTAAGATTCATATGGACTATTCCATCTATGATGTGAATTTTTATTCCTACAATGTAAGCAAAATATTGCAAATATATTACTTTGCAAATATCTGGTTGTGTTCTCCAGTTGCTATAGGCTGTAAACTGAACAACACAGTTGCTGACATTACATTTCTTGCCCTGTGCCATAATCAAATGGGTAACAGAAAGATACAGAAACACAAGGGCAATGAGGAGGAACACGCTCACACAAAGAGTCAAGCACATCCACAATCAAAAAGAATACAGGCCGGTCTAATGATGGTGCCCCCCCACCTTCTGAGTCCATGGCAATGATTTCACCTCACAACACAGGACGGCAGAGAGGCAGTCAGGCCCCAACACAACCCAGACTCATCAAGCACAAATCTTTCTTTATTTTTTTTTGGAGGGGGAGCGCTAGTGAAGACCAAACTTACCGCCGGCCGCCTGTCACCCACCATCATTACATCTCAGCACAATGTCACCACATACCTGAGGTTACACTTTCAAGAGGGAATGAAAGGAGAACAGGGAAAGAGGGGAGGAGGCGAGGAGGGTTGTCACTCTCCGTAACATGTTCACAACTTGGGAAACGTGGCGCCCTGCACTGTCCCAAGTGTTGGGCTTGACAACACACCTACAGGCAGGGATTCTACAATGGCAATAACCAGAATCAGCAAGGGGTGGTGTGTTTTTTATTTGCTACAGGCTCTATGTGTGCTGTATGTGTCAGCCATCACAATATGGTTTAAAAATAGCTGTGTACTGAATCTTTAGGAAGTCTTAATAAACTAATGTGTTATTGTAAGCTTTAAAAAACACTAAAATATCTAATGTGTGAATGTAGAAACTTAAGTGTGCATTGTCTATGGTATGTAATAAATGAATTGTTTGCTGCATGGAGTCTGGGATAAAGGAGCTTATAATACATCAACATGGCAACCTCTGGCCATTGATAGGAGTCCATTCATGGGTATTGGCTGAGGTGTTGGACACTGCGGAGAGGTGGTTAGTTCAAGGAGAAAGACAGAAATCAGGGAAATTCCTATTCTATCCCAATTTTGCCAGCATTTATGTAAAATACAACTGCTTTAAGTTTATAGCTACAAAAACGGTCGTCTAATTTTTTCCAGTCTAAGATTATAGTCAAAATAAGATTAAAACGTGGTGATATATATAACTAACAAAGAATAGATTGAAGAATTTTTCCCATTCCAGTCTTTCAATCTTGAATGACACAAGGAGCAGAGAAGTACACAGAGAGAGAGGACATAGGCACATATCAAACATCTTACAGGTCAGAGACACAGACAAAGACCTTTAACACGCTGCATTGCTCTGAGCATGATTGAATATGGTTGTAATATGGTTGTAATCAATAGGCTTGTTTATTGATTGACTCATTCTTGAAATAGACAGACTGAAGTTCTGTCTTGTAAAACACTGAACCAAAAAAGAGGCTTCTTACTGTAAACAACATGCCCTCTCACCTAATGCAGGCCATTAAGCAGATATTCAATTATTAACCTGACCACTCAGACCTAACCACACCCAACAGACAATTATAGGGGCAACACTTATAACAACATCATATCCTGCGTCCATATAGTATAAGCAAAAGACAAATTCTTACAGCAGAAATTAGCCTTAGCTCTGCTGCTTAATAGACTGTGTTTATCTTTGTACCAGTGTGTTGCTGCTGTACCAGTGTGTGGTGGAAGACGAAATAACTGCTCTTCTTCTCTAATCTACTTCACACAATACAGGAAACAAGAGCTGGACTTACATCCACAATGAAGAAATCCAGCCAACACCAGGCATTGGTGAAATACTTGACAAAACCGTAGGCGACCCATTTAAGCAACATCTCCAGGATGAAGATGTAGGTGAAAACCCTGTCGGCGTATTCCAAAATGATCCGAATGGTCTTCCTCTGCTCGATGTACACATCCTCAAAGGCCTGTAGAGAAACAGGAAACATTTGTCAGCCACGACAAAAACGGAAATATTACACCTAATGATATAATTCCACTCATGAAATTGTATACAGCACTATAGTCCGCTCATTGCTGATCGCTAACGGGGATTTACTGAATAAAAAATATTTTCTGTGTGAAATATTCCACAGTTAATAGGGGTCGGGGAAAGAAATTGATACAGCATAGTATGATGATATTTTGTGAGGCAATATTGTATCGATATACAAACGCCAAGTATCGATCTTTTATGATATAAACATTAATATTGCTGCCGATCTCTGAACATATGAGACATACAGCTTTTGAACTGCCCGTGGGAAGAATGAACACAACATATTCTGTCCATTTTTGGTTAAAGGCTCTGGTTTCCTTGTCCAATTTTCTCTTTTTGGAGCACACCATGTGAAAAATAACAACTCTGACCCAAGAATCTCTCCAACTGTATGGTCTTTCTCCCTGTCTCTCCCTTGTTTGTGTACATGTCACTGGAGTTGCGATGCTTATCGGAATACACATATGTGATTGGCCGAGATGCATCACGTGAGATGGTTTACAACGCATGTAATTGGTCGGTGTGTTTCGTGAACCGCTGAACGAGTGCCATAAAGCCTGGAAAATTTGCTCTGCTTAAAATAGAAGCACTCCGTCAAAATGTAATAATTGTCAATTATCTATCGGTTATAAGTCCAGGGTCCAGATACAATGGCGTCTGGGTATGGGCCGCAGTCCACCTAATAGTGTCCCCTGCTGTAAACATTTCAGAAGATCCAAGACTCCAGCCTTATATCCGCTACAAAGTGTCTTAAATCAGCAGTGAAGGAGCATTTTGGATTAAGAAAATTACCAGTTTGTCATGTGAACCCTGGATTAATTACACAATTTAAGCATCATAGCGTAAAAAAAAGTTTTACTGCTGATGGTTATCTGCCTAGATTAAGTATAAATATGTGATCTGGAGATTGTCATTAATGCTTTCTAGTCGCTAGTCTGATATTGATACATGTGAATAACAAAACCTTGTTGAAATCAGCAGGAGAGCTTGTAACGTTAGTAATGTTGACAGCAACAGCCGTTAAGTATGGAGCAGAGCCGTATGGAGGTTCCATTGTGTTACACTGTGGTACATTCAAGCTTCATTCGGCAAAAATTTGTTTTGTACGAAAGTAAATTATTACGTGATGATGATGTGTTCAAATGTCTTGTAAAATTTAGTTTTTGGTGTGAAACTCCAATAAATCCTGTTGTTTGAAGGAGATTATTTTTATGGAAACATGAATAGATATTAGAGAGGGAATTATGACCTATTTAACTTCCTAACACAAGCTCTAAGCAGCTTATAATACATCACTAAAATTACTAATGAAAAGATCTTATATTTTCTAATCATTTGTCAATCAATTGTGTGTTTTTATGCAAAATCACCACTATAGATGACTTAAATAAAGTAAAAGGAAATAGTTGATGATAATAATATTTTAGTTCATTCGCTATAGGTCTTTAGAAATGGACTGAAGTGAGATTAACCGAGTGAAAACTTTATATTATTAGATAAAACAAATCTTGATAAACTGCATAATTTGCAGTTGAAAATAGATAATAAATATATTGCAGTATATTGTATTGCATATTGCAAAATGTTTAAAATCACAATAATATCATATCATGACTTAAGTATGGTGATAATATCGTATCGAGGGGCCTCTGGTGATTCCCACCCCTAAAGGCTAATGTAGATTTGCAGCAGTCTTTGACTGCTTTGATTTCACATGTTTGAGAACAAGGCCCCACTCCAACAACAGGAATAGATCCCACATTTGATAAACGGTAGTCCATTAATCACAGGCGCTCCTGGCCCCTCCCCCAACCGTGCTGCTCGGAGACTGAGAAACAAACCATCACTGCCATAATATAGACACACACTAGTGCCTGTAAAGTACCTCCATTTTTAATGAGTCATCTTTATTCAATCTGTATCCAGTTTGTATTATATACAGCTATATGTTTAATTTTTTTATAAACAGACCTGTAGAAGGCCTCCTTACCAGGGCACCGCTACTGAGGAGGATCATGAAGATGATGAGGGTCTCAAACCAGTTGTGCTCCACAATCAGGTAGCAGGTTTTTCGCAGGAACCACCACCTCTTCCACCAGCCCGTAGTAATGTCAACGGCACAGCACTTATACTTGGCTACACATCCTGAGGACACACAGGAGGAGAAACGGCATTTGATATGGTTAGATAAGTTACATTCCTGTGTTTAGAATTCAAATTCAAGTCTTTACATTGATATATGGGTTTTTGAGGAATAAATAAATAAGAGTCTCTATGGGTGAGTGATCCTTCATAAAGAAACTGTCCTTTACCCGTATCATTGCCCTATCATTTTCAATGAGCTCAAGGGAGTCTCTGTGCTATGGTTTGTAGGTAATGGGTGCCTTGGGAGCATCTCATACCATCTGTCCAACACGCTTCTGGTTCCATGTATTCCTCCACCGGCTCCACCACCACCACCTCCTCCACGTCTGGCTTGATGTCAATAGTGCTGCCCTCCGACGAACTGGTGTCATCCAGCTGCAGAAATGCAGACAAATAAGCACGAACACACACAGACACAGATCCAGACACACAAAGAAACAAAGGCACAACATTTCAGTGATTCAGAAAAATATCTGTTTTTATGGCATGGCTAAGGAACTGCTAATTATGAAGATAGCTGGACTCATAAGGAGCAGTCTGGACCTGTCAGGAAATGCTAATTTCATGGTACCCTATTCCCAATTTGTGTTGGCTCAGTCTATAAAAGGAAAACACTTTGAGGACTACTAGATAAGAGTGGTATTTTTTCCATATTGAAATGGACATTATAACAATCTTGAACATCACATATTATTCACTTATACACTGACATGGAATATCAAATGGCAGATCATCTGCTCTGAAAGTTTTCTTAATGCATTCTATCAAAAGACATACATCAGCAGATATCCATTTCATCTGCACTGCCTGCTTGCTCCAGCCACTCTATATGACTCTATTGAGTAATGGAGTTATGTTAATGTCTGAACAGTGTAGAGTAGCCAGCCACACCCATGGCTTTACTGTCCTGAGAGAGGAAATTGCACGGTGTAGAGGAGTTGAGGCTTATAAAAACAATATCTACATGTTGTTATTCTAAAAGTAAAATAAATTAATTATTAAGTTTTGTTGTTAAGTATGCTGCAGATTTCAGTCTGTTTTTCTAATATTGCCTGTTTGAATACTTGTGTGATAAACTATTAGAAGTGAATAATATGATGTAATCCTCAAACTGACCTCTTTGCTGTTCTCGTTTTCTGACTCGCTGCTGAAGTCCTCTGTGTTGAGGTTTTCAAAATCAGACTCTCCCACAGCTATGGGCACGCAGACGGTCAGGTTTGGGTTGTGGATGAACGACATGTGGTCCTCATCGATCATATACTTGCCCACACTACTGCCAATACCGCTGGTGGTGCCGTTACCATTCTTGGCATAGTCCAGGTCACGGTTGATGTCCACCCCGGTGTGGTTAGCAATGCAGTTGAGCTTCTTGTCATACATGTCATCCAAAGGCTTCTGCTCGTCCTCCATCTGTGGTTTCTTCAGCAGACTGGCCATCAATATCCGCATCTTCGCTTTTATCCATGCAATGCCTATCTTGATACGCCTGACGGATATCTGCAGGTTGTTGGGCTCACCGTCGTCATCTGTCGCAGCCAAGTTGTCAGCACTGAATGAGCTCAGCAGCAAGGCAAGGAACAGGTTCAACACCTTTGGACACAAAATGAGAAATCAGTAACTGGATGTCGAGCGCTAATTTTTCCATCTCTGACCACATCATAATTATTTAAAGATGGGTTGGAGAGCCAACAGTCTGCTGTTTCTCTAAAAGAATAAATGCGCACCCTTAAAGTCTGGACACTCACCACCAGGTTACCGATAACCATGACCATCATGAAGACAATGAGGCACATGCCCTGACCCGCCACCTCCATGCAGTCCCACATGGTCTCAATCCATTCACCGCACAGCACCCGGAAGACGATCAGGAAGGAGTGGAAGAAGTCATTCATGTGCCAGCGGGGCAACTCACAGTCAAGAGAGATTTTACACACACAGTCTTTGTAGCTCTTGCCAAACAGCTGCATGCCCACCACAGCAAAGATGAAGACGATGATGGCCAGCACCAGAGTCAGGTTCCCCAAGGCTCCCACAGAGTTACCAATGATCTTGATCAGCATGTTGAGGGTAGGCCATGACTTGGCCAGCTTAAACACTCTCAGCTGAATGGGGTGGGTGGAAAGAGTAAGAGGCATATGAATTAGTCACACAACATTTTAGCTTTGCTAACTTGCTGCTTCACTTCAGGGAAGTAAAAACAGTACAAACATACAGGTATGTTGCCTGCAAGCACACACAGTGAATAAAGTAAATCTCTAAGCAACACAATTTGCATATTCCAAATGTTAAGATGCTAACTCCACATGCTTTCTTTATTAAGAGAGGAACTAATATGAGCATTTACCAATCGGAATGACCGCAGCACAGACAGGCCCTCAACGTCAGCCAGAGCCAGCTCCACTAAACTCAGCGTCACAATGAAACCGTCAAAACAGTTCCAGGCCTCCTGGAAGTAGTAATATGGATCCATAGCCACAAGCTTGAAAAGCATCTCCCCTGCAAATATCCCAGTGAATACCTGGCAGGTTGGAAAGGAAACAGATTTGAACAAATGGATTTGGCTCAACACCATATTTCACAAGAGATGTGAGAATGTGAAATATGATGGGTGGTGAAGTTTGTGATAGATATATTGTGATCCATTATCTGAGTTGTGTGCATTATACATGTTAAAGAAAAATATAAATTATCCCTATGGTAACTGCATGCTAATGAATTACCAGTTGGATAAATCGAATTATTCAAAGAGGCAGCACATCTAGCGTTGGTGTTGTGTGCGCATGTGTCAGCTGTATTCAGTAAAGGTGAAATGGCACTTCTGTGGTCTCTTAACAGCCCTAATAAATTATTGAGGTTATCCTCAATTATAGAAGTTGTATAATAAATAAACACACATGTATGTCTGTACATATATATGTGTGTGCGTGTGTGTGTTTGTGTGTGTGTGTGTGTGTGTGTGTGTGTGTGTGTGTGTGTGTGTGTGTGTGTGTGTTTGTGTGTCTAAGACAATGACTCATTGCATGAAAGTGATGGACAAATTTCCACCTATGCCACACAATGGCCTTTTCTAGTAAATGACTCTGAAACACAAATGGCAAAAAGCACATCTCTGCGCTGTTTCAATGTAAATGAATACCTTTCCAAAAGTGTGTATCCAAACACACACTACACATTGAGACTTGTGTCATTTGTGACACATCTCGTTTTAGGATAATGGAACAACATATATTAACAAATGTGATACTGAAAAGTAAACAATCATGGTGCCAGAGCTGAGATTTACTCAATGTTAAAGTGAAAATGGCCAGGTTGCGTTATCCAAGCCATGATTCAGGCACCATTTTAGAGCAGCTCATCAATCAAGCTCCATGAAATATTAATGCAGGCCTCCCACTAGTCAGCAAACCTGCAGAGAGGCAGGCTGGTCCCACTGAAACAAACAGCAGCTCAACACAACCAGAGGAGAGAAAGAGAGATAGCAGGAGAAGACAAGGGAACATGTGTGTGTGTGTGAAGAAATGAGAAATGCATGGATGCAAGAAAACAGCAGGGGGTTTGAGAATGTTTTTTTTTTCCTTTCAACTCTGAATCAGCAATGAAAGAGCTGTCAATTACGGTCCTAAAAATAACAGCTCCCTGTGAGCTGCAAAACAGAAGCAGAGGAGATTCTTAACCGGGGAATCAGAAAAAAAATGGAACAAAAAGATTTGCCACTCACCAGATTGCCTACAGACAGCATGTCTTCAAAGGCAGGGGTCATGGGGTAGTGCTCCATGGCCATGAAGAGGGTGTTGAGCACGATACAGATGGTGATGGCTAAGTCCACGAAGGGGTCCATGACAATCAGGTTCACAATCTCCTTGATCTTAATCCACTTGGGGGAGCACTCCCAGATCAGGAATGTGTTAGAAAACTTATACCAGCATGGCGGACAGTTTCGCTGAGACTCCTCCAGTTCTGAAGACATAGCGCGGATCACACATCAAAACCAAACATACCTGCGTGCTTGAGCATTCCACATGCAATGGTATCAAATTATAGACAAAATTGTATGCATTGTATGTATCTGGTACTGTTGGATATGCAAAGCAGATAAGCAGGAAATTCATGTCAAACTAATCAACCAATGAGAGCAGCCCTAGTTAAAGAATAATGAGAGAGCAGGTTAAATAGCTGGGTTAAAGTGGCAGTACCCTCCACTAGTGTGTTGGTAATGACGCTCATGACACTGTTGGCCCGCTCTTTCCGCCCAAAGGAGGTATTGAGCTGGTCCACAGACACCATCAGGGAGCCCGACAGCTTCTTCTTCACCTCAACCTCAGTAGTCGGCTGTCAGGGGGAGAGGAAGAATCAAGCACCCATGGAGAGGACATGAACACCATCCCGAATCACCACCGGTGGCCGGCGGAGGGAAGTGCACAACAGCATTGGCAGGAAAAAGTAGTTGATGATCAGATTTTTGGGGTGGGGGCATGTTTAAATCTTTTCTATATCAATGCTGGTTTCAAGGAAGATGTGTGTATGCTGTAAATGCATGCAGGTCTCAGCCAAAGTGGGAGTAGTGGTCTCGGGCTACTTGACCTAATTGTGTTTGAATGTAATTAGCTCATCCCGATTAAATAATAAATGGATTGTGCGATATTGTGCAAGGAGAACTGCCTCTGCATGAATGCATTTTCAGTCCTGACATGCAATAATGGAGGCTTTGCTGCCATTGCAATATAATCATTAGGTTATATATATAAAAAGGACTCCCAAATCTGGTCATTATAATGATACTTGCAAATTGATGCTACTGTATCTTCCTACTTTGAAACCATACAACTTATATTGCAACCATCAAGTCAAGAGCACTGTAAAGAGATCATATGGAGGCAGATAGTTCAGATCCATCCAGTTGTCATGCATGAGCATGCTCCAAGTCAAAGAGAAGGAGAGGAAATTACAGACACCATAGTCATTGTTCTGCTGTTTATGTCATGCTTGTTCTAATTTTGGATTTAAATCTACCATGCTAAGTAAAATGAGGCAAAGCTAATTCATTAATGTTGACCAGGGAGATTTTGGAAAACAGAGAAAGGTAAAGACAGACAAGGACAGCAGCCCTCCTTTTTTCTTGAATTATATATGTCTACGGTCTGATAGGATGGTGAGTGTTACGTGTGAATCTGCTTTGGGATATTAACAGTGTATAAGTGAAGCAGAATAAATGTCTGTGGCTCTATAGTGCTGGTCCCCTCTGTTTCCTCGGCCTCCTACTGTAGATCTACCCACACAGGCTAGCATAGGACCTGGATGCCTGGAGGAGGAACACATCAACACACTAGAGCATGTTAACTCATCATTGTATGCTGTTTGTTCACACAAATTGTGTTTCATTACACGAGTGTGTTAAACAGGAACTTGATGACACACCACACAGGAAGTTCTGTATTATATTAATCAAGCTTTGATGTTTGTGCCAATGCATGAAGGTTAATAGTATCATGTCTGTTTAATTAGTGCCTGTGTAAAAGTGTGAATAGGGTGCATATATCAATACGTTTTTTGATATGAACATTCAAAACAACATTCATCGTTCAAATCAAACAACAAAATTGCCTGGAAGTCACTGATAGACCCAGTTTCACTAACTATCAGGTTGGCTATAGTATATTCACTATAAAACATATCTATTTCTCCATCCTTTGTCTACTGTCGGAGGGCAGCATACATTGTTGGGGGAGGGGAGGCGCGAGTGCTTAGCCAAGAGATACATACGGACTTGCAAAGATGACAGAGTAGAAGATAGAGAGCAAGAAAGAAAATAAACGGACGAGAGGGGGGCCATGCCTAGTCAGGTCTACTAATGGACTTCCTTACACTGTCGTCAGTAGCTGCCTTATCTATTTTCACCTCAGGCAGAAGGCGTCCACCGGGCCCAGGGCCGATGAGCGACACCACGCCGTTGCAATCCACCGTGCTGTTCCTCTTCCCGTGAAAGCCACTGTAGCTGTTCCGCCGATAAGGGCTGAACAGGGAGCCGCGGCGCTCCTCGCACTCCTCCACCGTGCTGTGTTCATCGTCGGCAAACTCGTTCTCCGAACCCACGTCCTTACTGCGGCCCTTGAAACTGAAGATGCTGCTCTTGCTGTTGTGGCGGGACAGGAAAGGCGAGCCGGGTATGCTGAGGAGGGACTGGGGGTAGAAGAAGGATGTGGAGAGGAGACATTTGTGTGACTGATGTAGCACAGGGTGTTTCAGAATCACAATTGATTGCACCATAATTTTGATGCTGTTTGTCATCAGTTCTGGAGGTCATGATGAAAAGCAACATCTGTGGCTTGTGGGAAATGTCATTCAACCAGGACACTTTTCCCTAAGGAGGCATATTCTATTGGAGCAATCATGTGACTTAATAAACAAGAGGAAAATACATAATTAGGTCAGTGATATCCTACAATGTCAAGGTCACACACAAACACACAGGACAGAGATACAGGCAGCTGAAACAACATGGAGAGGAACATGAGTCATGACAACATCAATCTGAGCTGCTGCTAGAATTGATCCAAATATTATTATAGCTGCACGCAGAGTATGCTAGCTAAATTGGAGATTTGTTTTACATCAATCCTCTGTTAATAGGGCCAGTATGCCTTATCTTATTTGGTAAGTCCTGCACTGTAAAACACATTATAAGAGCCAGTGGAGCCCTAGTGGGGCCTATGCAAAGCTGCAGGATTGCGCCCTTTGAAACATTCATGTAATCACTGTGAATAATTCAGAACCTGGACATGTGTTTCTATATCTCTGGCCACTATATGCTCCTCTATATGTGAGTTCGTGCAACACCACACTGTACAATAGCAGCACTCTCAATCTAAAATATTCCTCACCTGACAGTCAAAAGGTACACAGCCACATTTAAAGCCACATTTTTTCACTGACATTTATTTTTTATTCACAAGAGATAAAAAGCATCTCTATTCCAATTCTGTGGCTCTGATGTTATGGTATCTTGTTTGGTTTCTTTTTGTGTTTGATACTAGTAATTATCACTGAGCCTCAAAAAAACTAAAGGATCAGTTTACCTAAACTATAAGTGGTATCTAGACATGCAGATAGTTTCACTTTTATTTGCTTAGGGTTTTGTCTGGGAGATTTATGCCAGCAACCAATTGCTATGGAAGTAAGTAGAATTCCATGTGTGGAACTCAAAGCATTCAAAAAGCACACTGAAAAAGTTGCAGGGAAATTTCCAATTATCTGCACATTAAACAGTGAAATAGATGTTTGTGCAAGTGTTTTTCAACTGACCCTTCAAATGATGCTGAATTGATGCTGATGGCTTAACACATCCAGACACATTATCCTTGTTTTCCTCACCTGGTTCATAATGGAAGACTTTCGACCCAGGCGATTATCAGGGAAACGGAAGCGGCTCCTCTTGCTGCCGTCGTCCGACTCTGACTTGACAAACTTCTCACTGTCGCCTTTCTCCTTCTCCTGCTCTTTCTGCCGCCACTTCTTCTTACGATTACGTCGCTCTTTTGCACTCTTGGAGCTGAGCTTTGACATCTCAGAGGAACTGCATGACAGACGCCCTCCTCCATCGTCCTCCACTGCGTCCTCCGACACTGTACCCGCAGAGGTTGCCATGGCAGCCACCTGCAAAGAAACAAACATCAAGAAAGTCAGAACAAAGAAATAACATGACTAAGGAATAATGTTGTGCTCTATTCTGCAGAGGGCAGACCTGGGCATCTTCCTGTTGTTTCTTGAGCTGCTCCAGCATGGCCTTGAATTCCTCCTCTTTCTGAATAGCCTCTTCCATGGTGGCCTGGTTCTGCTCCTCGTAGGCCATGGCCACCACAGCCAAGATCAGATTCACCAAGTAGAACGAGCCCACGAAGATCACCAACACAAAGAAGATCATGTAGGTCTTCCCTGCCGCCCTCAGTGTCTGTTGGGAGGCAATGCAGCAGATGTGAGGGTAGAGGGGATAGAACAGCAGAGACATTCATGACATCTGATACTCAACCTAAACCCCTGAGTCAAGCACATCTTTCACAGTGACTCATCAGAAATAAACAGAGTCAGCTGTTGGTGGGGAAAAGAGAAAGGGCACAAAGGCCTGATTGGGCATTTCTGGGTACAAAAAATCAACTCAGTGTAAAAGTCTGTGACTTCCTACAAATAAATGCCAGTGCTAATATGCTCAAATTACTTTGACTATCATCTCGTACAATGATGAATCGATACAAAACCATCTGTTCTTGGTCCACACAGGAATAATCGTATACCCTGTGCTCGTTAAGGTTCTCAGCAAAAGCCCTAGGTTGTGCTGTTCATCGGGGAGAGCCATGAGATAAGCATTTTGACCTACTTTTCCATGCACACTATGCCAGCCAGCGCACAGCCAAACAATTTCTGTGGACTGGGATGCTATCCCCAGTAGAGATGGTAAGTGAGGAGCCTGAGCTGCAGAGGCACAGCAGAACAAATGAGAACATTCTGGAAAAATCTTGAAAATGTTGTGTTTTTTTATTGTTAGTAGATGATGGTAGCCTTCATTTTAATACAGGAATCTATAAGTAAATAGAAATGTTCCTCATTTTGTTTTATTCACAAAAATATTCAATAGGTCCTTAGTGAAACAGAAGGACCCCACATTTAAATTGTATCATTCACCAGCCTCCTTTGGTTCCCCTTTCTAGAGGCAAACTATTGTCATCAGGGAGCAGAGCAAAAAAGAGAGGGCCTACTGGGATAGAAAAGTGAATTTACCTTAAACTTAAGTTATGAATGTAGTTAACATGTAGTGCTGGGAAGTGTATTCAACACATTTCTAAGAGAAGTAAAAATGATTGTCTTTTAGTCCCAGACCAAATCCCATGTGGGCAGGTTAAAAAGTCCTCAGTTGATGAGATGCTCTGCCACATTAATTTCATTTAATTTTTGACAAAGAAACAGTCAACATCCTTCCCAAACCCAGCTGCATAATCATGATTCTGAAGATAGACTACACAATAGAAGTGAGAGCCTGTAGTTGGGAGCTGAATGTCAAAGATAGGAGCACAAATAGAAGTATGAGCTGCAATGCTCCCATCAGGTCTCATCTCCCTCATTGGTCATACTGTAATCCTGAGCTGTTAATATTTCATACTTCCTTCCTTTTACTCTGCCGCGCTATGTGGAGGCAGGAGTGTGTCCACAGACTTTGTGTGGAACAGGCTGACAGATAGGATAGAAGTGGCCTGACTACTGTATGCAGATGAGGTGAGTCAAAGTGGGAACAAGGGAAAAATTAGAGGCAGAATGATCCACCTTTTTCTGTCTGAAAGGTGCAGTTGCAGCTTTCACATAAACAGTATGCACGACAACACGCATTAGAATGAAGAACCAATGGAGGGGCTGAGCTTGGATCAGTCTTTTCTGCAGGGAAACCCAAGACTCACAGGATATCTACTACCTAATCTTTGCAGTAATATGAAGCAAAGATGAAGCAAAAGCAGCAAATATTTGGCATTTTTGCTAAAAAAAAGAAATCACTTACTTTCATTGCTTTTCTACTGATCAACCAATCAATTAATCAACTAATCATTTCAGCATCACTATGCAAAATTACTGTTTAAAGGCAGTGGTATTTGAGAACTTGTATGTGTTGTATATGCCTCCTATGAAAAAGTTTAACTTTTTGACACATTAGCTTTACCAGCATGTAAAGGTTTTCCCAGAAGTCCTGTGTCATGAGTCGGAAGAGAGCCAGGAAGGCCCAGCCGAAGCTGTCAAAGCTGGTGTAGCCGTAGTTTGGATTCCTCCCAGCTTTCATGCATGTGTAGCCCTCCGGGCAGCGGCTGAGGGGTGGTGAAAGAGGAAAAAGAGAGAGAGAGAGAACGGGGCACCAGGCCCGAAAATGACTCAGCACTATTTACTTATAATGTAATCTGACTTCAGGCACATAGAGGAGCTACAGCAGGTCTTTGTGAGGATCGGCAGCATTCAGAAGAGGGGAGAGAAGGCAACTCACCCAGAGTCGGAGCTGTTCCCACAGAGAAGAGCATCCAACTGGCCAGGCAGGAAGTAGAAATTGGCTGGAGAATAAACAAACAGCCATAATGAGTCATTTCGCTCACATTCTGACGCAGCCACAGTTGTTTATTTTGCATCGGTCTGTAAATCCATTTAGACCAATTTCTGACTTCAGCTTGCACATACATTTTCAATTCAGCGCAGTTCATTTAAAACCAACTCTTTTTGTCTACCCGGTGCCAAAATTACATATTGTTTTGTCGTTCCAGCATATGGGCTGACTCATACTCTTAGATCGCTGCCAGCTCACCATCAGCGAAGCCTGATCTCTACTTACTGTCGTTCATGATGTACTCTTTCCAGTCGAAGTTCTTGGTGGTGATGTTGATTGGCCAGATTACACACTTGTGGCGCAGGTTGCCCATGAAGAGCTGGAGACCGATGAGGGCAAAGACGCTCAGGCAGAAGACAGTCAGGATCATCACATCCGAAAGCTTCTTCACAGACTGGATCAAAGCGCCCACAATGGTCTTCAGGCCTGGAGGACAGTCACGTACATAAACCACACAGGTGATGCAGGAGATGCTGATACCACAGGTATGAATCTTTGGAGTATCTACTTCTACTACAAAAGTTTGTAACTAATACTGCTAATATGTTCATCCCTTTTAGGGATCTATCACTGGGAAATATCCAGTTTTGACTGGATTGAGGTCGAAAGCTGGGAGTGGCAAAACTGTCCTGCTTTCATATTAAATTTTATGAAATATATATTTATTACATTTGTTTTATACATATTTATTACAAGTGTAACATTTACACCTAAATGTTAATTTGTTATTGTGCTGACCATCTGAACGAAGGTTGGGATTTCTATGAATTAAACTTAAAGATTTAAATTGTTTTACATATAGGTAGTAATACATTTTGGACAAACTGACAGATTACAAACATAACATCTCTAGAAACAAAACAAACAGGAAATATTTAGGAGCCTTCCCACTCCTTTCAGATTTATCCAGACAGAAAATATTGTAACAGATATGAAATCAAAAAGACTGTTTAACGGAAGAAATTTGTATTTCATTGCCAATGATGGACAAAGTGAACAAGAGGGGGAAGACTGTAGAAAAGTGAGAGGAAATCCATAAGGAAGAGAGCACAGCAGCACAAAGAGGGGCCATGAGAAGGACAGAGGCACAGGCAGGGGGGCTGGAAACCACATGCAGGTCATTTAAACTCCAAGGCTGAACAGGAACTACTCAATGCCAGTGCCAGTGTGGGCACTTTCTTGAACTGTCTTGTATAAGGTGTCATTAGGAAAGCACTGACTCCCCATGCCATGACCCTGCAGTCTGTCTCATTCACATCTTCGCTAAAACAAAATTGTTTTACCTTCTGGAACAGGCATCCTCGCTCTGGCAGTGTTTACATGGGTCCACAAGGAACGTGCTCTCTACAGGTACAGTGGGCTTTACCAGCTGTACATACTGTATCTTCTTGCAAAATATGGTCTAAACTATTCATAAAGGATTACACATTTGGAAAATCTAAGTAAAAACAAAATTTGCTTGGCAAAGTCAATTAAGAAAAGCATTGAAATCAAAACAACTTTTCTTATCTAGAAGTACATGACAGGATTTTATCGAGCAAAATAAATTAACAAAGTATATTCAAATATCAATTGTGGTATTATATTAAAATGCCCACATAACTTGTTTTTATCTTCTGAAATCATGCCCGCCCTTGCACATGAACTATTCTCAGACAAACTAAAACTTCCTTATAAAAGCTACATTTTCTCCACTCCAGTGCTACAGTCCTTCATGAATTATTGGAATAGTTAAAGGAATAGTTCAACATTTTGAGAAATGCGCTTATTCACCCTCTGGCAGAGAATTAGATGAGCAGACTGGAAACAGTTAGCCTGGCTCTGCCCAAAGGCAACAAAATCAGCCTAACAGAACCTCAAAAGCTCACTAATTAATATGCTATATGTTGTTTGTATGTAATTCGTACAAAAACAGAAGTGTAAACACAGCAGCTCAAAGTTTTACAGGGTGCTATGTGTTTCTGCAGCCAAGATATAGTCCGGCACATAACCCATCTCAAAAGAGTAACTGACATTTTGACGCTTTAGTATTTGTACAAATTAAACAAAGATCTACCAGCTCTTAGAAGAGCTGGTTTCCAAAGGATTTTACCTTTGGACGTAGGCTGGCTAGCTGTTTCCAGTTTCCAGTCTTTGTGATAAGCTAAGCTAACCGGCAGCTGGCCATCCAGAAATGAGTGGTATCGATCTTTTTATCTAACTATCTGCCAGAAAGCGAGTAAACATATATAAAAAAATGTCAAACTATTCCCTTAAATACAGTTCAAATCCAAAAGTCATCCCCTTTTTGTTTGCACTTAAAGGATTTCCTTTTCCATATTTCCGAATGAATATGCTGTTAAAAAAAAGCCGTCCGCGGTGGTTCTTTTGAGTAAGCACGACATCTGTTCCACATCCTCTATCAATAGATAGAGAGATGTGTGGTCAGTGTCACTCAAAAAGGTCAAGGGGTTATTCAACCATCCCATCTGCGTCCCCAACCTCTGCAATGTGAGCACACAGTTTCTTTTTCTGTGCAGTATATCATTCAAGTAGGTCGTAAAAAAGAGAAAGGAAAAGAAAATCAATAATCAAACTAAAAAACAAAGAGAAGGCAAATCAAACTTTCAATGCCATTTATCAGCCAAGCTCTTGGTAGGCTAATATTGTAAAAGCAAGTGACTGAAAAGCATCATGCAGCATAAGAGATATGTTCACAAGCTAGGCTTGGCAGTCTTCATACATAAATAATCGGTGTATTCTGTGGGATCTCTCTAAGAGCTATGCCATTTATCATATGAACATCAACGTACAGTATACAAGGTTTGTTTTTTATCCCAAAAAACATGGAATCCTTTATTTCCAATTAAATCACTAGTTGTAAATATGCAACAAAATTACTGATCTTTTAATTCAACTTGAAGGATTTCTGGCAATTTGAAGTTTCAGAAGGCTATGATCTATTCTTAGCTGATAAATATACCATGTATATTCACCTGATTTTTTTGTTTTTTCCTTAAAATGAGAAGATTCTATCAACAATTGTCTTTGCTACAGAACAGGGCATTTGCATATTCTTAAAGCTGGTGATAAAGGAGTGAGTTAAAGCTATTTCTGAAGAGAAACACAGCTGCCTTGGAAACGGGCCTCATAATGAGAGTGCTACTGGGGCAGAAGAGAGTGCAGACACTTTGGAGGGCCCTAGAGGAGACTGCAAAGCCTATCAAAAATGTATTAGTACCATTTTTGATAATTTTGGAGGAAAAATAAATCAAAAAATGGTTGTCTCCAATTCTTTTGTTGTTGCTTAAATCATAATTGTAATCATAATAATAGTGAGTAGAAAAGAAAGGGTGAGAGGATCAGCCTTAGTGTTTAAACTGAGTCTCACCTGGAATGACAGAGATAGTTTTCAATGCTCGGAGAACTCTGAATGTTCTCAGCGCAGATACATTGCCCAGGTCCACAAACTCTGTTATATATCTGAAACAGGGGAAGGATCACACACAGAACAAACACGATGACAATAACCACACACGCCAAGAGCACAACACCACCGAACCAGGAGGAAACGACGCCACTCACAGAGCCTGTCCACTGAGGAGAAGGGTGGAAGGTAAAAGGAAAGAAAGACACACACACCTAACACCGACCCCGCCCAACCATCCCCCGCCCCATCCTGTCTTACCTGGAATTACAGAAATAGTTTTCAATGCCCTCAACACCCTGAACGTGCGCAGAGCTGAGACATTGCCTAGGTTTACAAACTCTGTTATATACCTGCAGGATCAAACCACAGTTACAACAGCTTGTTATTTACATGAAGATATGAGGTGGAAAGGTACATTCACACACAGATGGGCTATGTGACAGCTCTACAAAGAATGGAGATGTATTCTACATGGTGGGAATCATTAATGAGTATGTATTTTGTCATATGGAGGCAGGTAAATCTGTATTATAAATACTGGGTGATATATAGTCGACGGGGAACTCTGGGCCTTAAATTGAATGTTGCAGACTGAAAGAGAAAAGGTGAATGAGAGGGAGAGTTTGATGACAAGAGGAAGATAAATCAGATGAATGGGATTGAGGTGTGGGCGTTGTCAGTGAGGCCGCAGAGTGTCGGATGGAAACCTTCAAATTCCAAAAGAGAAAATCTCAGATCAATGGAGGAAACACAGAAGATGGGTTATCAGACAGAAAGAAAGGAAAAAGCAAGAAAGACAGAAAGATGAACAACCATCTGTAGCACAGAAAGCTCAATTTCTTAACCCACCCTCTTTAACAAAACAATGGCAATATTTGTGAACGTGATTTCATTTCTATAATCCACTGACAGTCTGAATCACAAGAGAGATACTTACGCCATCGAAATGACCATGAAATCCAGCCAGTTCCATGGATCTCTAAGGAATGTAAACCCGTCTATACAGAATCCTCGTGCGCAGATTTTTACAAGAGACTCAAATGTATAAATTCCTGTGAATGTGTACCTGTAAGGAAAAGAATGTTGACAGAATCAGTTCACCAGGCTGAAAAAGCTCACTCACATCTATAAGTCTGAACCCTTAGAGGCTGTTTAAAAAATAGGGATAAGTACAGGATACATTTGGCAGTTAGCATGCATTTAATGTGTTGGGTGAATATATATTAAATGTGTACTTACTCTACTTGTTTTGACCACTCGGGAGGATCACTAAAGGTCATGAATATACAGTTGGTCAAAATAGTACACATAATGATCATGCTGAAAAGAGTGAGGAGCATGTTAAGGAAAATATGGATTATTGAAGCAATCACAAACATCATAAACCTCATCAAACCTCATTGAAAATGTAAAACAGCAATATAAAATATCTACAGTAGCTACAGTATGTATCTAATGTGATTTCTGTGGTCCAGTGAACCTCAACATCCCTCAATGCAAAGTGTTAATGTCATAAAACCTTCTCATAGCACTTAACAGGAGCTGGTTTTGTGTGCTCGCAACCACATGGGCCATTATTTTATCCATGAAATATTTAAATGGTATATATTTAGTGGAAATAAAATGGCATGAACAAAGCAATAAGATGTTTTAAAGCGGCAAGGGTTTCAGTGCAGAGAGGAAACAAGGAAAACCTCAGTTGGCTTTAAGCCTACATGAAGCCAGAGGTTCGTAATAGCTGTGGCTTGGGGCTAAGAATAGGAGGAAATTAGCTAAATAGAGGGACAAAGCAATAATAAGCATTGCTCAAAGTAAAAAAGGGTTTACTTTTTGTTATCAGTATTGCTGTTTCCCCAACAGTCACAAAGGGAAAATATCTACATTGCAAATAAATGTACATCTATCATGGTGGGAGGTGGAGAAAGCAAAAATGCTGTTAAAATTTGTCACCACATTATTACATCTTTCTTTTGTTATACTTCCAAATTTGGAAAGTTATTGTTCTGAGGATGTTTTGATAAAAATTGCTCTTGAATATTTTTTGCTTCCTTAATGTATGCTTTGATATTTTATTACATTGTAGTGCAATTTCCGTAATTAACAAGATATAAACTGAGACAATGTCAGCTGAAATAAAGTAATCTTTTAAAATAAAGATAATGCTGTTGTGTACAAACATACAGCACATGCATCGAATAAATATGTGATTTACTCCTGTTGGTATTTTATTGTAACAAAAGTATTTTGTTGTCGCTTGGTGTTTTTGTATTAAAATCCTGCTCTTCTTCTCTCTTTTGCTCTTTTCCTGTAGCATAAACTTATGATATTTTTGATGACCTATCATTAGCATTAGCTCGGGGGTGGTAACATTAGTTGCCAGCAGAAATATATCATGGTAGGAGGAGTGTGTTTGGATCTCAGTTGGAAAAAACTTCCTTTTTCAAGAATATGGCTGAGGTCTAGCGTTTCTACCTTGTCCTGGATGTGCGTTACATAACGGACGCCAACTGCCGTTTCACTGTGACTCAAGTTGTGACTGTGGTAAAAGTAGATATGCTGTCATTCATTTATCGTCGGACATGGTAGCTGTAAAGCCTGACGATAGCATTGTTGACATGCTATTAGTTCCTACCTAACGTCATACCAATTGTCTTCAGCTTCTCCTGTGGTTACAGTCACAGGAAACATCAATTGCAGTATGAGCAGAAAGACAGAACATATCATCATGAATAATACACATGAACAGGAAACTCTTTTGTCTTTGCCGTTAAGACACCATTTCAAAGGATATGCATGTATCAAAATTTTAATAGCTACTCGCCTAACCGGATTTAAAGGACTTATGAAGTACAAGGCAGGTGTGGCACTAAAACGGAAGATTGTCTTCCCTCTATTTAGCACTATAAATGTCTGTGGAGAGAGAGAGAGAGAGAGAGAGAGAGAGAGAGAGAGAGAGAGAGACACAGACAGAGACAGAGAGAGAGAGAGTATTAATCACTTAACAGTCAGATAAAAATACACATTTCAGCAAATTCACAATAAAACATTCACCATAAGGAACTGAATTTGATTCAAAAACAAATATGTCATCCTTTTTCTATATAGGAAGCTGCTTCTTTGCATACATATATCTTAGTATACATTAGTCATATACATATGTAGATAATATGTAAAAGATAATATGTGCATTTGCTCATAATGTAAGTTGTGCATATTCTATCACATAAAATGATCTGAACACATTTGAACAGAGTAAAAAATGGCTGCCAGGATGCTTCTGATGTTGGTATGTTGTCCCAGTCACTCAGTGCCGCCCTGCACATTACAGCTTTGGTGGTTTCAAGCGAAGGAAACAAGCAAAACCGAGAGGGGCGGACAAGCCTCTTTCTGTGGATAACCTCGTAATTGTTTAAATAAAACATGGCAATTTGCATGAAACTTTAATGAGATTGTGTGCATTTGCAGAAGTGATATGGGCCCTTGTGCTTTTAACAAGGCAACCCTCACTACATTAAGCCCTGCAGAGCTACCAACTCACTGCTGAAGGCTGGAGACAGTGGAGGCAAAAGAAAGAAGAGGAGACGGAATAATGGGAAGGGAGACGTACAGTAAGAGGCCTCATGGTCACATGACTGCATGTCATTTGTGCACTTCTAACAGAAATTAGGCACATGTGTAAAATGTTGTTAACAAGAAACGTAAACATCTTAAGAGAGGAGCATGGAACCGAAACGAGGAGGCTTTCTTCCCGGAGGACAAGACACAGTTCTGTCACATGACCTCCCAGATATTAATTTGACAACTCAGAACAAGCCAGTACAAGCTAGATATTACTCTCTAGTTACTATTATAGGTCAGAGCAGCAGCCTCTCCCAAGTGCTAATACTTTCAAATATACTTTAAACATTCCCAGTCTGCACCATGGTCACCCGTAATGACACCCATGGATGTGTCCCAGTTGCCGGTGGCATGATGTTTCTGTTAAATACAACCATTTCACACATATGTTGTGTACTAATGCATGACAAATATACACATAAACCCATGCACAAGCACATACACGACCTGACTTGTGCACACAAACCAGAATGCACAAAGCTCAAAAATGAACAAGCTAGGTTTATATCCACACACACACACATGACTGCTATATATGCCGGGAGTCTTTTTTTGTAACGCATGACTAAACTGCTGCAAAGCTACTGAAAATTTCATAATCCAGAGCTGAGCAAAGAGGAGAGCAGGGGAGAGGAGAGGGAAGGCAGAAAAAACGGGGGGAGATGGAGAGTGAATGAAGCAGGCAGGCAGGCAACAACTGTGGCAGCAGCAGGCTGAGGAGAAGCAGGGCGGAGGGAGCCAGAGCGAGGGAGCTGGGCAGAAGACGAAGAAGAGGGTGGGTGGGGGGATGGGCGGGAGACAGAGAGAGGGGGAGAGAGAGCGGCTTCAACACAGACGCTCCAGCCATCAGGCATAGCTGCAGCATCTGCATCCACGAGGGCCACAGCAGCAATTCAAAGAGCCCCTTTCTTTCCGCCCGTGTGGTAAATGGTAAATGGAGTGCATTTTATGGCCCCAGAGTCTCACATTCTCACACACATACACACACACACACACACACACACACACACACACACACACACATTAATGCAGCTGTGGCATAGGTCTCAGCTGCCGTGCTAGTTGCTAACCTGCTCATGTTTTCCCTGTTACTGCCATTTTACATCCACAAAGTCTGGTATCTTTGTGGGAGAAAATATGACTTTCTATGTATGTGCAACGATCTGGACACATGCTGATATGCTCCCTACACCACGATCTACATATTATGTTCTTGAAGATTAAATGCGCTCTATCATTACTTTATCATGGTCCTTCACAGTCATCTTTGACTTTTGAGATAATATCACTGTAATTATTCATCTTTAATCCACACAAAGGAGGACAGATGAGCAGATATTGCTGGTGGGGAAAAGCATTTATGTCCCTGATTTTACTTGAAATAAAAATGTTAGCACATCTCGTGAAGCTCTTTTTTATTTTTTGCACCTTCAGGTCTTCCCCCAGCAAAAACACACTTCAGTGAGTCTGGCTACAGCAAGAAGGAGAGCAAGTGTGCTCATGCATCCCTGCACATATCGTCCATTTCATTCCTGTCCTCACTTCATCTCTCCCTCCCTCTCTATCTCTCGTCACCTTCTCCTTGAAAATGATCTGTTCCGCCGGCCTCCTGCATTGACACCGGGCTCAATGTGGCCTGGCTCAGCTCAGCGTGGCATGGCCCTGCTCCGACCTCCAGCCAAGTAGGGAGGGCTGAACGCCAGCCTGCCAGCCCTCTGTACCAGCTATGAGACAATCTAAAGAGGCCACAACTGAACATTTATGAAGAGGAAGATGAACTGCTTTCCTTTACAGTTATTCCCCCGCCCTCCCCTAGGAGAAATGCATCCAGAACCTCTCAGTGACAAAGACATACAGCGCAACGTTCCTCCATCAAGGTCACCACCTGATCTGACGTCACGGCTGCTCAAGCTGCCAGAACCAAAGAAGAATCGGCTTTGGCATTAGAACATGACTAGATCGAGGGCCATAATTAGATTAGATTAGAAGCTGAGAGGACTGCTGGTAGAGCAGCAGAGACGAGGAGCCAAACGCAAGACGCACAAAGAGCCATGCATGACTCGCATTCATCTGTGGCAGTAATGCATGGACGTGTGTGGAGAAGAAGAAAAGTGAGTTGTGTGTCAGTCAGTCAGTGAGTTTTTCAACAGTCCCACGTATCGATGGAAATGTTTATGTCATCTGAATCGTGTCTCCTCCTTGTGCACTGGACTGGAAGGTTACATAACAGTCAGCGTGCACGGTGTAAAGACAGGGAGGTATGAGACAGTAGCAGATGGAGAGACAGATACCGTGTATCTGAAAGCGCGCGCGCGCACACACGCACACACACACACACACACACACACACACACACACACACACACACACACACACACACACACCACACACACACACACACACACACACACACACACACACACACACACACATATACCACACACACACAATATCAAACAAATCCGTTGAGCTAATGATGATGACTAAACAGATTCTCACAAGCTTGTTTTTTTTCAGGTAGGACCTGCTATATTTTAATATACACTGTGTGGACAGGCACTGAGTTATACAACACCACCAAAGTGCAGCAGCATTTAAAAGAATATGTGATTGGAGGAGACCATTTTGAATAGAAATGCCAATTTTGTTACATAATTCTTTGTTAAAAATAGAGCCCAAATGACGTTACCACGGTAGAAGATTTTGGCCTTACTCTCAGTCCTGTTTATAAACACAGCAGCATTAAACTGACCTCAGTACACTTAATGAATGCCTAAGTAAAGATGGCCATTTTATGATAAGATTTCTTGCTTACTTCTAAAGAAACAAAAGGGTTCCTACTGTTAAACACAGAATACAGAAGCACTACTTTGCGTAGATGGCTCAGATTTTCAAAAATGGCTGCAAATTTCAAGAAAGTTTTTAACTTTCCTGAGCCTTATATGTTTTATCATTTTTATTCGGAGGCCGTCTGGTCCGACAAGCGCAAGACACAGTGATCTGACATAAATACAGTCTCCTTTAACAGTTTTGGTTGACAGGTACACATGATGGGGATATTCAGGGTTTCTCAAGGTCATCCCGCCGTCCTCACACTGAGCGTCAGGGCTGACAGAAATCCCAGAGAGACACGCGTCTCATCGAAAACAAGTCCTCTCAGCCTGCTGCTGCCGCTTTTCTCTCCTGCCACAAATTTTATTTCTTTAGCAATTAGGAAAGTCTGTCATGTGGAACAACTGTCTTTCAACAGTTACTGCTTCTGACCTTTTCCCCAAAGCCCTGCGAGCACATCGGAGATACAGCAACGGCCCACTCAACAGCTCGAGAGCTCGACGACTCTCACACTCCCCAAAGGTCTTCAAGTAGGGAAACATAATTACATCCTGCAACCTAATCATGAAATTAAAATAACTGCAAACGCAGCACACACACGTAAGCCAACCGTCACAAACCAAACAACGTCTCGTCTTTGTCTGAGTTTCCAGCCATAATGTATGACTCACCTCTACGTCATGAGGCTACTCATCTACTGACCATTGTGTGAGAAATGAATTAGTACGTTTGGACTCGACTGATATAGTAGAACACCTGTCTATCTACGTAAGCATCAAAATTGGTGTGTATGCTGACTAATTATATGATATATACTATCACCAGGACCACATGTGCACTACGTTCTTGTTGCCGTCCCATTTCAATGACAACCATCTTGATCTTAATATGTTCTAAATAATGTCCTTGTTTGGCCATCTACCAAGATGCCACACAAGCAAATAAATAACTATGACTAATGAAATAGAAATGACCAATCTGAAAAACCACACCTCAACTGACTTTGCTATCAAAATTAAGAGCGGCACAAGAGACGAGTTGTGATGTAATGCAATGTAATCCTATTCTGGCAATATAGAGCTAGAATTATAGATGCTTGGCACGTATACAGTTTTAATTTGAGAGTTTGGACACCTGAGTTAGAGGGACAAATAGCATTCGTAAATAGGACTGGGTATCTATGGAGATTTTGTGATACCAATACTTGAGAAATATGGATTTTTTTAATACACATTTTTTTTTTCAGTGACCAAAAGAGGCCAAAGTTCTTTAAAGATACACTTTATCTAACCACAAGCTGCCTGCAAAAGAAAATTTGAAGACAATGTAATTTAAACAATAAGTAAACAACACTTTGAATCTGACCAGACATTAGATGCCAGCTTTTGATACTCTTACTACATTTTGGATTGTAATAGAAAGTAGTGAGGTTTGACACCCAGTCCTAGTCAGAAACATCCTTTGCTTTAAACAACTCTACTACATGTGGGTTGATAACATCACTACGCATGATGTGTGTGTGTGTGTGTGTGTGTGTGTGTGTGTGTGTGTGTGTGTGTGTGTGTGTGTGTGTGTGTGTGTGTTGCAAACTCACTCTCTGAGACTTCAGGTAGAATGGGTCCAGATCCTCCAGTGGTACCGCCACCAGTCCCTTAGGGATGTCCCCATAGATGAAGGGAAGGCTCTTCCCAGCCTCCAGGTCGCTGTTGGGCTTGGGCTTGTTCTCGTCATCATCATCGCGGTAGCTGTTGTCCTGCTTGGCTGGCTTCTTGTTCTTCTCCTCATTGATGCGCAGCTCAATAGTCGCAAAAGATTCCAAAGTAAACTTCTTGAAGCTGTCAGGTCCTGGCGGTGGAATAAGGGGTGCAGCCATGTTTTCATCCTGCAGCTACCTGGTCTTTAGATTTGTACCATCCACAGTAGCAGCTCTGCAGGAGGTGCAGACAAGAGGAAAAGTTAACCAAAATTCCACAATATTTTTCTTAAAGACCTATCACCTGGGATGTTGAACAAGTGAACATTATAATCTAAATTTAGCTATAAAATATAACTTTTCGGCCATGATCCTAGACTTTTTCTGGGAGCATAGAAAGATGTTTGGAACAAGTGACCAAATGCATAAGGTCAGGTCACAAACACCCAAATGCATGCATGTTTATGAAGTTTTGGTGTTAAAAGTAGAGAAAATCCAAAATATGTAATATGTAAATTAAAATGATTTCATCCCACTGATATAGATAACCTAAAGTACTACACAAAGTGGCTATCTGAATGTTGTATCCTGGCCAAATTATCTATTTATAATAATTCCAGTTATTAAATTGCTTGGTTTTCCTTTATCCAAATCAATGTCGATAAGAAATCCCAGGCAATAAATAGCAGCCCAGAGCAAAAGACTACAACAGGGAGACATCCTGATTGGATAGTTGAGAACACCATGATAGTGTTCTCTACAATGTTTGTACATTTGTCAATCCACCAGAAGCGCTGAGGATTTTTTGAATAGCTGTTGAAACGCTAACAGAAGTCCCAGTGTACGTAACGGATGTATAACTGAGTGGAGCCTTTTTCCAGCACACTGAGATGTAAAAGGGTATGATGGTTACATGACAACTTTTCAAGCTGCAGGACATTTCAGGGTCAATATACTAATGTGAGGCAGTGCTGGAGGAAAGATGAGGGAGCAGAGAGGAGTTCAGTGGGAACACAGCCACACCTGAACTTAGTCATTGACTAATTTAAAGATGGCTGCTATTTGATTTTGTGGCACATTTTCAACATTTAATTTCACCCTTAATCCTTATGTCCTTACACACAAACCTTTGTTTTTCAGCCTAAATAAGGAGAGCACTACATCACCCCTATCTGAATCACAAGGCCTGTCACTTTCCTGCTTGCATAACACAATATAATTAAACATGCGCGACATGTAGAGCAGATATCACACAGCAAAGACTCCACTCCATATCGGTGGAAAAAAAACACATGAAAACATGCAGCCAGGGAGCCAAGACGTCTGTTTTAAAATGGACCCCGGAACCTCGCAGTGTCTGAGCCTTCTGTTGCTCTGCTGGCGCTGTCCACTTCAGCACCACACGAGCGCGCGCGCACACACACAAACACACACATGCATATGCACGAAGCATACATGCAGGGTTGATAGAGAGAGACAAACATAACCGCTCTGACTGGAAAACCGTTTTGCTAGAGAAAAAAAAACCTTCTAGCTGAGCTCTCCCCTCGACGCCCGTATAGGCCTGCAGTTTATCCTCCCATTCTCCTCACTGTCAGTAAGTCATGGTGACAACACTCGTCTTGTTGTGTCTCAGTCTCGTGGGTTGCACATTGCTTACATTCACGCAGGCACATATTATTTATTTGTTTTAACATCTTTGCAGTTCTCATCTTCAGAGACTCAGGGAGACAGACTTGTTAACCGAACCTGGTAATTAGGAAGGAGGGCCCGTGGACACCATTGCGTGCCTTTGTTTCTTAATGTATTTCATTGACTAGAGAAGTGCCGCTCGGCCACCGAAAGAAGCAGGAGGTTATACATGCGCATAGAAATGGGCTGCTACAACCAAATTGGCCAAAGCAATATTGCTGCAGTGGGTGGTTTGTATGTTGAAATTGTCACGCTGTGGTAAACGCAACGGTGGATTTGTCAAAGTCGATGTGTGATGTCGATGTATCCAAATAAATCAAAGCGTTTTGTCGCTCTTGTTATTCAGCAAACAAAAAAAGAAGCCAAATTAGATTATTTCTGAGATATTCGGTGCGTTTTTTGCGCGTTGCCTTGAAAGGATCCGCACCACACCCGCGAAGCCATGTCGCCTGTCAAATCAATGTAGGCTCTATCTGGGCGCAAGACATCCCAGAGTATGGAGCACAACACCGGCATAAAAAACACACACACACACGGTCTTAAAATGAGGTTGAACATAACAAATAAGACGATTAGAGAACAGTTACGATGCTGCCACGCCAAAAATCACCTGGAGGAATGTACATTTCTTGGCTAATGATGGTGGAAGGAAGGATCGGGCTACTCACATAGCATCGAAGTCGTATGGTGTTTCAAGAGCACCATCCTGTAATCCAGAGTGTAGACTATATAAAAACAAAAAATAGAGACCAAAATATGAAGAAGAAAAAATCTTTAGTTTTGTGGCTTTTGGGGGAGGTGGGGGGCTGGAGCAGACAGACGGCGCCCTACCTGGAGCCTAACCTACCAGACATGTTCTCTATCAAAGGTCTAAGCGATGCCTCAGATGCTGGACAAACAGTGAATCCGATCAATTCCTTTGCGATCGACATCAACTGTTTGATACGTGTATGTATTCGTGCTCTGGTCCAGCTGATAGATGCTCAGCACGCGCAGACTCCCCCCCTCCCAAAAAAAAGAAGAAGATGCGAGGCAGTGTGCAGCTCTGCGACATTTACGCAAAGATACCGACAGCGAGAAATGATACCGTCACCGAAAAAAAAAAACATATGAACCGTTTTCTCAAACGACTATAAATAGAGGATACTCACTTTGTATGCGTTACAATAAATCAGGAAAGCCGTTGCAGAAGTGCAGATGTGGAAAAGATTGGGGAGAAACTGCGGTTGTCGCCATATTGCTGCTGCTATCTTCCCCCTCAGGGCGAGCAGTTTCCCTGCATAATTGATGACTCTCAGCAGAATGTAAGGGAGTGTCGGCAAGAGGGTTTCGTGAAAAACGTAAAGGTCATGGCAGCCTCTAAGACTCTAAGACTCAACGTATTAGTTCAGAAAATACACATCTCTCTCCGGGCTCGGAGATGAGCGTGGATGAGACTGCACAGAAATGCGCGAGGTTCTTTCTGACAAAACGCATCGGCTCACTTTGTGTTCAGTGTGGTGAGTTTGTAAAGCATTTTGCTCTCAGGCTTTTGGGCATTTCAGTCAGAGACAACGTCCACGAGGTACCTCTGATACCTGTTTTGAATACATCATAAGTTAAAATCATATTAGGTGACTGCAAATACGAATAAACGTTTACTTCGTCAAGTGCATTTATAACAATGTAAACTAATTTGATTCCATAATTTTGAAACTCAAAATCGGGACTCGGGATCCCCCAGTCAGAGCTGGCTGATGTGGCAAAAGGGAAGTTTGGGGTCCCCTGCTGGAGCTGATCCCGGATAAGCGGTTGAAGATGAGATGAGAATTTTGAAACTCAAAGTAATTGCCAACTATTTTAATGTATAGCCTCTGCATCACTCTGCTCTTTAATATAACAAATTAAATTATGCAAATAGGCAGTTTTTAATTTATTAATCTGCCAAATTTTGTTGTCTTTCAATCAGAGGGTTGGTGGTTCGATTCCCAGCTCCTGCTCTGCTAGTCTCATGTCAATGTGTCCTTGAGCAAGACACTTAACCCCAAAATTGCTCCCGTAGCAACACGGTGTGTAGATAGAACTGACGCTTTGGATAAAAGCGTCTGCTAAATGACTGTAAAGTAATGTAATGTCGTGTCTGTGTGTGGTGTTTGCGAGTGTGTAAATGAATGAAAGGTCTAACTGAATAAAAATGAATGTTTTGGTCCTATAATGTAACTCACCTTAACCTTTACTTACTGAAGATGAGAAGCTGACTCTTTCTTCTATCTGAATAACATTTAAAATGACACTATGTGACTTTTAAAAAATACAATTAACATAACATCCAAATAAAACAGCCTTGTTCAGGAGTTTTGCTTGACGGCCTTACTTGGCTCTTAGCTAATGGTAGCTAATGTTAGCAAACGTACAGTATAGTTAGTTAGCCTAGCTACATGTTATTGTGCTGGTTTTATGACTGTACTTGTGCTAGTGTTACGCTACATGTTAGCATGTAACATTAAACGTTGAAAGGTTGTAGGTCAAAAGTAAAACAAGAGGTAAACCTACCAGACAGCAGCCATGTTTGTTGTTTCCTGCTTGTGGTCCTCGACAGAGCCAAAGTCAGAAACAAGAATTAATTTGTGTCATTAAACAAAAACAAAAAAAGAAGTGTCCATACTTGCGTCATCTTTTTTTTGGTTTCTGGTATGTACAGCCACTTTTGTTAAAAGTCAATCACATCATCACAAGTTCCCACAACTTCAATTCATGTATTCAAATTCCTTGTTGTGTCAAACAGCCTAAAAACCAAAGATATATGTTTTATAATGATATAAACAGAGAAAAGCAATGAATCGTCACATTTGAGAAAGTGACACCGGAGAATTTGGGGCTTTTTTTTCCTTGCTGTGGACCTATTTTCTGTTGATTGACTACTTGATTAATTGGCTAATTGTATCAGAACTAATTTAGTCATTCTCTGTCAGAAAAGGCTCACGCACCTCAAATGCAGCTACCATCACACCACTGCACCCAACTAAGTAAAAACCAGGATGTCATTTCAAATATTACATATAATATAGTGTGTGTGTGTGTGTGTGTGTGTGTGTGTGTGTGTGTGTGTGTGTGTGTGTGTGTGTGTGTGTGTTTGTTTGTGAAGCTGTGGGCTTGGGACTTGGCCTTGGCAGGTCAGCCTCCAGATCCAGTCGAGGCACCACTGCGGCAGGACAATTGTCAGCAGCCTCGCGGTGCTCACTGCAACACACTGCTTCCACAAATACCTGTGAGTACAACCTGCTCTGACTGACCTGCACTCAGTCACATATATAACTCATTCTGGAGGTCATGATAACAAATGTTAAACACAGACAAATGTACAAGGAACAACAATCACAAGACTTAGGTAACAGGGATGTGACGTATACATCACACGTCATCTTGATTTACCATGTGTGTCCTGGGTGCAACCAGAGGTCCATGTGAGCAGGTGTCTAATTGTGTTATTTTAAACAGGTTCAAGCTCAGTATTTTTAACAGTGAAGGTTTTATACGTTGTGAAGAAGCAATAAAACGTGTGTTAAATGTAATGACAGACAGAGAAGCTGGTGTGCACATCACAAATGACCTGGAACAAACTGCACAGTTAGAGTTTCAGACTAAGATATGCTGCTGGGATTCGGCCTAGTTTCACCCAACGTTGTAGCTGTGTGATTTCCATTTACTTTTTACAGAAGTGTTCATGTTTGACATTTTCTCCTTCTCTCAACGTGTGTGTTGGAGAGTGTAAGTGTATGTACATGTATATCTGTTTGTTCATCAAGATGTTAAACATATATTGTCAAATACCAGTTGTTTTTCATCTCCTTTCCCACCACACATGAACAAGAGGTACAGTACAGTACGAACATGTACATTAAAAGGATGCCAGTTCACAGTAACTAATGAAACCAACCTTTGTTTGACAGCTGGCTTAGTTTGTAAAATCATAAACAGTCAGATGTATTCTGCTCTGTGTCCAGAAGTATCAGCGATTTCCGTGTGGTGTCAGGACTTCATGTGTTATCCGCTCCAGGACATCAAACCCAGATCCGCTCCATCAGTAAAGTCACAATGCATCAGGACAACAATGACTTCACGTCTGACAACGATGTGACACTCATGATCCTCAGCTCTCCTTTCAACTTCACTGACCACGTCCAGCCTGTCTGCACTCCTCATAACGTGACTCATGAGTTCATCCACAACTTCAGCCACTGTTTCACCACTGGATGGGGGAGCGCCTATTACAGAGGTCGGTTTAAAAACTTGCCGGCTTCTGTGACTAACACAGATTCACTGCAAAGGCGACAGGTACCACTTTATAACAAGACACATTAACCTTTACTGAACCAAGACGTCCTTTGGAAGAGATTTAGTATTGTGCATTTTATCTAAACATAAAATATTTACCATGTATTATCATAATACAATACATTTAATAGTATCACCATACAATACATTTAATACATAGGGAGAAAATATCTATAACTGACAACAATTTGAACTACACAAAAACAGCTCAAGCATTAAGGTACTGCAAACATATGTACTGAGAGCAAAGAAAGTAACATTTTCAGTCAAACAGTTGTTACTGATTTGTAGTAAATAGGATCAATAAAACCTGCAAAACCACTGATGTTGTGAAGAACCTGTCAGACAATTAATAAAGATACCCTTTAGTATTATTAAAGGACAATTTATTTTTTATTAAAATATGAAGTGAGAAGTTCAAATTATGTTTAATATGTTAATAAACTGTGCTGGGATGACATCACAGAGGGAGTCAATCCAATTTCATGGGATGAACCAGTGAGACTGCCCCCTGGTGGAAGGAAGAGGACATTTTTCTGTTTGTGCAGCAGCTGCTTCCTGAAGCTTCCAGAAATGTTGGGAGGGAAAAAAAGAAAGAAGGCACTAGAAATTCTGACAAAGGATTTTTTTTTTTATTTGACATGAAACACATCCAATGACAGTGTGACAGTGTTTTTTGTCAAGTAAGACATGTTAGAAGTTATCGCACCATTGACTAGTTCAGAATGTCTTTGCTGCAGCTCGACGATGCATAGTGAACAGACAGTTGTTGAGGTATACATTGTGGGCCCTTGAGGTTTTCTTTTGTGTGAAAGATCCTAATTCCATTACCTCACATGTACATTTACAGTTTGTGCTTAGAATAACTTTGGAGGTTTGAAACGCACGCCATTCCTCACAACTGGACGACTAAAATAAATATTAAAATGGAAAATGGTGGATATGTCGAGTTGCTTTGTCCATGTTGAGTTGCCTGTTAGAGGGTTTTCATCAGATCTCAGAGCTGATGAAAACTGGTGATGATGAACAATTTCAGAACCGAGCAGAGAGTGAAATGTTGGCATGGAAAAAGAATGACTTATTTTCACACAAAAAGGGCATCCAGGAAGAAAACGTCTTCGTTATGACATTGGAGGAAAGAAAAGTCAACTTTCCCTTATTGAATAGCACCAACGTCTATTGAAAAAGGCTTGAAGGCCAACATGACATTATAAAACTTTATTAAAACTTGTCGAAGTGAAACAGTAGCAACAAAGCAATTATCACACAGCAGCTCAGAAGCTCTCAAGTGCCCCAAATACTGGCTCGCCTACATGTCATCAGTGTGCAGTCACTGATGACAAGTGGTTTACTGACGTGTTGTGCTTTATGTCAAAGCTGCTTTTAAAATCAATGTTTGCAGAAATTGTGCCGTTTTAAAGAAAGACTAGATCAGGAAAATATTGATGAAACCCCTATAAAACATATCTGATTCCAAATAATTAAAATACAGTGGTGGCGACATTAAAAAAAAGAAGAAAAAAAAAAAAAAGTTCATTATTTTGGGATCATTTTCTTACAAAAGACAAACTTTGTTGCACCAGTAAAGCCAAGTATCACTGTTGAACTGGACACACACACACACACACACACACACACACACACACACACACACACACACACACACACACACACACACACACACACACACACACACACACACACACACACACACACACACACACACACTCCCTCAAGCACACAAAATGATATTGGAAAAGTGCACATTGTTCCTGCCAAAAATAATCTGAAACCTTTTTTTTCTTCTCTTTTGCAATGTGAAACCATTAAATTAACAATGCAGAAAAATGCTGTCAAGTATGAAAGATCAGTCAAGTTTTTATCGACAAAGTTCATATCCATGTACACATTAACACCAGTAATAATTGACCTCTAAAATACAGTATACAGACAACATCATCACCCTCATTTATTACCTCCATATTTTATATAGAAAGGAAGATTCTGCCATTTTTTAAATCACGGGTTCCTTATTGATTGTTAATTCCTAATTTATTTTATTTCAGTGTTACAGACATTCAGAAAGAATTGGTTTAAATGGTAACGATGAAATGAGAGTCAGGACCGCAAAGGTTTTCGCAAAAAGAAGTAGACACCCCCCCTTTCCTCTAAAACATGAGTTATAAACTGGCGTCTGATTCCACGAGTGAAAAATGGTGGAATAGTCCTTTAAATACACTAATAGTACAGCTAGAAATGAGGGATTAAACATAAAAAGTACTGAATTCCACAAGTTTAGTAAGGCAAAGTTCTGTCCTCATTCTTGATATCTTATGTATTCAAAGTTGGATCGTCCGTAATCATTAATGTCACCGTGATGAAAAGGCACTGACTTGCCTTCTGATGATCTACGTTTATCTAGTCGACTGTGACGCTAACATTAAGTGAAAGATGCTCTTTGCTTTAACGCGGGAATCTACACACAGACTGAAAGCTAGCGGCTCACTTCAGTTCAAGCCATGAAACTGGTAAATTATCCTCAACTCAAGGTTCACTCACCTGTTATGGAGCTTTCACTTGTATCACACAGTCCTCGTTAGTCTGTGATAAATGCACAAACTCCACCTTTTAGTTAAGACTACTAACCAACCCACTGCTGTGTGACTCCATGGTTTGTTACAGGGTTTTTCTTTTTTTTCTGGCCTGCATATTGTCATTGACTGCATTCAAAATTAGCATGCGCACCTAAACACCAGGTATAGCTTCTTCTTCTTCTGAAAATCTGTGCATTTAAAAAATGGTATTAGTACTTCACAATCATAAGAACTATCTAACGGACTGACTCACACCAAAATGTTTCTGCCCATCAAAGATAATATCCGGGTTTGTATGTTTAAGAAGAAAGTCTTTCTTTTCCCACACCAACAAAGGATTCAAGTGTATTTTTTAGGACATTTTGTAACGCGTGAAGGCCAACAGCACGTCTCCAGTATGTGATGGGAGCGGAGAGCCACGGTGCACCTGGTAGAGGAAGGTAATCTGTCAGGACCACCCCCCCCGTAGGGCTGCACTCACTGGTGGCACTGTTTAATACTGATGTGGATTTGCTCTCATGAAAGCAGCAAACATGGGGGGGTGTCCCTTTGAGACAGGAAGCGGACTCAGAGGTGCAAGGACTTAAAGTGCAAGAGGATGAATGTTCCAGCTCCTCTCAACAGTTTCAGTGCGCCATCCTGCCTTCAAGAATCAATGGGGGGTTTAAAAAAAAAAAAAAAAAAGCACACGAGGATGAAGAGTTCAGGATGAAAACCAAGGAATGGAAGGAGGGTGAAAGTAACTAAAAAAAACGTCTTTAAAAACATGAATTGGAGCCATGAGGGAGAAGTGGGATGCACGGAGAGAATGAAGATTAAATTTCCTCCATTTGACAAGTGGATTTACTATCAGGAGGACGGAAAATATCCGCCCCCCCTCAGTAGATCTCAGTGAACCAGGGCTGCAGCGATTGAGCAGGTGGAAGCAAAGAAGAAATGGTTTCTGAAGGGGAAGCGCGTTCTCGTTACAGTACTCGAACTGGACTTGCATTCCCTCATTGTTTGGTGTTGTGAATGTGTATCTGAGCTTTAACATCAGGGTTTCTACTGAATGCGCCCCGCGGTCCTTCTCCTCACGTCCGTTCTCGGAGCCTGGCTCAGTTTTTCTGCATTTTCATCAGTCGGTGAATCACATGTTGTAGGCCACGTAGATGGGGTCCAGTTGGTCTGCCAGGAAGGAGTCTCGCAGGTGCATCCTCTGCTTCTCTCCTCTGGAGTTGATTGGGATCACCCCAGGGTCCACGATGACCACTACCCCGACGATGAGGTGGTGCTCCTCAAGGACCACGTTGGTGACGAGGGGCACCAGGTCCAAGGCCTCCTGCTCCGAGCCGCTCAGCTCCGCCACCACCACCAGCAGGTTGGTCCACGTAAACACAGCACTGAGGAGGAGGAGGTGTTCAGTCACATGCCTTCTGTGTTACTGTGTGAACTACAGGCTACAGTCTTTCTCATTGAGTGGAGAAGAAGAACATAGTCGTGAAAGTGACCAATTGAATAACCTCACCTTTCTGCGATGCAGCGGTGGGCTCGGGACACCGATGTCTCGATGTCGATGGGGTGATAGCGTAGCCCCCTTAATTCCAACGTTTCATCAAGAGAGCCCACCACAAACAAGGCATCATGACGATCTGTGGCGTAGATGAACAAAGGTATTTGACTATTAATAGTTATGGACTTAACTAGGGTTAGATGATATGAAAACATATAGTGAAAAACCCTAAGCATAAGGGACTAGTATTATATAAATTCATAATGATAGCTTATGTTATCGATATCGTCCCCCTCAAGACAGAAAGGCCAAAAGAAAGGCAAAATGGAAGTGAATGAAGTCCACTTGTTTCAAATGTCCTCTCACCTCCGCTCGCATCCAGTAGCTCGGTCCTCTTGATGAAGCCCAGATAGCCTGTCCTGGCCCACAGCGTGTGGGGCTCCCCAAAGCTGAGTTTGGTGTTGAAGTGATCTGCCTGCAGGCTCTCCTCCCCGTAGATGGTGTAGTAGCCACTGGCACTGTGAGGGCTGGTCACCCAGATCTGAACCGGCACAAAACAAAAAGTTTGTAAGTTTCACAGTCAATCCAAAATGTCAGCATCCGATGATCCTCTGTGCCTCTATCCACTCACCTCCCCAAGATGTGAATCTCCCAGCGGGCCTCTGGTCTCCGGGTTGACTATGATGACCCTCACTCCTGGTAGGATCTAAGAAGAGAACATAAAGGGAGAGTTTAGCTTGAGAGATTATGCAACCACTTCCAATCTCTCTCTGGGTATGTGGCCTGTGAGAGCATCACAGAGTCTTTTTAGCCAATAATCAATACTTACAGTGCCAGACTCCATGAGGGGAAGACTCTGTGGCGCTCCTCGTTCCACCAGCCTCACCCTAAAAGGACAAGGCAAAAAGACAACCTGTCAATTATTCTGTTCAATCTGACCGACACACCATGTTTGTTTTTACCAGTCGGATCATGTGACGATAGCAGTTGTTTCCAGTCTTACCTGTCGTGTCGCAGCGACTTCATGTCAACATAGACGGTGGAGGGGTCTGGTCCAGCAGTGCCCTGAGGATGCAGAGCGGAAAATGAATACTCTGGAATGTAAGAAAACTGCTTTTTGCCTCATTTATCATTCAGTAATACATAAGGTTGATTAAAAAAAACATATTTCTGTAGCGTAGAATAAAGAAAAATGCACATGGTAAGTAAAAATGTGACAAAAATAACTGGGGGTAATTTTTCAAGATTAAACACTGTAGACTGAAAAATGTATACGACACCCTTGGATTAGTTTAATTAGGGAGCAAGTGGTTAGATAACTCAGTGTATGTCCATATGAAACTAACCTGCAGGCAGATGGCCAGGTTGACCCGGGAGCCGAAGGCGGTGCTGACGGCACGCGCCGAAAGGCCGAGATCTTTAAAGAGCTTGGAGAAGGACTGCGTGAGAGCGAGGCGAGGACGCTCCTCTGCTATCACCACACAGCTCCGCACACACGACAGGTTCAGACCACGGGCCTGGAGACACACACACAGCTAAAGATTATTCACACTTCTAACAGTTAAGTGTAGACTGAGCATGACACAAACATGAGCTTGGACATTTTTAACCAAAGTGAATTGAGATGTTGAGCTATGCTGAACCACAAGTACCAGATTTATGACTTAAGACACTAAATTCCACATGCCGTTAATACTTACTCCATTTAATAAGTATGCAATTAATCCATAAGTAGACTTGCAGCTTGGTTTGTTTCCAAAAAATAAATGAAAAACTGCGACTTCCAAATTTACACAGGTATTTATTAGTTACCTTAACAGCAGATAAGATTCTTGTGCAACCAATGCCACTGTGTTGTCGTTAAAGTAGTGACAGAAATGACATTTCAAAAGGGGTATGAGTGTGATTCTGACCTTCAGCATCTCTGTCTGGGTTCCCAAGCCTTTGGTGCAGAGCTCCATGACCGAGTAGGAGCAGAAGGTGTCTCTGATCTTGTACTGACTGAGCGTGCTCAGCCACAGAGGCAGCGAGCTCTCCAGCTCCAGGGGAGGGATAAGGATGGACTGGTGACCTGAGTAAACACTGGGCCAAAAACACACTGGCTACAGAAACAATACCACATTTACAGGAACAGCATTCTATGTGTACTACGATATTCAGTGTGAGTGTGTGTGTGTGTGTGTGTGTGTGTGTGTGTGTGTGTGTTTGTGTGCGTGCGTGCGTGTTTTACCTGGAGAGGCACCACAGGACAAAGCCCAGGCCACAGTATGGGTCCAAGCAGATGGCTATTTGGCGTGAGGAGTAGAGCTCACACTGTAGCTTAATGGAGCGGCACAGAGTGCTGATTGCAGCATGAGACATCTACCAAGAAATAAACTCGTAAAAACACTGTATGCCGTCATCAAACTCACACAATAAGAGCAAATCTGCTTTATCTAAGTCCCTCTGGCTGAAGCAATTGCTTCACGTTACATGCAATATGCATGATTAGTGAGAGTAATTTACCTTGACTCCGGTCAACATGCCAGTGGTGGACACACTGAAGTCCAGGTAGGCCAGCATCTCAGCTGTAGGTGGTTTATAAATGTTCGGAGGCCGCTTTCTGGGGAGATCATCTGTGAGAAGAGGGAAGTGGATTTTTGTTATTTTCTCACTGGACAAAATAAATCACACACTTGCAACTGTCTTACTGTTGGTGTTATTGTTTGCTATTGGGAATGCGTGAATGCGTTGCAACCTGGTAATTGCTCCATGTTTTTGTATTTGTCATATGCAGCATCACTCTGTTGCATCTTGCTGAAAATATATTTAGGACTACAGGGAATAGCTATATTTATATATTTACAGTAGGTTTCCCCAACATAGTCAAAGTTAGACAAAGTACAAACAGGACACCTTGTGGTCAGAAGGGGAACACGTTTTGTAGTCTCAAGTTTTTTGTGCTAAATCTGAGCGCTCCCAAAGATGTGTAATAACAACTGTGGTCAGCTGCTTAATTAAGCACCTGTATCGATGATCGTGGGCCACGTCTTGATGTTGACGCTGGCAGCAGCCTCCCTGGACCTGAGGATCCTCATAAGAGGCTGAGTGGTGAGGATGCAGGCTGCTTTGCTCACCTGAAACACCAAACAAACATATAAAGGAGTTCATCCAAGGATATAAAATACAAGGCTTTAACAGTGACCTCTGGTCCAAATCCTCCTTTCGAGGCATCGCTCATATAAAAAGGCATTTAATCATTGTTATACTTTATTGATCCCTGAGGTGAAATTCCATTTTATTTGCTTCCCTCCAGGGAAATCACTTATAGGGATCGACATCAGAGATGCTTCACTGGATCTGTTGGGACTCGGTTACTTCTTTATGGCACTTTGACAATTATAATAGATCGCTCTAGTGGTTCCTGAGAGCGATGTAATATTGACAAATTAAAGCGGTAAATAGGGTAAAACAAGTAACTAATAGATATTGTCATGAATCTTCCACAGTTGATTACTTACATGAAGACAATTATTTTTTTATACAACAAGTTTTCTGAAAATGTCAAAAAAAAAATTTGCAAATTAGCATTATCTTATCAAATATTTGGCAATTTGCATACATTTCTAAAACCGATATTTGGACATTGGATAAAGCCAGGTTCAAAATGTAGTTTTGTTTCATTTTGTTGACACATTAGAGTGACAGGTTTTTACAGAGGGGCTTTTGGAAATCTCTTTGCATCACTCACATAAATCACATAAATTATAAAATACTGTCAACAGCTATTTAAAAACGTCTATTCTCGACATGTTTTTAGTGTTGTATAAATCAGGCTGTGAATGATATATCAACAAACCCCTCTGTAGAAACCATCAGATTATAATTAGGAATTCAACTGGAAAGTTTGATGAATGTAAGTGCAAATGAAGTGGAGTGTTCTGCTCAGATTATGACAAAAAAATAATTTTGAGAAAACTGCCTATATGTAATGATATTACAGGTGAATAGGGTAAAAACTTGAACTAATATATATCACCATGAAACTTCCCCTGTTAATTACTTAGATTAAGACAATAACTTTTTGTATTACAAAGTTTTGGAAATGAGGCATTATCGAAAGCTCAATTTTGGTGAATTTAGGAGAACTCTACAGAACAAAGTAGTAAAATAATCACCTAAATGTGTATTTTGGATGTTTTCTTGAAAAAAAAAGACCTAATAGCCCAAAATGTATTAGAGCAGTGCATAAACAACAACATCTTTGCCTAATGGAACAGAGATGGAACAAATGCAAACGTATTCGTAATACTTGTTGTACTTAGATAATACACAAATTACTCTATTGTGCTTTGGTAATGGTTGATTGAACAAATCTGTGTAACAGAAGCACTATTAATTAGAAAACCAGTGGTGTGCACTCACATCGATGATCATGCGGACAGTGGGGAGAGTAGCAGCCAGGTTCTGTGGGTGAGGCGGCCTCACCGTCACAGGGATCACCCCCGCATAGAGACAGCCATAGAAGGCAGCTATCAGGTCAATACCTGCAGAAACAAGAGCAAGACAGCAACCTTGTGAACTGAAACACAGGCACATTAAACAGCTACTTGTTCACTGTATATCAAATAGTAAAACAAGGATCATCTACAATGATGAGGGGTGTGTGTGTGTGTGTGTGTGTGTGTGTGTGTGTGTGTGTGTGTGTGTGTGTGTGTGTGTGTGTGTTTACCTGGGGGATAAAGCAGCACCACATTGTCTCCTGTGTTGAGGCCTCCTCTCTCCATTAGGGTAGCTGTGATTTTCTCTGCTCTCTTGTGCAGCTGAGCACAAGTAGCGGTGCATACTGCCACCCCCTACAGAGAAAAGAGAGGAAGTACAGCTGAACTCACCCAACAAAATAAAGCACTGCTAGAACCATTATCAAAGTAAAAGAAAGACAGAAAATGATTTCTGTGTTACCATTAACATATGCGTATGTGTGTGTGTGTGTGTGTGTGTGTGTGTGTGTGTGTGTGTGTGTGTGTGTGTGTGTGTGTGTGTGTGTGTGTGTGTGTGTGTGTGTGTGTGTGTGTGTGTGTGTGTGTACCTTGGCATTGAGCAGCACATATAGGATGTGGTCCGGGTCAGTTTGAGCTCTCCATTGAAGAGCTTCAGACAAAAACTGGTGCTGGTAAAGAGAGTGATTAATGGTGGATTGACTTAATACATGTATTGCACACACAAAACAAAACAAAAAACAAAGCTACATCTGTAGCAAATAATAATCCATTACAAAATGATCCAACAGATAACACATAAAAGCTAGTCAACATAGTGGCACTTTATATATGATCCAACCAACAGCCAAAAATAAAGGGATCTCAGTGACAACAGATATATTTATTCAATTCAAACAGACTTTGTGTGGAATAGAGAAAAGAAAATCTCTTCGGTGACCTCTCACACAGAGGCACACAACAGGTAACTCAGTATGTCTATAGAATATTTGAGTGCAGGGTCATGCTGAGACCATCTGCAACTCAAGCCACTAACAAGCTTTGGGCTGTTAAAACAAAGGGTCATGACAACTTTGAGAAGATTTTTAGTGCCTCAGTGAACTATTTCTTTGGCAAAAATGCATCAAGGGAAGAATCCAAAAGCATTTTTTTTTTTAGAATTAAAACCTAATTAAATTCTAAATGCATATTATACAGATTTCTATTAATATTAATGCTTTTACTATTCATATCACTCTAATAAATTCACTGCTGCTGCTATTATTAGTGGTTATAATTTGTATGTATTAATCTGCTATTATTAGTGGTACTACTGCTATCACTGCTCTCATTAGATGTATCATTTCTGTCATATGGATCGACTATTATGTAATTTTATTGTGCTATTCATTCTGACCACATGACGTCTATGGCACCCTCCTCAGTTGCTCTCCCTGGGGTTTCTTCCTTTTCTTTTTCCAGTTTTTCCTTATCCGATGCGTAGGTCCAAGGACGGAGGATGTCGTAAGTTGTACAGATTGTACTCTGAGGCAAATTTGTGATTTGTGACATTGGGCGAAATAAGATTGAATTGAATATTAGCCTCTCGATAAGTAGTCTCAATACGCTGAGGAACTGACCAGTGCACAGGATTGAAAAAGACAAGACAGAAAGTCTGTTGAAGGCAGACGCCAATTAAAGCTAACACATAAAGTAACAAAAAAAGTTCACAGTACGATGTTCTCTGGACAAACAGACACAATTTACAGCGGTGTCATATTAATATCACTGGCCGAAGTCATCCTCTGTGTCACTCTCTCTCTCTTTCTCTCAGTCAGACAACAGCTCGTGCTCGGGTCAACAATGAATCAGGAGTCACATCATGCAGACCGTCCGCCCTGAGCACTCATCAAGCCATGCTACACATGGGAGCATCACAGTGAACACAGCGAGCAGAGGTGCACACGACAATGTTCCTAATAATACTTTTATGGGGGTTTATTATCATTATGCGTAGCAGTACATGATAAGATGGTCTTCAAAGGTCATATATGGTAGCAGACTGTTTATAACCACTTGCTTAAAGTCTCCATGACTTACTTAAAAAGAAGGACAATGAACTTTCATTCACTTAGATGAATGTCACTTAATTTACTGCTGAGCTTTAGGTTTGGTAGAGCTAATAGGCTGCTGGCAAACTCCCATCTTAAAAAGGTGATAGCAGATAGTCTGTTATGGGACACTGATGAATGTAAAGTGACATTTAACTTGATTCTTAGTGTATTTCTGTATATTAGTTTAAGTGTGTGGACCCCTGCTGGCCAAGGAACCAGCCTGGACAGTCATCTCTGTGCGTCGGGCCAAAGCTGCTGCTGGTGGCCATTGGGCTGTTGCGGCTGCAAAAGCACATCTGACTGACAGAAGCAGGAGAAGCAAAGACAGGTGGGGGCCCGGCTAGATAGAGCCTTACCATCATGGTGGGCCACATACAGAGCTAAAGCCCAACCCAAGCAAAGTTAAAAGGTAGAACAACAGAGATTTAGGATCAGACATCAGCATCCTTTTTCCCCCGACTGTTACAGGGTCATCTTTAAGTTGGTAAACACATTCAGAGCATTTACAGTTTAATTTAAATAGATTCATGTTTACAAATTATTATGGATTATAGATATATAGTAGATTACAAAAGTCTTGGTTTGTCTGAACAACAGTCCAACACATGGAGGTTATTCAGTTTACGATAATCTTAAAACAACTTCACAAATTTGGCTTTTTTGCATAATATTGTGTGTAATATACAGTGACTAGTAATAGCAACAGTATAAAGTTTATACATTTAGTCTTAAAGTCCAGGTTTTAAACTGTTGAAAAAGAGTGGTCCATTTTCATGATTCCATAATTAAACTTCTGTATATTATTCTGTCAGTGAGGTCAAAGTGGGGTTCAGGTTTGCATTGCAAACAGTACCTTTCGGATCAGATCCTGGTCCTCCACCACACCCAGCTCTCTGCCTGTAGCCTGGGCGATCCGCTTCCCTGCTACCAAGTTGCCGACCAGCATAGAAGCAGGGCCGACATCCACTGAACAGATCAAAGACAAGTGTATTCAGTGACAACATTGAATTAGTCTTTGCCATGATGTTATATGTGGTCTAGGGTGGACTACCTGGCTGTTTCTGGCGTGGCTTGGGCATGTTGGTAACACAGGTGTGCGGGCACAAGAGGATATTACAGGGGTGCAGGTTTCCCTCCAGGAAGTTCTGCTTGGTTTCACAGATGTGGATGCCTCCAAGGGGCGTCTTTGGGAGGGTGTTGGCCGGGACGAGCGCGAGGCAGTACAGGCCTACCTGGTGGATACTGTCGATGGCCTGTGAAGAAAATAGGTTATTGTTTAACGATTGCAAAGTTAACACGGTTATTACAAACTCTTATTTTACCCATCGTGCCTTTGAAAAGCACATCAGATCAAAGCAGCAACAATCGACACAACAAAATACATTACATCATCCAGTGCATTAACAAGGCAGCATTGTGGTCATGCACTACAGTTAATTGTAGCAACTGCAGCTAGCAGTGACCACTTCCTTTATTTTAAGTTTAAAATCATTAAAGAGATAAAGGTCTCAAGTGTAAGCTTGGTGTGCAGATCGTTCCAGACCAAGGACCGAAGTGGAACAAGCTTGTTTTGCCAGCCTCTGTACTGATAGGAGGAACTTTGCTTTGCGTGTGTTTTTACCTGCAGTACTCGACTCATCCACTGGAAGCTGTCTTCCTCACTGGCATCAGGCCGCTGCTCTGCCACAATCACTATCCTCTCATCATAAAACACCGTCACTGAGAACACAGCGATCCTGCATGAATGACAACAGAGAAATGAGCGCGTGCGCGCGCGTGCGCGCACACACACACACACACACACACACACACACACACACACACACACACACACACACACACACACACACACACACACACACACACACACACACACACAAAAACAGGGAGAGGCTGCAGTTTCGTTGTATAACATGCAATGACAAATAAAGAAATCTAATCTAAGTGTGTTCAAAAGATTGTTCAGTTTGGAGGGATATACAACACTGTAAATATTTAAAAAATATCACAAAATTATTATTCATATGCATCCATGCACCAGTATGTGGTGGACTTGTACACAAACGCAAAGCACACTGGCTCACAAGAAGCAGTCAGTGACTCACCGCCCCCTGTAAACTGTTTTGACAGGCTCCACTGCCAGCGCGGTGGCCACCAGGTCGTCTGCGTTGTGGCGTCGCCCACTCACCATCAGCAGCCCCTCGATCTTCCCCACAACAAACACCAGACTGCCCTGTGGAGCAAACAGTTCAACTCAGTAAGGAAAACCAAAGTCTCGGTTTATTTCTTCTTTTTAATTTCCGAAAGGGAAGTCTTTATTTCAGTGTGTGTGTGTGTGTGTGTGTGTGTGTGTGTGTGTGTGTGTGTGTGTGTGTGTGTATGTGTGTGTGTCTTACCGGTCCTACAAATCCAAGCAGACCAGTCCGGGAGAAGGGAATTTCTCCTATGGGCGCTCCGGCTTGGTTGACGGGGATCACCTACAATTTAGCAGATAAATCAAAGATTTGACTCAAATGCATACAGTAAAACTCACCCTGACATTATATGTTAATCAAAATATATTATATTAATTATAATTGGGATACCACTTAAGAGTTTAGATTAGAGGTGATTAATTGTCTACAAATATTCAATTAAAAAAATGTAATACACAAAAATACACCCAAGGGCTAGTGAGAATAATTGGGAGGATACGGAATAAAGACAATGCAACAGTTTCATGAAGACTGTGGCTCCATCTAGTGGATCATTTAAGCATGTGTTCTTACCCATCCATCCATTTTCTAAACCAGTTTATACTGTGAAGAGTGTAGTGGGACAGAAGCTGATCCCAGCACACACTGACATACCTCAAATGTGTTTTTGGTGACACCAGGCAGGCCGTAGTACATGGTGCCTCCAGCCCGAGAGTTGATAACAATCTCTCCTATTTCATCCGTCTTGCACAGCTGAGGAGGCCCATCGGGTTTCACAATGCACATCAGAGCTGAAACACAATAACCGATCACAGCATTATGTATGTGTAAGTACCTGAATTCTTATAAAGGTAAGATAAAGAAAGAATGCACAGTAAATGGGGCAGCTGCTATGCCAATTAAAGTCAACTCTGGTGGCTAACCTCCAGGCATGATGTGGCCCACATCCTGAACAGTGAGAGCAGAGTTTTTGTCCTCTGTGTTCACCCTGATCACCCCGTGGCTCAGTCCGCCCATGGACAGGATGGCTCTGGCTGGTAGTGGAGCTCCTCGTGCACCAGGTCTGCAGGGAAAGCACAAGGAGAAGTGATGGTGTGAGGGAAAGAATAATAATGGGTCAAGCCGGGAGGTAGCAGAAAGGTAATACATTGTTGAAGTCTGCTGACAAACAAAACAAGTCTCAATGTGCAGTGGTTTCAGTGGTTTTATCTTGAACAAGGCAGGACATGTAAGGACAGATGAACTAAGAAAAGTATGATTCCATGTCAATACAAAAAGAAATCCCCCCTCCTTAATTTTAAGACCCACTAAATATAAGTGACTTAATGGTGAGCATTGTGTGAAAAGCAAAACTAGTTTTGCCTGCAAACAGTATCAGAGCGTCTCATCCCGGTGCATGTGAGTATGCAGAGGTTGTACCTGCGTATGGCCACAGTCAGAGCCTCAGGAGAGGTGGCACATGGACAGATCACCTCGGGCTTCAGACCGTGAGACTGAAACACATTCAGGAAGGCATCACACGACGACACGGACCCTGATAACAAACAAATGGGATAAAACACAGGTTGAAATAGTCATACATATAAGTTCATACCACAGTAGTTCTTTATTACAAGGAGCCATGTCACTCACATGGGTTTGCTCCATCAGCCACAATAAGCATACGGATGGAGGACAGGCTGCTGTCCCTCTGGTCCTTGTGGGCCATCATGGCCCAGTGGAGGTCCCGGCACTTCACCAAGGCCACACGTGCTGTCATAGGGGAAGAGGAATGTTATATGTGGTGTACTTACAGTTTGATTCATCAATTATGTGTACATTTTGTGTACTGATTCTGCTCGACTTTTGCTGCCATGTTCCAATAATATTCAACATATTGATCTTCAACGTAGTCATCATGTTTAAGTGTCTACCAGGGTGGGCGGATTGATACAAAAATATTGATACTACAGATACCTGCGTTGCCGTTTTAACGATATATTCTAGTGTAAATAGAATCTAAAAAAAAAGATTGCATTTCATCAAAGAGTAGAACTTTCTTTTTAATATTTGGTTGTACTCTTTGCTTCACATGGCCAACAAATGGTGGCTGAACCAAGGAGGATCATGTTTTAAGCTATTTCACAGCTGTGAATGATGGCGGAGGGTCAAAGCTGTCAATATATTTTCAACAAATAAATGTTTGCACTTTGTTTATAAAAAAAAAAAAAACATGTGCACATTCAATTTACAGTAAAAAAAATAAAATATTTTTGTTATTTGTCTTGTGCTGTGTTTTAACAAGCCTGTCATTAAGTAATTAACAATGGAAAGCAACATGTAAGTACAAAAGCCACTTTTAATTATAAAAAGTATCGGTATCTGCAATTCTGGCCATGTATTTTTTGGTATCGGATCAAAAAAACATTCTGCGGTAATGCCCACCACTGGCATCTACTTTTATCATTTGAAAATGTACAAAATCTATCAAAAAATAAAACTATACATATATGGAATATAAAAGTAAGATTGGACATTGGCGGAAACCTTTGTGAATGTGGACCCTCTGCACCCAGGACATGGGACATGCTTTCATGACAGCATATGGCACTGTGATGGTGTGGATTCTGTTCATGACACTCTAGAAAAAACACACATATTGTCAATGTCACCTAGTGCTACAAACCAAAGTTAAAAAGGTGAACTAGTCTGAGTATACAGTACAAATTGTTGCATCCAGCTCACCGTTAAGACGCCATGCCACATGCCCATATCCTTCTTGCAGTCCAACACGTTGACCAGTGTCTCCCCTAAGACAGAAAACACAAAGACACGTCAGCGAGGATGTGTGCAATCAACAGCTAACTGTGTGAAAGATGCATTATCTTGGTAACTCAAACAATTTACATTTGTGGTCCATTAGAGTGCATATTCTCCCTAATCACGATCCTCAGCTAATCTTCTCCAAGGCGCTTCTCTGCTGAAGAGCTCAAGAGCTGAGCACTGTTTAACTTGTAAAAATCATTTAGTTCATCATCCTTACTCGTCCCTTCTCATCCTCACACACAGAAAGAGGGTTAGCGTAGGAGAGGCAGAGAAGCAGCAGTGGTGTAAGTTACTAGCTCTGACCTTCACAGTAGTTACAGGCTTGCGTCAGGGCTTGACAGTGGGTCAGCATGGAGATCTTGGAAACAGCAACTCCCATCACCGTTCCCTCCTTGCTTGCTTTGTACTGGTGGAAGAGACACACACACACACACACACACACACACATTTAACAAAGTTAAATAAGCATAATACCTGGAAACACACCAATAATAATAATCAAAAAAACATTTCAAATAAAGTGCATGTATAGCACTTTCTTTCAAACTTCTTTCTTTACAAAGGAGAAAGGTATTAATACAAGAAATCATAGTAGAGATTTAAAAATATTTTGAGTCAACAAAAAAAAAAAAAAGCACAATAAAACGCATAGGACAATATTAAACTGTAAGGGGATTATATGTTTTTCAAAGTCGTTTAAAAGATAACATGTCATTTACTTTCCCAAGTTTCTCATGCAGGACGGATGCAGGAAAATCAATAAAATTTTGTGGGCTAACCGGAGTAGAAAACTGTGACTGTATGCTCTGAAGAGTACCTCTATGTAGGCAGTGTCTGTGTTGGCGGTGGGGATGTGAGGCTGCCAGTCTTTGGACGGTTTGGTCAGATACTTGGTGTCTGTCACTACCCATTTCATCCTCGGCCATCCTGGTAAACATAATCACAAAGAAACACACAGAAATATTTGAGCTGACACAAGGCAAGAAAAAAGAAGTGTTTAGGTACACTCATTTGGAGCCGATTCTCTACAAGCAGAGTGACAACACATCCACCCGTTCACACACTGAAGCCCTTAATTGGTTATTCCCTTTAATGAGTGTGTACTCTAATGGCTCCCAAAGAAACAGACAGAGATGACAATGGTGCATTTGGGCTGACTGACCTTTGAACTGGATGATCTCTCCGTTAGGTGTCTTGGGCAGCCCTTTGAGACACACCTCGCTGGTCAGGGCCAGACTAACACCACAGCTGCCCAATAGGAAGCCAATCTGTTGGCTGCCTGCATCCTATGGAAAGGGACAAGGGACAAAAGACTTATGACACACATGGAGGGGCTAGTATACAAATACTGTGGCAATTAAAAACCACTCGAGCTGTCAATATATTGGTTTTGCAAATAATCCATATTTAAATATGACTATATGAGCAATGAGGCTTTATATTTACCATACAAAACGTGATGATTGGAGGCACATACATGGCATCATAGTGTAGTTAGTAAATAAAATAGCTTCTCATTTACATTTGACATAGTTTAAGTGCCACGAAATTCAGAAAAACTAAGACTGATTTGTATTTCTCAGTGATCGCCATAGAGAGCAACATCGTTACCTGTCGTGACAATGGTACCTCAATGGGCACAGGGATGACCTCAGCTAACAGGCAGCCATAAAACGCCACCCAGAACATGGCGGGGTCGCTGTTGGGATACACCAGTGCCACCTGTGAAACAAACAAAAGTTATTTTCCGCGCTCCTTAATACTTTACGTACAGAGTGGCGACTGAGAGACTCTTACCCGATCTCCAGGTTGTAGGACAGGTTCTGTCTTGGTGCCCAGTTTATTCAGCAGTGTGTAGGCCAATTTCAGACTGCGGCTCCATAGTTTTCCTGTGGAAAAAAAAAAGCCAATGATGATTTTAAAATATCCTGTTTATTTGTTTATTTACCATGTTGTATAACTGAACCAGGATAGTTCAAGTACACAACCCACTGTAGCTCCTGCAGGAAATGTACTGCACATGTAGGTGGTATTCTGCTCAAGCCAGCACATATTCATTTTCTCAAACCAGCTCATATGCAAGACATAACTCTCACATTTACATTTGGTGGACACAATATCATGAACATTAACTTTGTCGTTTACAGTCTACGTTATCCTTGCTACGGGCGGAGGTGGTGCTCACCGTATGTGAGTGTGTAGAGGGGCTTGCCGGTGATGTCCAGAGCAGTCAGGGCAGGGCTCTTGGCCTGGGTGGCCCCCCAGCGGGCCAGGGCAGCCTGCAGAGCAGGGGGCCAGTTACTGACAACTCCGAGGGGCTCCCCCTTCACCGGGATGATTTGACGTCCCTCTGGCTTCGGGGTGTTGGGGTCAGGCTGGGGCACTGGACAACAGCAGAGGTACGGATAAGAGGGGGAGACAATAGATGATTAGGAGAAGCCTTCAGCATGTAACAATATGTTGCAATATAGTGTAGTTAGGTTCAAATATAGAGATATTGTTGAACAGACCACGTAGGAAGGTGAAACTCAAGCTTGATAAACGTGCTCACGTGACTAAGTGAGTGCGTATACCTGCGATTATTTCAGTTCAACACATTTTTTTTTATTACAAAAAGACAAACATAATGCATAAGCACACTTTGTTGTCTCACCTTCTACAATTTCCTCAGAGTCATCTAGGAAGAATTCGCTGAGTGGTGGTCTTTTCGGCCGTTTGAGTGTGTTCAACAGCTGCTGGATCTTAGTGGACACCCTGCTGTTGACAGGCACGCCTGGACAAACAACAAGGCAACAGCCACAGTGAGAAACAACCCAAATAACACAAGCACACACCCACTCATGCAATTCTATTGTATCACAAATACTAATCTACTTTATCACTCGCACTCTCACACAGAACCCTCGGCACTAGCACGCAGTCGGGATCAGATTCAGCAGCAGGAAGGAGTCAAAAGGGAAATTGGTAGGAGACACAGATTGGACCATCTTTAGGGAAAATCAAGTATAGGAGGTTCTCTACGTCTAAACCTATGACACGAGACAGATATAGAGACAGCGAGACAGACACCAGGCTGGAAAGCAAGCTGATTTGGGGCTCTTCAGCGTCCCTCCCCCTTCCCCTCCCCCGATTTCGATTTATATTACCTTTGCTTTTTCCTTTTTTAAATGAAAGTCAAGACAGGGACAGGATTAATGGACCCAAAAGAAAGAACAAAACATATCTGTGATTAGCAACATTCACAACACAGTGAAATGAGGATAATGTTGAACAAGGGCAGATGGTTTATTGATTTGAACTCTCCAATCAGTTTCGTCACTGCAATGCTGTGAGCCACACACTCAACGCAAGACAGAAAACGTCACTTAAGTGCCATGATTAGCACATGAAATAGGTTTGACCTCCAATCTGAAGAAGATCGATAGCCAGATGACAGTAACCAAGTTCAACATGTAGAAAACTACTGTGATTTTTCTACTTTTTTTTAGTGGAAATGTACACCGACACCACCTCCGGACTTTTATAAAGATCTTGGCTTGAGTGAGTGTACCGTCAGCAGTCTCGATCATGCTGGAGCGGCTCTGCCCACGGCTCATGCCCCGGACGGCTGGAGGCAGGTCCACCCTGGACCCTCTCTCCTGGGGAGTGGAGGATGTCACATCTGGGGGGACGCTGTTTTCTGGAAGAAAAGAGAATGTGAGAGTCATGACTGGGAACAACAGCCAACAAACACTGTTATTATTGGAGCTATTTGTCAGTGAAGTTTACCAATGCGTGTGATGGCCAGTATATCAGCCAACAAGGAAGCAGCAGGTTGGGGCTGTGGCTGGGGCTGTGGCTGGGCCTTGGGCTCTCCATGGGAGAGGGTGGAAGACGCAGATGAGGACGTGGAGGAGCTTTGGACTGAGCGGTTGATCCAGTAATCGGGGCTCTGCAGGCTCTGAGCTAGCACTGCACTGAGAGCTGCCTTCCTGCGCAGTGAGCCCTCATCCTCTGATGCAGAAGATGTGTCTGATGGGAAGAGAAAATCCTGAATATTTAGATGTCTTTTACACTATTTTGCCCCAAAGAACACATTTATAATTGTCTAGCCCTCCTTGAAAAGGGTATCAATAGGTAGAAGTCAGCTACAGAGCTGCATCCCTACAGTTGGCAGGGATACAATTACGTGTTGAGACACGTAATTTTCCAGAGGGACAGCTACCCACTGGGTGTGATAAATCTAGTTTACCTGGAGGTGTGCAGGTATCTATGGGAGACTGGACAAAGGCTGAGCGTCTCTTGGTGGGCATGGGTAGCGCCATCTTCTCTTCTTTGTGTTTGGCCAGTGCTGCCTGCACAGCCTCTGTATGGATGTCTATATTAACAGCAAGAAAAAAAACAGAGAGGGACAAATAAGTGAGGTAGACAAACAGAACAAAAGAGAAAAATATATTGAAAAGAGTAAGTTGATATTTATTTAATGATTTTGTTAAAGTGTGTGTTTTTTTATGTACGCTGTTTACCTGATCTGTAGCGGTCGTCCCTGGCCCCTCCACTGCGGTGTGCGCGGTGGTGTCTGGAGGCTGAAGATGTGGAGGGGCCCGGGGCCTCAGGACTTGGGCTGGGGTCAGCACTGTGACCGGGGGAAAGCTGTACATCTGGCAGAGACAGATCCACGTCTACGGAAAAGAAGCAGGTATGTGCAAAGTCAACGAAAACACACGTAGGGCAACAAAGAAACACAATCTTTCGGAACGTTGCACACTCTTGCTTCACATAATGCCATTACAGCTTCGTGTAGGCATAAATATTATATTAAACTCAGAGAAGTTCTCTAAATTTAGCCTCGCTACAGAGCCTCTGAGCATGAAGTGAAATAAGGACATGTACTTGACGGATGTTACTTATACTGTTAACGCAGTACATGAAACTAGGCTAGATTCAGGCAACTATATTTTTAGTCAACTCCTCTCAGAGGGCCTGGGCAACACAGTCCCTGTGTGGACTATGGTTCAGAGGAATAAGGACGCCGGGTGGGACGGGTGCAGGAGGAGGAGGTGACCTTAGCAGCTCCAAAGCTTCCCAATACCTGCCTTGACATCCAGGGTGAACCCACTAACAACCAAGCTAATTTAATTAAATACTAAATATAGAAATTATCCATATGGGATTTAGATTCCTGCAGTCCTTTTTCAATTCCCTGTGTGCGTACTCACTTCACATGTATCGTGTGGTAGCTCAAGCCAAAACAGGCCAAGGTTAAACTAGCAGGAAAGGAAGTTAAGTATTCCTCTTTTTAAAATGAGCTTACAGTGACACATCAAGAAAAATCTTTCGTGCCAATGCTAATGTGGTGCAATTCTTCCTGAGGAAGCTCCACACCCTCATGTGAGTCAGCTGAACATATCATCTTACCAACGAGGTGACCGGCTCACAGTTGTACTGTGAAACTCTGGTACTTCTCTACTTATGTGACTGCTTGACAATGGTAAATTGGTTCACCTCTGAGCCACACAGTGGTTCTGGGTTATTCTGTGGGTTTTCTACAGCGCTGCCATTTTTAGAGAAGTTGTTTGATGTTACTCTATGCTTTGTTATCAACTGTGCAATTCCAATTTTAGCCACTAGAGTGCCACAGAAAGCCAGAAATTCTCTTTGACAGTTTGGACAAAGAGAATTACAGTCACACTGGATATTCAGTGATGCTGAAAAACTTAAACCATACTGTTCTTTCTATGTAATTCTCCAGACAGATGGGGGGAGGACCATTAGCTCCAATGATACGTCCAGCTTAGCAAACTCACGACTTGATGAGTACTTGTGATGCAATTACTTTAAGTTTCCGCATCTCAGAATGACCAGCACCAAAATGCTGACAGGAAGATGAAGATCACGCAGGGAAGAGAGAAAGAGTGCTTAGAAGTGGAATAAGGAAAAGCAAAGAGCAGAAGAAGAGTTGGCCTTACTTGGCAAATGGGGGACATATGGGGCCAGCAGTTTGGCTCTCTTCTTCTCATAGCCCTTCTGCGTGATGTCACCTAGGAGAGAGAACAGCGACGCCACACCGTTATGTTAGTCATAATTATCACGCAAACACCGTACAACTGCGCACACAGACACACACAAACATAAACCAGATGAAGTACACACAACACTCCTCTGACACACACACACACAAACACACTAATAGCTAATACGTGAGCCGGGGTTGAGTCATAATAACAATCCTTTAAACCAGATCTACTAAACTACACATGTTGACGGCTCAGTCCATTTGCAACTAGGCAAGGAGATAACGCCATTGTTTAGCCTTACATTAGCCCCAGTGAATAAACATGATGAGTGCACAAAAACCTCCTCCAGGCAGCGAAACCCAAATATGATTACGGCAACTAGCAGATAACCAAGCGTGGCAGAGAACAATGGCAAATCTGAGGGCTATCGGGAACATTTGGGATAGCAAGCGGAGCAAAAAGGAAGCCATGTGAGCCGGTTTCACATGGGACTCTGCGATTTATCTCCTTCACCCCCCCCCCCCCTTTTTCCCACTGTAAACTCAGCCCCACCCCTTCCTCATTCGGCCTTGGACTCCCACTGCTACCAGAGTTTGTTGGAGAGCAACAGAGGCAAGCCAAAGTCTACTTAACCGGGACCCCAAAACACACAGTCAAACATGCATGCAAGACACACCTTATACAGGTCAGTAACACACATACCACACACACACTCCCCTTGTATACACAAACAAACCCCACTACTGCAAACTCTCTCAGTTATTCTTCTTCCTGTGTGTCCAGTGATAAGACAACCATATGCTATGTCAAGTGCAAATGTGATAAAGGACCGCTCAGCCTCAATCCCGGCACCTTCTCCACACTTTGACCAGCGACGACAAGGAAACCAGACAACTCGGAGGACGAGAAAATCAAAGATAACAGGGAGGAGAGGGTAGTGGGCGATGAGGTGATAAACACACGGTGAGAGTCACTGGCAGAAGCCAGAGCGAACACAGATCGGTGAGTGTATGAAACAACAATGGAAAGAAAATGGGGGGGGGGGGGGGGGGGGCAAAGTTCAACAGCAGATTGGAGGGTGGTGGGCTGGATAAGCCGGCACTGGGGTGGGGAGTCCCATGTGTGGGTCAGATTGTGTGTGTTAAAGCATTCTCACACTCCGGTCACTATCTGGTGTTTGCCTGGAAAAACAACTGAATCAAAAAAACAAAACAAAAAGAAGCTCCTTTTAGGATTGAGTATGTAGATTGGCAGTGTTCGAGTTTAACAGACTTCTATTTCAGATCCTTCCCATGCAGGAAATTCTTGAAGTTTCACAACACTGTGAAATCATGGGAAACGGGGGGGAAGAGGGAGGGAGCGGAGGGAATACACATTGTTTACAGAGAAGAAAAAAACAGCAGAAGTCAGAGACAGTTTGAGAGAGCGCACGCGTGTGATTAAATGCTGAGTGCTTTGTCATTCTCTGCTTACTGGTAGAATAGATATAAACACACTTCAATCAATGCAGATGCAGATGCAGATGCATGGATTTAAGTGTGCATTTTATACCACTTTGAGCTTTTTGATAGTTCCAGCACCTTATTTAAGACAAAGCCGGGTGAAGCGCTGGTTACCCTGGATCATTCTCTGCATAAGAAAGCTCAAATGGGGTGACCAGCAGTCAGCTCTGCCTTCATGCCTGGGTACACACACTGGCCTTACATTTAGTTGCGATGAAAAACACAGCAGCAAATGTCCGTTCCAGTCACTTTTTCTTAGTTTGTCCTTCTCTTAGGCCCGGGCTACGGGCTAGGAAAACACTCGCAGACAGACATGCAAATACAGCAATCAGCAGCAGATTGATTGTGCTGGACTGGAACGTCATTGTTGTTGGGAGATGGGGTTCTGTCAAGCCTAGTCCTGGTGTCACAAGTGGTGCCCGGAGGGGAGGAAGGGAGGGATGGAAAGATGGAGGGAGGGAGGGTCATTAACACAGACAGAGCAGAGTCTGTATTAGTGTGAGGGCATAACAACAGGCGTGGACTGGCACGACCACACTGGCTTTGTAGCCGGCAGTGGGCAGAGACACCGAGGGCTCTGGGTTTGAAAGAGTGACTCTGACAGCTGCTTCAAAACAGAGGCAAAGCTGTATGTTTTGAGAGCAAGAATGTGGTGTTTTGAGTGCGAGCATGAGTAAAACAGTACAGTGACTCTCTCTGTGTGTGTGTGTGTGTGTGTGTGTGTGTGTGTGTGTGTGTGTGTGTGTGTGTGTGTGTGTGTGTGTGTGTGTGTGTGTGTATATGTATAATTTGAGGTCGGGGGACAGGATATGAGCGTTACCCCACCCTGGGTATGCGCTGCCAAAATCGTCTCCCTGTGTCTGTCTGGAGAAGGAGGAATGTGCTGATCGGAGAACATCATGCTAACAGAGAGGGCCAACTGGACAGGACAGCTCGCCCACTGGCCAAAAACTCCTCTGAGGTGCAGGAAGAAACAATATTTGTGTGTGTGTACATGTGTGTGTATACACAGCTGCTGCAGGTTAAGGGGTGCTACAGTACGCTACAGGAGTGAATGCTAACTGAGCCCGGAGCAGAGTTGCATTACAAGCCTCCTCTGTGAGATGTGTGTCAGTGTGTCAAACCGGGATCATGTGCGTTTTTGTTGTCCGGGTCAACATTGTAGTAATAGTAGAGGCAGGTTTAGAGAAGCGTGTGTAAAAAATGTCTCTTCGACGTATAAATTCAGTGACAACGGTCATCTACTTTCTGTAAGCAATCATCGTGATCCTTCCTCCTGTCACACAGGCGTTATTAAAGTGTGTCTTCATCAAGTTGGTTGTGTAAACAGGGCCGACCAATGTGGCCGTTTCAGAGCTTGTTCGAGTGAAGATGACGGTGACCCTCTGACTCTTCCATTAAACTACTGCTGTTGACCTCTGACCTCAGCATGAGCCAAACAGAGGGCTGATCCTCTCACAGCTGACAGCAGAGGGGATAAACACACGCATAACCAGCATTCCCTGTCACACCGATAATTATCGTAGAGAGCTACATTATGACAGAGAGGGATTTTACAGTACAAGTCGTGAATCCAGGCATTATGAGGCCAGTTTTAATCTGCACTGGCATTCTCCAGCACATTAACAGCCTTTTGTGTTTGTGCTGTTCGCTCACCGTCAAATATATCTTTTAAGATGTATACAAATCTGCTGCTAAATTCTTGTTAATTCTGGTTTTCACAAGTGACTTTTTAAAATTTAAGCATATATGTGCTTGTTCCAACTTTGCCTTGAAAGAGTAATTTTCAAACTTCCCGAGATGGATTAATTAAACTGGTGGGTCTATGATATTAGGGGCCCACTACATTCAGATTATGGTTTACGTGAAAGGAATCTATCTGAAGCATTAGCTGTCCAGATGCAATAGTACTTCAAGGGTACTAACATTATTGTCTTAGTTGTTTCCATTGGCTTCTCCAAGCAGCTGATATGTTGAATCATATGACACACACAATCTCGCTGACACACTTAAAATGTTGTTTCTTAGGTCTCTATTAACAATGGACTGAATATTTGGCCTTCTCAAACAAACCTACAGAGAAACACAAAACCACATCAATGGTGAATAAATGATGAGTAATGAACAGCACACAGTCGGAGAGGGCTGGGAAGGAAAGACTGAGTTATGGTTATATACACACGCTGTGCGTGGGGGGGCTACACAATGAAACTCCTAACCCGAAGCACCTAAAACCAAGACTCCAGGTCATTCCTCAATATGTGAAATTAATATTGGAATTTGAAAGGATTTTTTTTTGGTTGGGGTTAATAATCTGAACAAACACTTTCCAGCTGCCACTATCAGCAAACAGCACTTTGGCAGAAGTCTCAGACGTCTACACAAAACTCCAACAACAAAGCCAGTGTGCTTCCCGGCTATTCTTTCAATCAGAGTAACACTTGCTGCCAACTTCTATACTGCGACGCAGTGCTCCTTTTACTTCTTAACTGATATGACTTGACTCGTGAAAAACTGTTTTCAATTTTAGAAAATGCTTCTTTCCCATCTGTTTTGTGGTCAGAGGACATTTTCTTACATTTTAAAGCCCACTAGCAATTTGAAAAAGCAGGAGTGAAAGAACCTTTAGTTGTTTTTAAAGTATGCGGAAGCACCCTGGGTTATAGATGAAAACACTCCCAACAGGGAACCAAAACGATACGAACGAAGAGCCAGCACGGTATCCAGGGGGTTTCAATACCAGTCAGAGGTCTCTGCTGGGCTAATGTTTCCTCTCATAGACAGAGTGATGAGCTATTAGTTGATGCCATCAGACAGGAGAGAGTGTAGACTCTACTGAACACCTGCCCATCCACCAACCTGCCCAACACACACAGGAACAATCAGATCAAAGCCAGTAAAGTACAGCAGAGGTGTTGTGGATACTAAATAGCTTCAGGAATCAGCTGATTAGCTCCCAGCACCCTCAACGTCAGTAAGATCGCATACGAACAAAAGACACTGAGCCAGTTTTCCGCTTCTGGATGTGGCAACAACATGGATATTTTTATCTCACTTAATATGGTTTGTCGCTTTCTGTTAATTTTGCAAGCAAAGACCACCTCCTCCTTGCGCGCGCACACACACACACACACACACACACACACACACACACACACACACACACACACACACACACACACACACACACACACACCACCCCCCCACCCCCCCCCCCACCCCCCCCCCACCCCCTGGTGGAGTACTGTAATTACTGTGGTCAGATTATCTGGAGGCATCCAGCTCCGGTTAGAAGCAACATGACTGTTTCTGTCGCCCACCATTTCCTCTTGCCTCATAGTATCAGTTCCTCTCCCTGCAGGCTCACACAGGTTACTGAAAAACACATGACTGTACGCAAAGACAAAGTCAATGAGAAGAACTACCTACATTACACAGATAGATAAATAAATGTTGTGAGAATCTCCCAGCGTTCACACTTTTGGGTTTTATCCTTATCTGCAATCTGAGATTACATTGACCCTAACAGATTACACCGCTCCGTCTGGACATTAGTGTGGACTTCAAAAGGATAGCTGACATAAATGTCTGAAGTGAGGCTGTCCTCCAAGCCCGTAACGTAGAACTATTTTCTAACTCTGAGGTCATGGTCGGGTTTTTAGCCAGCGATACAAAGCCGTCTTTGTTTGTCAGTGGTTTATTGTCTTGTGATAAATGAGATGCTAAAATGCAACGCTGTTACAACTCAATCTCACGAGATAGCAACAAGAGAGAGACGGTCTCGTGTAGGGTCTTGGTGAGCACATGACAGCGAGAGGACACACAGAGCAAAACCACAAACAGAAATTCTCACACAAAACAGTGACAGTACTTACATTTACATACCAAAACACACAAACACAGGGGCTGAGAGAGGAACCAACGTCACCCACAGGATCGTATTTATAGAGCAGAAACACAAAAACAACGAGCAGGCTGTGCTGAGCACACGGGTAAATAGCACTCGGCAGGAAATGCAAATGACTGAGTCTGACACCAAGGCCATTTCATGGCACCTGGACATTAGTTTAAGTAGATGTTACAAGTTCATCTCCATAGCTCATGCTCTTCAAAGGAAGCAATTAAGACAAGAAGAAAAATAGTAAATTGACATACCCCAGATTTGCATTCTCATATACGATTTATTCTTTAATTTTTCATTTTAATACTGTGAACTGGCGCTGAAACAATTTGTCAAGAAACATTTCATCGTTTCATCTTAAAATTTAGAGGATTCGCTCCTTATCTTTGTCTTAGGTGATGGTAAATTGAGAACCTGCAATGAGCATTTTTCACATTTTATAGACTAACAACGAATTTATTATTAAAGATAATAAAAAGCCAATTTATTGATACATGAAAATCATCATTAGTTGGAGCCCCACTGTGAACACTGGTTTGATCAGGTTGTATGCATTTTAAGACTTGTTTTGTCAATTGTCATCTTCACAGTATCAAAACAAATGCAGAGAATTTTGTTAATTTATCATTTTCAATACATAAAACAAAATGTAAATGACCAATCTGTATTAGGTTGGTTGGTTGAAAATGACCAGAAGACTGAACAGGCCTCCACAGCCTTGACTGTGTCTGTTGGGACTCAGCAGCTGAATCACAGTTATCAAATATCAGCAACAATCAGGTCTCAGCCGAGGGGATCATTTGTTCATGTCTGGAAAGAGATTGAAACATTTATACAAAGGCCTCTCCACTCCAGGACCAATGTTTTCCACTCCAGCAGTTTTCCAAAAGCAGGCCTACAATTCCTCCGGGACCCAGTTAGCCCCATGCGGGGGTTTTCTGGCAGACACGGAGGATGAAGTAATCTCTAGATGGAAGAAGAAATCTTCTTGTGAAAAACTTAAAAGAGAAGAATAAGCAGACTGAGATCTGCATGTTGTCACAGATCGGTTCAATTGGAAAAACTCCAATGTGGTGTAACAGCTGATGATCAAAGATGTGTAACACCTGTGTTCGCCATCGCAGAAGGTAACGAGTTAAGGGAGTGAGCAGCACAGCGGATGTAACAAAAGGTGTGTAGGTGGTACCGAAAAATCTAAGTGAAACCATGTCAGAGGCACTGGCAGGAAAACAGCAAGGTGGGGCTTAGAGGAAACTAGAGTATAAGATGAAGACAAAGACTCACAAGTACATAACACATCAAAGTCACAATCACATATTCCTTCAGCAAAGCCTCACAAACACCTTCATCACTGTAAGACACACGTCATGCATACAAACAAGCACACGGACACACACATGCTGGCCAATTTGAAAATCAAACTCAAACACCTAATCGTTTCATCACATTAGACCTTCCTGTACGGGATGAAAACACTTCAGCTCGATTGTGTTACTAGGGTCAAAATAAAGACTGGGCTATATCCACAATCAGACTGGACAGTTAGCATCCTGGAGTTGTTTTTGCCAAATAAATAAAACTAATGTTCCTTCCAAGCTTTTAAAGCATTCATATTCTGTTTGAGTGCAGACTGAGCACTGCCCTACTTCCTCCATTACTTATAATACATTGTGCATTTCATATTGGCAGAGACAGCACTCTTGAGCCAGCTGTGTGAGTAAAGTGGAGTTGTGAGCCAGGGTTCAGTAACAGCATTGAGAAAGCCAAACTAAAAATGTCTTCCATAATCCAAGGCATATCACTGATGCCTGACTCCTTACCTTACATCACAATTTGACAATCACCTCTCATCAGTGCTGCTCATCTTTCCATATATACTTTCACACACTGATTTGGGTGACAGTATTTCCCAACAACAGATGTGCTGTATAATCAGTGATAAGCTGTTTTATAGAAACTCAGAGGAGCACATGACTTCATCAAAGTGATAAGACTGGTGAGCAACTGCAGACGGTTCAGAGCCGACGTCAGACAACGGAGGTCAGACAAGTGGGTCGTATGTTAGTACCAGTAGAAGGTTAAAGTATTTAGTTCTCCAGTCGGGCTGCCTTTAATCACACCTTAATGAGCTGTTAGATAGCAGATTGCATGTGTGTTGTATCACTGTGGGTGCACACCTGAGTGAGACTACCTAAAGTCAGAGGCCAAATCCCAAATCGATTCCATGTCAGATTAGCTAGCTCCCCTGCCGCTCACTACATCATCTGTCACTATGCATGAAAAATTGCTTTAGAATAATAGTGATTGGAGCGCATTAGTAGCCGGGTGGTCACAGTGCACGCCATCTAACCACAGTGTCCTGGGTTTGATTCCAGCCTTGGGTCCTTTGCTGCATTCCATACAGTTCTCTCTCTCGCTCTCCACCATAAGCACTGTAATAATAGGATTAAGTAGTCAGCATTAATATTATTAGTAGCACCTGTGCTTTTTTTGTACTATGACAAGTTAAAACTGTCTGGTGTGAGAAAAAGGCCTATTCCGCTGTATAACTCGACCTGTGCAAGTCATTTTGTCACTTTCTCTTCTAGCTTGTTTATTTTAAGTGTAACCAGGTCAGTAGGGCGACTCGGACTTCATTCATCGCGCTGTAAATAACAACAGAGGAGACACTTATGTAGACCGAGGCGTCCTGGCTGGTTACCTGCATGACGGACCAGTGTTTTCGGCATTGCTGGTCTCCAGAGTGTGCTGAGCAGTGAAAGCGAGTCAGCGGTATCGGGTTGCACTGTGGTGGTGTAGTAGTTCAGAGTGATACAGGGGTTAGAAGTGTGCAACAGACCTGGTTCACTGAGACTTACACATCAACTGAATTGACATCTGTCTGTTCTGTCGTCCACATGTTGTCCAACACCTGCCATACAAACTGAGCTTGGCTTAGCAACACCCTGTCTATGTCTCATCTCTCGTAGACATATGCACCAATGATGCTCCTTCACTGCTTAATTGCTCATGGGTGATGGGTTAAAATAGGACATTAATATAGGAGGGATTTTAACCAGGCAGCTGACTCATTAAATCCCTATTATGAGCTCATAACAAGAAAGGGGGGTGGCCTGTGAGAAACACTCCCATCCTGAGGTGTTGAGTCTATAGCTGACACTAAAACCACTCTTCACTCTGTGGACAGCTCATGGTTCCTGACCTCCCACTGCCGCCCACCGCTCACAGTCATTAAACAGCCTGTCATCATGATGGGCATCTTTCGCCGCGCTGAAAGTGTGGGGACGTTCAGCAAGTGTAAAAGAAAATGTGGTGTAAAATTGGTCTGTCAAAGCTCTAGAATACACAAACCTTTTTGCGTCAGTGAAAACACTTCACATGGAAGTGAAGGTGCGAGGTTCCAGGGTGATGTTAGTGAGGCGGTGTTAGCAACAAGCTACTCGCTACAACAAAGGCAGGTTAGGGGATTAGGTGGGGGAGTACTGACTGAAGGAAAGGTGAGAGACTTAAAAGTGCAGCAATTAAAAGCTGGTTTGTTCCGGATCCGGAAAACACTAATAAATGATCGCCATGTTTTTTTGGAGGGAACGCAGTCTTACAGGCACACTCTATGCTTTCTATGTAACCACAATTATTCCAAAATGGCTGAGTGGTTTTAGAAAACGATGTACAAATGTACAGTAGTATGAACATAGTTGTGTAGAGTCAGACATGACGTTCTCACACACAGTTTAAAGAGAAAGCTTTGATGGATAATCTTAGGATATAACTTTAATTCTAAAGGCTGTTTCATCACAATCACAGCCAGCTGATTATAATAACATCCAAACAGCAGTCATCAGTGTGTCGTCAGCATCTGTGGGAGCATGTAGCACAACACACACCTGCTGTAGATCGAAGGCCTCCCACTGATACAGGAGTGTGTCGATACACTGTCACTACTGGCTTATTTTAGGCCCCACAAACCATCTAAACAGAGTTAAATTCAATGCTAGTATGACTAAATGTAGTCCAATATTCATAACAACAGTAATGACTATATAGATCACACTTAACAGCAAACAACCAAAAAGCAAATCTCCAGGAAAAGACTGTCGCTGTTATTCTAAATATTAACCTAATGCGTCCATTCAGGGCTATGAACATACAATACATACAACATTGTCCGTGCTATTGACAGTTGAGGACTAAGAGGTTGAAGCCCCACCCATTCGATGTGTTTTCATGGCATTTGTTTTAGTTGAATTAAAGGGGTCGACGACTTCAAGCCAAGCTCCAACACAATGTGTTCTGAGGGGCCAAGAGTGGAGATACACATCAGCTTCCTCTACTTCTTCCTGCTGCTACTTTTTTTGATAACCCTTTGGCTCCGCACAAGAATAAAGGAAGAGAACTATTCAAATGTAGGGCACCAATCCAAAAAGAAAAGAAATACAACTACCCAATAAGTGACCGACGGAGAGAGCAGTTGACCTTTTGGAAACTTTCATTGTACACATACAGTAGGACTGCTTTACCCCTGAGCTCTGGTTTCCCATCAGCCCTTCCTGTGACGCAGGCCTGCGCTCTCATATATAGAAACTGACCAGCTGCTGAGAAAATACCCTGTGTTCTACAAAGGCTGTAATGATGAGCTGATCAGCTGAAGAGCCCAAATAAGAGACAGAAAGGGACTTTTAGCGACATGATTTACAACAGACAACAGATTTATGGTCAGAGCTCTGGTCATTTACCCAGTCATAGTTACTAATGTTTTATTACTAAAAAGGGAAAACAATGTCTTTAATGATCCAAATATCAGAAACATCCCTTTAGCCTCCTTTAAAGGACCCCTCTATTCTAAATCTAATACAAACCATGTTGACATTTACAGTGACATAATAGTAACATGACCAAATATTCACTTAGATGAAGTACTTAAACTCATAGCAACATTTCACCAGTAATAATGTTAAGTATGCACAATCTTTAGGCAACATTCTAAGAACATCTAAAAGCACCGGTATGATGCTTTAACAATTAGCAGACCTATAGCAACTCTCACCATGAGTCAGACAGCCGGCTGATTGGCCGAAGGAGGGCCGTTCTCATTTGGCCGCGGTATTTCCCACACAACCCACGGACGTAACAGTGACCCACATGTAGCAGCCAAAGCATCTAGCGGTTGGATGTGCAAGTGTTTGCTACTGGCTGCCTGTCTACTAGCCAGGAACATTAGCCTCAGCGAGAGAGAAATGCACACAATTAGGACTGACTCCTTGGGACTTCGAGAGGGTGGCCTCCGCTGCAAATAATGGCGGAGCTTTTGTGTCAAAGAGACGCTTGTTTTCTCCTCCTCAGGCATGAAAGCGAATTTGTCTTGCCAGCCAGGTCTATTTATATTCACAAGAGCATTCTTCAGCATTAACACAGTCACATGGCCCGCCAGGCAGCGGATAGCCCTGGCAATACATTTGAGGGACTTTGCATCAGCTCCCACAGTCTGACAACAACAAAAAGACACAACAAGATTTCTGTTTTGCTATCAATGAGTTCGTCATTTTAGCCTAGGAGGCTATAAATCAGTCAATATTTTGTGGTGTGTCACAGCCTGGGCCCCTGACTGAATGACTGCAGGCCACAAAAGCTCAGAGCAGTTGCGCAACGCAACGTCAGAGAGGAAGCGTCACCGTCACCGTCAGCCCAACTGGGATTACAGGTCGGTCAAGCGGTGAATCAAGGTGGTTCTTGTACACAGATGGGGATCAAACTGGGGTTTGATATCACGAAAATCCCCAGTCATTCTTTACTTACGATGAGTCACAGTTTGCATCAAAACTGAGTAAACAGCCCGGTGAGACAAGAGGCTAAAACAGGTTCTCTCACTTTGTGCTGGATGGATGTGCCCCGAGAGAAGAGAGGACACGCCTAAATACAGTGACTCACGGATTTACAACAAGCAGGACAACTGTTGCAGTACAACAAACTGTAAAGTACATAGGTAGGCTACAATATCACGTCAATAGATGAAGGATAGTACTGAGTGTAATAGACTGTAGGTAACTACATTAACTTGTCTACACAGGTTCAAGCGTGTAAATGTGATTAAAAACAAATACAAATAGTTTTGTTTCACCAGATGAACTTCAATACATAAGAGTGGGAGAGTTAATTTCATGGAACATCAGTCTGAAGGTTTTATATGTAATACTGCATACATTTAGCATACGCTAGCTGCCATATTGCCAAGCCCTGCCTGACACCACATGTGAGCTAGTTCAACAAGTTGAGCATCTTCTACAGCAGAAAGAGATGTGCCGGTCTGGAGGGGGGATGAGTGGGATGTCAATACATCTCTTGGCTCTAATTCAAAAAAGGAGGCCGGTTGGCTTTTTTTTTTTTTTCTTCCTATGCATGCCTCAACTTCTACCAGGGCAGCGTAAAGAAGTCACGCTTACCAACCACACACACCCACACCGCTCTGTGAGGGCGTCCTGATATTTAATGAGAACATGTGAATAATTCAGACTACAACAGGTCTGGAGGAGGAGGAAGAGGGAATGCAGCCATCATTAACTATTCACAGTATAACAGTATTACAACACAAATTTGAACGCGCAAACAAACACACTAACACACATTAAGAAAGACCTTTGCCAAGACAACCATCTGCTTGGACCTGAGGCCCTGGCTCCGCAGCTACAAGGAAGATGATTTGTCCATTTTTTGGGATTCTTGACTTATTGGGCACTAACAGAAGAATAGCCAAACATCTATATCTCTCTACAACAGAGAAATAACACACTGCTCAAAGCTCATTTAAATGCAGGGAGAAATTATAGTGGCAGGTTTTAAGTTCAACAAATCAATTTCACTGTTTATCATCAATCTTTAACAATGATTCTGTTACAAAACGCTCATGAGGAGGTGTCGTAGTTCACAGTTGTTACTATGTCTAAATGCATAAGAAGATCCTTTTTTTATTACAGCATTGTGTTCCAGTAAAACACTACAAAACACACAGGAAGTAGTCAAGTAGTCTGTAACTGCGATGTTCCTGATTTGCTTTGTCTGGGGACATTTGTTGCATGTCATCATCCCCTTTCCACTTGTTTCTAGTGTCTCTAGATGGTCAATTCAGGTGACGTGTTCTAACATTTGGTAGAGCTTGTTGCAAAAAAAAAAAGCATGTTGTATCAGGCCTGCAAGAGCCAAATGCTGCGAAATTATTTTAATTTGAGAAAAGATTTCAGCTTTTCAATCAGCGTGAAAGACCCTTATTCCTCTTTTAGACCTCCAGCTTGTAAACAAGAGCTCTGCACCACATGAGCTTCAGTTTGAGGAAGTATATCACACGTCTGTAAATCGGTCTCAAAATAAGCACTTTGTCCAACTATTGACCAAAACAACAGTTTGCTGTGTGTCCTGTTAACACAGAGAGATACAAGATATCCTTTCACAGTCTTCCTCCCTGGTTGGGAAGATAGTCTTCCTCAAGGATCCATCAGTCTTCGTCCTGCAAGTCGTCACTGGTGACTCGGGTCAGGAAGATGGATGGCTGATACAGATTGGGTCCATATCTGTGCAGTCATCCTCTGCCGTCTCTCTTCATACAAAACTGAGCCAAGCCTGCTTCTGTTGCATCTGAAAGCTGGCTGGCTGGTTAACTGGCCTAGAAAGGAAGCAACTGGTAACAATCTGGTCTCTCTGTCTGCACACACTGATCCCAGATGCTAACAAAGAGTAAAACGTTATCGCTTCATAAACACAGACAAGCATGTGCACCAGAGTCAGTGTTCCTGAGTATTAAAAGAAGACTTCATTTCAAGTTGTATTTTAATGGCAAAACTTGCCGATGACCACCAGCTACTAACTCACCGACGAAAAACTAATCTGTGTTGAATTCTGCTTGTGTCAGTAACATCAGACTTCTGTACAACATGCCGGACACATGGTGCGGGATGTCAACCAGGTAGGCTGGTTCCAGGGAAGAACCAGACATGACCTTCTCCCGCTGGCTGGCTCAGCTGAGAGATTGCACGGTGAAAATGGTGAACCCGTTCCCTCAGTAGTAGTACACACACACACACTACACGTCATCTTGTCAAGTATGACCAGTCACCAACCCCTCCCTACTCATCCTATAAAAAGGCAGCTAATTCCAACGTGCACACAAAGACTGGGTTCAGCTGAATGGCCTAAATGGCAGCGGAGCTCCTGGCCACGGCGGCTCAGACCAGCTGAATGGTCCTCATTGTGTCCCCATGGTCACAGGGGGCTAGCAGAACTGGGTTGTTTTTTAAGAGGCCATTTGGCAGGCCTGTGTTCTTATTCGAGCAACGCAGGAGCAGGCATTTCCACTTGGTTCAGAGGAGCACTTTGTTATGGAGCCAGAAAAATTGCCCATAAAGGTGATGGCATGCCGCAGTCCTGAAGGGGAGAGCTGGCTTACATACACATGAATTTAAAATATTGCAAACCTTAAAAATGTTTGGCTATCATTGCTAGGTGAGACAACGATTTACTCAACTACATTCAATACTACTGCAATCCAGAAAGCATTCAGCGGCTGTGTCGTCAGACAACCAATATGTGGAAAACATACAATGAGTAAACATGGCCGCCTCAAGTCTCATATGTTCCTCAACAAGATAGTGTCTTCATAACAGTTCCTGATGACAACTACATTACCACATGAGAGAGACCAAAATAAGTGATGTTTTTTACTGTAATCTATCACCACAAGCACATTTAGTGTCAGACTTGATGATTTCAAATACATATTCAGTAAATCAGTGCCTCTTAGTGCCTGGTTGGCATCTAAAATATGTGCTCATCAACAAAGGGGTGGATAAAATCCTATGGATTGTGATGTAATATATTTCCTGGAAAAATAAATGGACAAAGTAATAATGTTTAAAAAAAATAAAATAAATAAAACTTGACAGAAATGTCTTTTTCTGGCTAATCCAGCTAATTAAATACCTTCTTCACAGTATGGCAAAAGCCATCATTGGCCACAATACTATGAGCGATGCTAAAGGGATAGTTACTACAGTATAAATAATGTATAAACAATATGGCAAAATCATAGCAGACAAAATTAAATCTATCTATCTAAATTACACACACACACACACACACACACACACACACACACTATAAATGTCCTATGATGTAACTGTGGTAAATGGTCAGCCTGTAAGTTTAAACCCTTTGTAATAAATGGCATAAAACATCCCAAAAGCAATATATAAGCTTTCAATATTGGCTGACATAAGCTATAAAAAGGCATCAATTATACACCCACTCTATTATTCTTACAATTAACAGTAATTAGCTTGTAAATATGCATTCATACATTTTTTTTATGGCAGTATGACACGTAATAAAACTGTCAATTGCAAACAAACCATGTCTTACGGTCTCATTACAGGCATGATTGGAATGTTTGATCTACATTTGTATTAAGAGTCTTGCACAAATGAATATCAAATACTGGGTATCAGTTTCAGAAAACATATCACACACTCCTAAAATAACCAGATGTCCATCAGCGCGGATAAGTCGACACATAGCGGTCGCCTCGGCTGGAAGAATGTAGCCCAGGTGCCGTGCAGGAGGACAAGGGGGATGCTGTCATTGGGATGTGACAGTGGGTGTCAATGGGTATAGAGCAGGACAGGGGCTAACAGCTGCCCTCGGGGGGGGGGGGGGGGGTTGATTGCACTACGCTTTGGATGAATGAATGGTTGAGATATTTGCAAACTACACTAAATAGACACATCCATCACTCACCTAAATCCACAAGGGCAGGGCAGAGCAGACATGGCGTACACCTGACACAGGTCTCACACAGGATTGAGGGGAGTGAAATCCATGACTAGCGGCGCACGTGGGTGAACCTATAATTTACAGTTATAGCAGGTTCACGCAGGTGTGTAAGGCTCTGTGTGTACATCTTGTTGATCACTGAAGTCACACGCTATGTTAATTACTGACAGTCATTCATAACAGTCTGCGTCTTTATATGACAACAGAGCAGATGATGACTGAGAGCCCCGTCATTACACCTCAACACTGGTCACAGTGACTCACACCTTTTACTGCAATAAAACATTTTTTTTTCAGCTGAAACCTGAACACTGGAGTACAAAGATAGTAAATCATGTTCAACTGGACTGGAAGCCATCAAGTGTTCACAGACGAATTAAAAATTCCCACCATATGAAGAAGTACAACCAAGATGACAGGAGTAGGGTCAAGCAGTGATAGCCAGACCTTGCCTCTGGCCATCCAGACAGCCACACACACACACACACACACACACACACACACACACACACACACACACACACACACACACACACCTTTGGTTTTTGACATTCAATAAGTAAGCAAATGAGGAGTTTTAGTACAGAAACGAGTCTTTAAATCGACGTTTTGCTTTGAATGGTTTGAGATAAAGCAGACACGAGGAAATGGATGGGAGCCTTTCTCTTCCTCCTGCTGCTTAGCATGCACTGCTAGCTCGCGTGCCCACATTCTGTTAGCACAGAATAAGCTAGCTTTAGAGCCTGACGTGAGCTCTCAGTCAAGTATTAAAAACTGTTAAGTAGAATAAAGGGAGGACATGTACTGGTTTAATCGATGCTGGTTAGCACGAGACAGCTGAGACACATAGCTAGCTTGAAAATCTGCTATAGCATCCCCCCCAACACACACACATACACACACACATCAGCCCCCCCTCCCCTCCTTTACCTTCAGACAGCTCCAGATCCAACTCCGCCACTTGGTCTCTAACCTCTTTGGGTAGGGCGGACAGATCCACGCCGCGGTCTGCCATGACTTCGCCGATAAACACGAGTGTCGTCTGGTTGAAAAGGAAGCAGCCCGTAGAAAAAAAATAAAATAAAACGCCTTCCCTCAAGACACAAAACAAGCATCAGAGTGGGAGAGACGGTCCATCCGCACGGCTTGCCCCTCCGCCATAATGGGAAAACTCACCAACGGCAACGAGGGGTCACGTGACTGCTTTTACCTCGCCTGTACGGTAGTTCACTGCGTCCCAGAGAAAAACATACACACCGAAACTGTTGCTCCCCCTGGCGTCTCACTGGCAGAAACACACACACACACACACACACACACACACACACACACACACTTTTTACTTACATAGCGCTGCACAATTTCATCCTGTTACCCTCACTCTCATTTAACTTCCAGTGGATCTTGGGCCCCTTCAGGGAATCCCTATGGGTTCGCACACAGAAAAAAGTTGAACTTAATTATTTGGCAAGATAATAAAAGTGCGTGTAAAGATTATTCACCTTTACAACTAGGCTGTGGCTTGCAAAGGTGGAAAAACAACCAGAATATTTTACTTAAACCCGGATTAGGAATTAGGAAACTGCCCAGGGGCCCCAGACGGTACCAGGTTCACTGTGTGGTACTTTGATTAATTGCACACAATAGTAGTTGGCAAATAATAATATTAACTAATCATTTCAGCTAGACTGTTATGGACACACTAACTGATGGACACTTAAAGACTCATTTTAGCCCCATAGCAGGTCCATCTGACCCTTGTCCTACTTGAGATGAAGTACCTAACTTCATGAAAAAATACTTACAAAAAGCCAATGTGGCATCGTGATTGTAACCATTATAAAAAATAAACATACCCTTCCAACCACTTCCTCTGCAATTAAGGGCTGCTTACAAAAAGTTACGATCGTGTTTTCCTCATAAGAAACATGGACATTGTCTTATAAGGACAACAAGCTTCAAAGCAAACTTGACATAACAGCATAATTGTAGGCCCCTGTGTCACTTCTGTGACTTGAGTACAGTATAAAAACATCAACTTAAAAGCAGGGCCATAACAAGGATATAAAAAATACTGCGTCAAGAGTCCAGCCTCTAAATACACACCACCGCTACTCAGAAAACGTTATATATTTTCTACAGGTTGTCGTATTTTGTGTTTCTACAAGACCATGTTTACATGCTGTTAAAAAAACTGGTAATTTTTCTCGTACTTGTATTCCCCTGGGGTCCATGTTTACATCTTGTCAGCTGGTGTCATTCGAATATACTGCAAGCACAAAGAAACTGGGACACATTCAGAATGTTTGCGTTTAAATGGTATAAATATTGTAGTCGACTATGTGTTGAATCGACGTAAGGAGCCTAATTCGACTTCCAATCTCACAGTCTAATCGTCGCTGAGGGAAAATGTGGTTATGAAATAAAGGATCATACATCATTCATAAATAACATGGCTATTTCAGAGTTCTGTCTATATTCTCATCATACATCATATACATTTAGAATTTATGAACGTTTTTCTGTCAGTGTGCTACAATGAGGAAAATTAAACTAGGACCAAAAGTTCTATTTACAACCACGAAAAGCAAGCTGGACAAGAAAGCTTGTGTCTCTGTCTATTGATCTCCACTACGTGTCAGTAAAAAACTACACACACAACAGTGCAGTCCATTATTGAGAAACAACAAGCGATAGTAGGCTAACATGTATCTCAGCCAATAATGTTGTTGATATTATTTTTCTGTAGATACACAAAGCTTAGACTACGTACGTAATTAGTTGGGGACACTCCTACTTGTGTAGTTGTGACATTACAACTTGTTTAAAGGCACCATCTCTGAATAAGGGCGGTGTGAGTTTCATGGATTGAGTGTTTCATATTTATAAAGCACTTAGACCTGAGGAAGCGAGAAAAACTCACTTTTTACAATATTTTACCTTTATAGTAGATGAATCATTTCATCTATCGGTCAAGAAGTTGTCTAATTTAAACACTTTGAGTGTTAAAAACAACAACTACAATCAGTCTATATGATAAGGTGAACATTTTTAATTGTAGAATATAGCCTCAGGCTGCTACAAACCCCAAAGTCCCAGAAACATACAGAGGACATGACCTCTGTGTCCTCGCATTAGCTACGGCCCTGCTTCAAAGAGTGCTTTAAAACTACAACAAATATTATAGTAAAGGAACCATAGTACTTATAATGAGTTATTTTGCCCCTCTCTATGTAGTCATTAATCACAATATAATCATGAAGGTCCATGGACACTGGGTACAGACAACTATAATACAGTGTCCCAACATACAGCATATTCACCGTCTTTCTTATCACTTTCACCAAAAACTCACTTTCTCCAGTTATGTGAGATTACAGCAAATTTAGAAAAAAACATATTTTCGCTGTTGTGAAACTAAACTGACAACAAACAAACCAAACTTTGTAAATGTTCATTAAGTATGTAGTTTCTTTAATTAAAACTGCAGCACTGTAAGTGTTCATAGTATTCCACTTGGACATGCATGGAAAAGTAAATATATTCATATAGTACAGATATGTACAGTACAAGGACAATTTTCGAAATTATCAGTCCAACAATGGGAGTGTGAAAAACCATTAATATACTATGCAACTTTCACATTGTATTTTTCATTAAATTGCTCTTTTCACAACAATATGCCAAAAGACTTTGTTAGTTGACCAATTAAAAAATAAGTTAGAAGGACAGTCAAAAGACACGACCAAATTCATCTTTAAAGATATAACAAAATCACTTTTTGAAAGAGGACTAATGATGTTTTTTCTGTAGAAAACCAAACAAACAAAAAATAAATCTCTGTGTTAAAGAAATTAGTTTCTATATCCATCAGTACAATCAGAAGCGTTATGACAAGGGTTGTATAGTGCTGAAAATAGCACACAACACAAGAAAACAAGAAATGACAGAAAAGGTGCCAAGGACATGAATTACATGAAAGCTAAATACGGTTTGACTTTTCATTTCATATGAACAATCGTCTATAAGGGACTGCCAGCCAAATATAGTGCCAGCTCTGAAGCACAACAACATGTCAGGGTCTCCCGAGGGACCGTAGGACTAAAGGTTCAGTCAAAGGTGAAAGGTTTTAAAGTTTGCTGAGCAGATTCCCATTAATGAGTACAGTACAGATAGGAGACATATGCTTTTTAAAAAAGGATCTGATACCTCTGAAAAAGACCGCGAGAACTGCAAAAACTGTAAATGAACAGAAGTACAAAGCAACAATAAACTTGCATTATTTTAGTGCATAAAGACATGCCCTCCTGTAAATGGACAGGTATCTTGTTTTTTGAAATATCACATCTTGCAAATATATGATCCTATCAGACAAAGGGAAAGACATACAAGAAGAAAAACAAGGAAAGCAAACTGCTTGTTTAGGTGTTTATGAAAAAATATACTGAACTCTTTTCTCCCTCAGTGAAGATGTCTTTGCTGAGTCTCTCCACCAGATGACAGGCAAGCATCGGATCGTTTAACGTCACTGAACAGACTCATGGTTTAATTAACCATTCATTTTAAAGGCTTTGAGGAATCTCCAATGAGTAAATCATGTTCCTCATCAATAGATTTTTATTTGATGAAATTGACAAATTGATACAAATACATGATTTAAAGCTCCATTGTTTTTCACAGAGCAAATCTGCGTGTTTTTTCGATGTTATCGGAGGCACCAATGTGATCTTAAGGCAAAACCATCAGACATTGTATGTGAGACTGAGTGTAAGTGCAAGTAACAAGCAGGGATGTACTGTCACTATGATGTCTGAGTCACAAAATAACAGTAAGGCGATTTACTTCCTGTCCCCAGAACAAGTAGGAGGTGGTCTTTGGAGATTGAGATATCTGATTTGTGGTCAGTATGGCTTAGTTTAGGTTTGGTAGAGAGCAGGGTGACTGGGTTCATCGCACTTCCAACGAGCAGCAAGGATGTGCAAACCATCCTGAGAAGTGTGAAAATAACAGTTACAGTAAGTCCAGGGGCCCACACAGAGAAACACAGTCACGAGAATAGTTTCATAGAAAATGGAAAAGGCATCCACTCACAAACCAATAAACAGCTAAACTGTCTGTTTTAGGGGAACGTAAGAAGGAGGGGAGAGGTTGAATTCCCTTCAGGTCAGAAGAAAACCTGTTGCTCAAACAAACTAATTTAAGATAATACAATGTCAATCCTTTTGGTTCTGGTTCTGTGGACTAATCTGGGACAATGTGCCAATTAATAACAAGTAAGTATATAGCTGCACATAGCTGTATCAAGAACATAACACCCTAATAGTCACATGCTAACAACCCAGCTATTAACGCATCAATTCAGGACTAGGCAAACCGCTATGTTGTGATGTACATAAATATATACGCACAAAGCTTATCACACACACAATCTATTCATTTTATCATAAAGGGGAGTAATTGAGGTAAGGTTTTTTGGGTCCATGTGGAGATCACCTTTTGGTGGAACAATTTACAAAAGGTTTGAGTGACTATTTGAGATCCGAGGGAGTATAGGGACGTGTGCTGTGATGGCATGTGTGGGTGTGTTCATGGCTAACAGGTCGGGGAGCACAAGGCACAATTCCCTGCTGAAAACAGTGTGAAGCCCCACGTGTGTTGTTTGGTATCTGATTTGATCGAGAATGTTTCTGCAACACCTAGCGTGTTAGAAGCTGTGCACATGTCCACGCGGGAAGTTCATGACGGCATACACTCGGAGCGACGCAGTCCTACAGTCCAGTGAAGAGAGTAAAAGGAAATTAGCGGGGAAGCACAGAGGGGGAAACGAGGATGGGTTAGGTTGGAGTCCAGCCCCTGTAGTCTATGGCAAAGTGAACAGGAAGCTCTCTCAAAAGTCTCAGTCCATTCTCAGAAGGCTGCTGCTGAGCTTCAGGCCACAGCTCGGTGGCTCCACAAGAGGGTCAGAGAGAGCAGAGGAGCACAGCGAAGGGCGAAGGGCAAAGGGCGAAGATGAGAAATTTGGACATCTACGTCGGGGGGAAAGTTAGGAGGGGGGGTTCCGCTGCTCTTTTTTATCCCTGGGTGATGGTTGTGAGCCAAGTCTGGGCGGTTGGTGGTGGTGGGGGCATCGCTCATCATCTGGCAGCCGATTGAGACTGTGCAGCCATGATAATGTGAGAGGGTCCACTCTCAGCCCTCTGCTGCTGACCCATTCCTGCCAGCACTGACATAGCCATGGCCTCAGCTGCTGCCCTTGAGCTCAGGCCGTTGTGCCCTGCAGAGGGGCTGTGTGCCAAAGAGCTGTGCTGGATCACCGGGGCAGGGGAGCCTGTGGGCTCGGAGGGGTCTCTCATGCTCTCTTCTGCAGCTGCACAGAAAAGAAGATGACACAAGGACAGATTTATACTTCAACTGGCAAAAGCATTTCCCTTTTAAGAGGCTACCATAGGAGTAATATGGCATCATTTTACAAAGGTTCACCTAAGTAGGCAGTCCTCTTCTGTAGGGTGGTCACAGGACAGTCCTTGTGGGCTAGCAGCAGCTGCTTTAAATGAGCCACCTCGTTCCGCAACAGAGACACTTCATTCTAAAGGATAAGAAAATAAGGACTTGCAACACTTTTCAATAGTTCATAGAAAATTCATATCATAGGTAGGCTTACAGTACACCCAAAAGAAAAAAAAATCATCCCTAACACTTGGCCATATTATTCAAAACAGAGAGACCTTGCAAACTTTTATTTCCCTAATGGAGTTGTATTGTTTTTTCAGCTCTAAAAGGGTAAAGAGTCTGGTTTCCACTACAGTACAGCTGGCAGTGGAGAAGTGGTCAAAAAAAAAGATAACCTGCAACTACCGGATAACACAAATATGTGAAACAAGTTGTAATGAGTCCCACAGTTTAAAACCCTGTAAATTTATTTGTAAAATATCCCCTTTCTGCCTGAAACTGATGGAAAACACCTTTCAAACTTCAACAAGAAAGCCTGTCAACTGTGCACAGTGAGTGTGACTATGCACAAACCAACACAGGCCTCCCACAGGCCACATTTCATCCCCGCCCACTCACTTGAGGCCCACACTCACCGACAGCGAGACGTTCAGGTTGCAGAGTTCCTCGGCCTTCTTCTCCAGAGAGCTGACCCAGTGTTTGCGTTTCTGTCTGCAGCGCGATGCGGCGGCCCGATTCCTCTCGAGGAACCGCTGCCTTCGCTCATCTGGGTCATCTTCTGCCGTCCGCCGCCGCCGCCCACCTGTAGGCTGTGCTGGAGATACCTAGAGGGAGAGCAGGGTCAGTGGGGAGAAGGAAACAGAGAGACGGGGGGAGGGGAGCGGAAGAAAGACAAGAAAGAAAAAGGGAAGTTTGAGTCACAGTTTCATTATTTTAGTCAGAGCACATTAGAGTCATCTCACTACAAGAAGTACAGCCCAGTTTTCTTGAACTAAAACAGTTATGCCATACATCAAACAAGGTCAGTTACTTTGGGGGTTTTTCCAAATTTAAGTAACATTGTTCTTGGACCTGAAAGTCACATTACAGTCCGGTCCTCGACTATAGACAACACGGTTTACCTGAGGTTGAGCAGGTGACGGAGCATCTGGATGTTGGACCAGCAGCTGGCTCTGCTCTGCCCTCTGAGGTACCATGGGGCTGCCGCCCATGGCCATGAAGCCCATGTTGTATCCTGACGGGCTCTGCTGGGACAGTGCTGCCTTCAGACGCTACAGCAAAACAATGACATGACCAAAATCAATAACAACAATACACAGCCCAAACCAACAGTATTAACAGCGTAATGTAAGCCTAAAAATGGCGTTATCTCCGCAGAAAAAATCTGATCACCGAAAAAGGCAAAGAAAGCAAGTTAAAGCAGTTAAGTTACACATTTTACATGCAATTCACCTGATTTCTGAAAGATCTTAGATATTTTAATAACATATTAAAATAAGCACCAGGTTTTACTGCCCTTTGCCTCAAAAAACACCTGCTTCTCTTGAGGAATGAATGTAAAAAGGAGCTGTAATTCTGCAGTCGTGTGCCCATGCTGACCTGACAGTGTCACACAGTTTTCAAGTTCAACTCTGGAGGATTAGTAGCTAATGTGAGCCAACTAAAGTTATATGTTCACAGAACAATTTTCAGATAATGTTGCTTTGTGATATGGTGACATTTTGACAACCATGATTTGGTAGTAAGAGTCCCATAGCTGTCTGAAATCACTCCTTAATGAATAGTTCATTAATTCTACTGTACGCTATTTCATTTACGTTTCAGAGTGTGAACATTTATGCACTATATAGTGCCCTCAAAAACTCTGCAATGGAATACAAAAAGTAGTAATTATGGCATGTATACTATTTTCTGAAAACAATCAAATGATGTAATGAAAATTATTGTCATTGCACCTATCAGTGATTAGTAAGTGTCCAAAATCTCAATTTACCGCTACAAGAGTAAAGTGTTTATTATTAAGGCGACAGTGGTTGAGTGAAACCATATCTATGTGTGTGACTGTGCCCAAAAACAGTTTGCACACCAACAAAACACCTCTATCCTTCATTTACACAAAGGATCATCCACTTGTGGCTGAAAGAGCAAGCAAGAGGTTCATTTGTGTATGTTGTGATACTGTAAACAATGACTACAGTTGAAGCATCTAACCGAACCGTTGGTGAGCATCTGTGGCCCTAGTTTCTGCAGTATGTCCTGCTCTGTTGGCATTTGTTAACCCTACTCTGCAGCTTATTGGACGATTCAGCACGTTGAATTGGCGTTAAAATCACTTTGGTTAGGTGTTCAGCTGAAGCAAATCTGTGCACAAGTAGAGAAACGGAAGTGAGGAAAGAAAGCGTTAAGATTGTAGGCAAACTCTGCTTTGCTACTGTCCTAAGGCTTCCGTTTCAACTTTTTGAATGACAAATACAGACTACCGCCACCGTATGGAGTGATTTCCTCTGACGCCGGCGCAGAACAAGCCCAAAGGAAGAGCGCCAGGCTTTGAAGCAAATTTTACAGAAAGGCCAAACAAAATTACAATTTCAGGGTCAGTCACGTGATGTCATTGGGCCCAAAAAGACTTTTTCCCATCGACTTAAATTTTGAAAGAGACGTCGCTTTTATTTGGTGAATCAACTTCTCAGTACGATCACTTGAATAGCCCTTATTTAAATCATTAGGTCATAAAGGTAAAAAGCACCTAATGCCGAATCCAGAGTTATTTTCCTTCAGTCATGTGAGGCCGAGGCTGGGAGGCAAGGTTAAACGAAACGCTAGTGCGCTTACTCTATGCGCTCATGGGTGAGGAGGATGGACGGAAGATCAGTGTTATTTTCTACTTAAAAAAGTCCAGCGCTGTTTATACATCCATGGAGCAGAACATACGTGCTAGTTGGCCGTTCACTGTGGTCTCTGCGGTGTGTTCAAGTGCTACTTTTTGGCCATGAAACCGGCCACGTGAGGCAACCCAACAGTCAGCCTCGGTCGCCGCGAGTTCTTTTGATGTTGGATTGGTATGCCTTAAGGGTTCGATAAACAAGCAACTGCAGTAAAAAGTCATATGATGAAGAAACTAAGTCAGTGCAGAGGAAGGCTGGAGGGTGAAGGTGGAGACAAATGGAACAGATAAAGAGATAAAAATAGAGAGCTAATCTGGTGCTGACCATCTTGGCCTCTGAGTGGATGCTGTAGCCAGAAGGGGAGTTTGAGCCGCTGCTGCTGCCTCCCAGAGGAGGACCGGGGATTCCAGGAATGTTGGGTACCATGCTCATGGTTCGGGCCAGCTGGAGACCAGATAAGATGCACAAACACACGTTTTCACAACTTCTTAGTTATAAAATTGACACTCAACATATTGAGAATGTCGGTCTGCCTTACATTTATGACGGAGGGTATCTGTACTGGACCAGGGAGCACAGGCACTGCCTGACCAGAGGGAAGCATCATCATGGGGTAGTGGCTGGTTGGTGAGCTAGACAGGCAGACAGGCAGGAACAGGAAGTTCAGTCATGTTTGTATGAATAACAATTTTATATGACAACGTTTTTATAACAAAGCAACTATCACCTTTTGGGAAAAAATGATCCACTTCAACCCCACAAAATCTGCACTTACATAAATAAATACTCATCCAAGCTGTGAATCATATGACGGCTCAAATCCACAGAAGTGCAGATCCAATATCACTCAAAATCACAAGTTTTCATTTAGATACATCATTTGTCTGATTAATGATGAGCAAATGTATAAAAGTGTGCAGCCACAAAAAACACGATGGCATTCTGGGTTTGGAGGGTTCACTCACAACATAGTGGAGGTTCAACATATTGTTGGGATCAGCAGATAGAGAATATGGGAAATGTGGACTACATTAAATGAAAAAGATGTTCTACTGAAGCAAAATAGCCATTTCAATAAACGATTAGAAAGAAAGACATTCCTTTGACCACTGCCTCTGTGAAGGAGGAAGTTCAGATTTCCAGTTTTGTAGAATACACTTTTTTCCCAGCTGTCCCCGGGAGTAATTTGAAGTATTTGTTTTTATGGTTCACATGAAGTCCTTGTCTGTCTCCTAAGATCCAGAGCCCACGGTCAGATGAAGTTTAGGTTTTCTTTAACAATATCTGAATTTATTCTAATGACGTATTTTAAAAATTGTTCCAGATAAGAGCAAGTCCAAAGCATATGAGGTACATCTCCATCACATGTTTTATATGTCTGAAAATCGGTTGAGGCTTTCTGGGACATTGTCTATGTGGACTGTAACAGGTTTTATTAAATATGTTGAATTGTATTTGTCTGTGTTTAGCTGAGATTAGCACAGCATGAGACATTTCAAGGATATTACACTAATGGTTATCAGTGTATTTGCATTCAAGATCCGATTTCTGATTAATCAATCGGCAAGATACTGTTTAGAACAATATAAATATAACACGTCTGACCTTATGTAGTGTACAAGTATTCACGAAGCTATTGCTTTTCAAACAGGGATTTTGGTGGAATATATGGAAAGCCTGCATAGCTGTTGCCGACCCAGTTTCTAATCTATAAATATCTAAATAAATAACAATTTGGTAGATTACATTTTTCATGTAATTGACGAATAAATCATCAACTGTTTTTATGCCATTATTAACACACATTTGTCAACGTTCCGTTTTTAATCAAGTGAGAGAATTTGGGATCTGAAGTAACGAGGTATTTAAGCCAATGGCAGTGTGGGCTTCTTGTCATGCAGCGAAGGAGTTTAAATGATGGGTGATAATTAAGAGAGCTTTCTTAGGAGAGGGAAGATACAGCTTTTAATGGAGCGCTGAAAATGTATTTTTTTAAAAGCGTTAAAGCTACCTAAGGCAAATCCGGTTTAAAGTGGTCATCAGAAGTCAGTAGAAGGACTTTACTCACCCCAGAGTTCGATTGGAAGGTGGTGCCTGTGTGATGACAGAGGTGGGTGACGGCATGGTGGGCTGAAGGGCATCGAAGCCCAAGTGTAGTGGGAGGGAACCTGGACGCACAATAGTCGGGGTGGGGGCCGAACTTCTGGGTGGTGTGTCCTTGGAGAATAGCAGTGAGGCGAGTACACCGTTTAGGATCCGCCCTCTTCTCTACACACTCATGTAATCACCCCCCCTCCTACCATTCTGTCCTACCTTTCCTTTAATCAGGGGCTCGTAGTAATTGTCTGAATCTCCAGAGTAGGAGTCAGGGCTGCTTGGAGGCGTTGAGTCAACCTCTACAGGTTCCTCTTCTTTCACCTTCACGTCGGACGCCGTCTGCATGCTCATGTCCACAGCCACAGAATTGGGAGCAGGGAGCTGAGGAGGACAGAGGAAGTGAGAGAGAGAGAGATGAAGAGTGTTAGTTCACATGACTTATCAAAGATAACAGACTAACAGACATTACATTGGAAAAGTAAGCTGGTATTTAGCACACAAAACCAAACAACCACAGAATCAGTTAACACTATTTTGTGCAATAAAACACGCTGATCTATTTAAATAAAATCATCTAAAAAAAGTTTTAATTAAACTGATAAAAGCACAAAGCAGGAATTTCTGAAAGCAATCATTTTTCACTTCAACACTTGAGGTAAGAAAGAAGGAAGTAGAAAGTTATTTTTCACAATGTGGGAATCTTACAGGAGATTCCATTGGTTTCTGTTAATAATAACAATAATAATAATACATAAAGGCATCAACACAGATGGAAACATTGGCTTTCTTACAGAGTTCTTTGCTCTCTTGTCATCGTCATCTTGTTCGAAGGAGCTGGCCAGCTCGTTGAACAGACCGACCTCCTCGCAATTCTTTAGGAAGCGGGTGGGAGTAGGTGTCTGGTCTGGTAAAAGGGAACGAATAGAGGTAATTATTCAAAGTATCGCTTTCACACTGCATTAAATATAGAAACCCATGTCACAAATGTGTCTTTGGAGCAGCTCTTGTTGAGATTGTGCTAATAGCGTTGGAACACACTGATGTTGAGGTATTCTACTGATGAACAGTCCGGGAGGGGATATTTAACAAAGAGGTAGAGTAATGCTGTGGTTTTGTTGAGAAGGTGAAACAGTACCTGCAATAATTACAGAGTCAGTCCTGGCTGGTCCAAATTTCAGTGTCATCTCATGCTTGTGTTTGTGTACAGCCAAGTGGTCCTCGTTGGTAAACCTCTGGAACAAGTGAACAAGAAGAAAAGAGGACAGATAAGTACATCATATGAAGAAGCCTACTGCTAATTGTCTATTTGTTCTGGTGGCTTGAGGAAATAGCCAATATAACATGAACCCAGATATCATATTGCGTAATTGAAATAATCACAGACAGATAATCTGTTGGAGAAACAGCCCAACACATGCAGCCTACACTGCACACACTTTGTGACAGGCCACACTGTCTTGTTGGTGTTCAGTTCCTTATGTCTAAAATCCCTGAATGGGCTCATCATAGCTGCAGGACATGGGCTCAAATATCTCTACACAAACTAGAATCATCTAGAAAAGAAAAAGGGCTTGTATGACAAATACAATTTGATTTTAACAGCATACAAATGACAAAAGACCAATGGTTGAAAATGTCTGAATTGATGAGGTCTAAAAACCAGCAATATGGCAATAATGGCAAAAGCAAATAAGCTGACACATCACATCAGATGCTATAAATGCAAGTGTAAGAAAACCTTGTTGTCAAACTAGTGTGTTAAAAAACCAATGAAGCTCGACTATGTTCCTTCCTATGTTCTATTTGCTGTCAGGTATCCACAGTGGAGGCTACAGGAGGTCTGGCACTCGGGCTGAAGAGTGCTCCGACAGCCATCGGCCCAGATGCGACGCTTCTTCTTTGGAAGAAGTGTCGGAGGTGAATCAGTCAGAGACGTAGGAGGAATAATCTTAGCTCTGGTACCGGCCTATTCACCATTCGCCGCAGCCTATTTTGGGAGTTGCGTTTGCAGTTGCGAGTTCATACGTGAGAGAGTGAAGTGGAAACACAGTCAAGTGTCAGGGGGCTTATTTTTAGCTTCACCAATACAACTACATGTCTCATTTGTCTCTTTCCCCTGAACAAGGCGGCTGGATCTTGCAGAGGAAACTATCTCCAACTAATCTCCCTGTAGGAGATACTGGCAGTTGGGATGTCCCCTCCCCACAAAGTAGATGCTGGGTATTATATTATAAAATGGGGTAGCTATTGTTGTTGTTGTTGTTGTTGTTTGTTGTCAACTTGGTAAAAGGAATACCCGGAGCAAAGCCAGGAGTCAGTCATCCGTGTTCTATTATGGGCATGATTCAGACTTTCCTGGTAGACAACTGTTGCTTGTAAAGGGCAGGAGCAAAACAGTATTGGGACATGAGGCGCTTGTGCCTTAATGTACACAAATAAATATCAAAGATGATAAATATAAAAGTAGCACGTGTCTCAGCGTCATAACAATTTGTACAATGATACCTAAGCTGATATAATATGTAAGACTGGGTATTTAACCTCAATACTTTTTTGGTACAAACCAAAAGGTATTGAAAACTGTCAAGTACTAAATGTTTTCAATCAAATGCATTTGCTATTTCTCTGGTCAGATAGTTCCTGATTTAAACAAATTGTTTCCAATTTAGACTGTTTTGCATTCAGGTCAGTTCCTAGTCCGATAGCTTGTGTCTAGACAATATTTAAAGCTGCACTAATCAATATATTTACGTTACCCATGGATCAAAATGTATGTTGGACCAGGGCTTCATACTGCAACCTGTGCAAATTTCACGTTGTCGCGTTTATGTAAGTGCATTATGATCATTATCATTGGTGCTCCCGCCCTATGTAGAGTGCGTGTACGTAAGTCAAGTCAATTAAATGTTTATGGAGCACAAAATCACAACAGAAGCTATCTAATGACACTTTTTATATAGAGCCGTCTAGACCAGACTCTTTAATGTACAAAGTCCCAACATTCCACCATGAGGAAGCACAAAGATAAACTCCCCTTTAACAGAACCGGGCTTTATGTTGAAGGCCATCTGCCTTGACCGGTTGAGTTGAGAAAGAGAGAGAAGAGTAGAACTCTTGGAAACTTTTTAAAAAGTAGCACTTTCAACCACAATGGCGAACGCAGAACCTGGGCTGTGGTACAAAGGGAAAGCTATGCAGTGTATTGTAGGCAAAGGTCATTGATTAATACCATGTTGTACCAAAACAGGAGGCAACCAAATCATGTGCTACCAGTGAAAAAGTTAGTCTGGAGCTCTGGCGTGTATTGTGAAGCAGGTCGCTTGTTGGTTCAGTCCCATTGCTCTTGTCAACTCTGATTTCAGCTGCAGTTTGCAGCTTTTTTCTGCAAAACAAAGTGTGCACTACCTGCCTGGCATCAAACTGCAGACACACACACACTCAGGAGTCCAAAACAGAGTGAATGTTAGATTTACGTTTGTCACATGAACAGACACGTGACTCCAAATGAACGATTATGTTGCTCTATGTAAACAGGCAACTGTTTGCCAACAAGACCGCCGTGACATCTATGCCACAGCTAGAGACCTGCACCGTCATCAACGTCACTTTGCCTCTGTTGTTTTAACTGCCAACTAAATTAATAATGATATCTACAAATAAAAAATGCAGAGCATTTACATCACATAAACTTGTCAAAGAAAATCTAAAATGTTTAGGGAATTGGTCCCTAGGTGTCCATAATGTTCCGAGATTAAAATAACCAAACAAATCATAATTTAATCATCAAACACGCACATGTTTCACTGCTTTACATGCCTGTTGTTCCAACCGCAAATCCCATGTACAACAGATCGCTTCTGATCAGAGAATGGAAGATGGCTTATGAATCACAAATGTTTCTTAAACCACATAAAACACTTTCTTCCTCCAGACCCCAGGAGAGATAATCCATCACTAGCTCTGAGGACATCACACCCGGCTGAACACAGGACCAGACAGATAATTCAGCACATGAGACATGACGTTTCCTTTGTTGAATAATCATGAGTCCTAGAACACACTTTTATTTGCTATGATATAAGGCTCAGACAATGCACCATGCTACTGGCATGTGAGAGCACTATTGGCACTCAGCTGAGTCACGGCCACGGCTCAAACCTGTGTCTGCAGGCGCTAGAAGTCAACAGTGACAGGTCAGAGCAATAACTGATTACTCACTGGAGCTTCCAGTGAGTCACTGTTGAAGGAGACAGTATTGTCTCACAAGACAGCGTGCTAGCTAGAATGCTATTTGAAGTCTTTTCAGGGATTTTTTTAAAGTTCTCTCATTGTATATGTGAAGTTTTATCCCAGTCAAATCAAGTGCCTTTTGAGGTACTATATCTTTTCTCCTTTAAATTCTTTTAGAGGTAAAATACATTCAATTATGATTAGTTACAGTCAGCTGCTGGAGAGTACTAATGCAAGGGCAAAAATATCCCACAGCACCACACACATGCACACACCTGGAAGCCAGGACAAGGAGGGGTAAGACTTACCTGTCCACAGCCAGAAGCACTGCACACAAAAGGTCGGTCGTCCCCCATTTTTGCGAAGAGCTTGCAGTGTAACTGTGGGAGAGGAGAAGAGGAGAACATTGCTGCTGCTTTTCTCGATTCGTGAAGTCCTGAAAATAACAAAACGGGGATGCTGTGGCTTGTAGTCTTTAGTCTGAGCAGGAAGCTGAATGCTATTTAAAAATAACCCTGGCAAAGGAGGAAAACATGCACAGAGGCAGCGAGACCAAGTTTCCCTGGTGATACTTCCTTCACACAGAGGGGGCTTCTGGTTGGCGAATGAGAAGCCGTTTACACGAGAGAGAACGATGGCTACCGTTCACACAAAGACCCCTCCCTCTCCTTCTGTCTCATTTTCCCTCACTTCCAATCCCTCCTTCTCCCATCACCACTCCCTCTCCTCACCTCTCTAGCACCTCCCAACATGTTACCTCCTCGCACCCCTCATTCACCCGTCATCTCCAGCCACTTTCTGTGAACTCTCACGTGACTCCACAGCACAGATATATTGAAATGACCTGACAGTGTACCTCACTTGTACTTATTAAATAAAAGCGTTTCCTGTGTTGAGATGCAAGAATTATTCATAGAGTATTTAAGTTCAGTCCAGACAACCTTTAAACTATTGCCATTATTTTATTTATTATTTATTACTGAACTTTGAATAATATGAGTTACATAATTTAAAGAAATATTACATTGATGTATATCCAACGTCTAATAGTGCGTAAATATACTGCTGCTATAATAGGGCTGAACGGTATGATCACAAATCTTTACCATAATAAATTGTCATATCTAAAATGATCAATGATAATCATTTTCAAACACATCCCCTACATTAGATTTCCATGTCTTGTTGTCTCACTTCTGATTTGTCCTGATTCATTACAGTATGATCACTTTCAGTTTCAGATCCTGGACTTTGGGCTAACTGGTTGTTATTCTGATTTTCAGTATATAATTTTTTTTTTTTTAAATCTTTGAAAACTGCATTAAGAGTACTTTGGTAGATACAATATTTATTACATCAGTAATTCAATAAATTAACTAAATTTTCCAGCCCTATGATGTAAAAACATAACATGAACGATTTCATTTGGGTGCTAATACATCATCAACATTTGTTAACACTGTAATAACAGATGCACTTCCAAAGCTTTCCACAGGACTACAAACCAAACACCACATCCATCTCTCCCCGAGTAATGCTAATGTCAAGAGTTAAATATGCACATGCTTATGTTTGGTTTCTCCTCCTGTTGTGTCTGAAGCTGAAGTGACATAAACTAAAGCTGTGGGAGGCTCACTGCTTCTATCAGCCGTCTCCACAGAGGAGAATAACTCCACACACACACACACACACACACACACACACACACACACACACACACACACACACACACACACACACACCTCCCTTCACCAAACCACCCTGAGCAACACTCCATGTGAAGACAAACTGTGAAGTTTAGACAACTAACTTGGTCAATGAATTTAAATCAGGGAATTGAAGGTGGGATGGTGATGGACAAAGGCTCATTAATGTTTTAGCACTCTCAACCTGCCCAAAGTGACTTCTGGCAGCTATTACACAACACTGTCTACAACTACCAACATGCACTGCACCTTTATATGTACACATGTAGAAACCTTTCAATAAACAAAATCCACTGACTACTGCAATACTCATAAAAGGTTTCGCTAAAACACATTCATGAGCTGATGAGCAGGATGGTGTTCTACCTTAATAATTTAATACTACCCACTTCAAGATTTACATCTTAGATTTAGCTTCCTAAATTTTAACTTTGCCTATGACGATACGACAGCTGCTGAACTTCTGTGTTGTTCTGACTTGTTTTAAAGCTTGTTTAATCACGTTCATTACATCAAATTTCATATGTGCTGCTATTCCACAAACTGGAAAGCGAGTCGGTTTAACATGTTTAGTATTGTAGCTGAGTCACAGACCACATTAACCTCTGTTGTACCTACTACACGGATTGAGCATGTAGCCTCACATTATTGAGTGGGACAGATTATTCATTATGTTGGCGAGGCATAAATGTCTGAAAGTTTTCCCAGTGCTGAAGTCAGTATATTTTCCTCCTTCCTCCCCTCTATTTCTCCCTTCGCCGAGGACAGCTGCCTCTGAGCCAACACATGATTACTGAAGCCGTGCGCCGAAATGCAATGCTCTCCCATGACGCCAGCCCAGTAACAGGCCTAACCGTTGTGTCTCTCAGTCTTCATGGAGGGAAGGGGGCCCGTCCCTCTCTGTGCAGATCAGATGGCCGATAAAGAGGAGCAGTCTGATTTTTCTTCCAGACCTCCCATGCTCTGGAGAAAGGCAACAGGTTGGTGACAGGGCCCTCGCACAGTGTTCCCAATCCGCTGAGTCTATTTGGGCAGAGATGTGTCTGCAAACGAGATGCTCCGTCTAGCTCGTTATACCGAGGGTGTGGACCGTGTGGGGAAATGGACACATCTGGCGTGAGGAGTGGGAACAGATTTCAGAGTTTACATCTTACTAACGACATGCTAGACATTAACTTGGCCGGCGGGCACAGACACGAAAAAGTGGGATTTGATTTTGTGGGAAGTCCACCATATATTTCAGACGACGGGTGGAAAATACCATTTGTTTTCATAGCTGCCCCGACCAATCTCTTAACCCTGATTAAAACTGATGTGTTGAATCTTTTCTTCAGCATCTATTGCTTGGCTTCGTGATAAGTCCATCTCTCTTGAATGAAATCTTCAAAAACTGCAGCACTATCTGTAATCCTCCGCTAAATTCACATAAATACATAAAGAAATTTTGCTGGTAATTTACGACTTTCACTGTCAGTAGTGTCTCACAGAGAATAAACTCTGAAGGTAATTAATGAGTTGACAGTATAAAGTTTTACTACACTCAGACTTAAACTCTGTGAGACACAATAAATCAGTCTGCTAGTAACATTAGTGATGCACATCATTGATATTCATTACAGGCATGGATATCAAGTTCACCTATTTTGCCTCCTTTCATCCAAGGTGACATGCAAGCAGTCAAAGTGTCCTAATTCCTGTCCCTCTCATTGAGCTGCTGCCAAAGTCCCACCGTTAACTTGGATTTCTCCGACTCAGCAGGTGTAGGGGAATGAGTCGCAGCTATAATCAGCCACAGCCATCTAGTGTTTGATGCAGCCTGCTAGGAAACTGACTAAACAAACCGTATTAATAGCTCGTACTGCAGCCATAACTCTGGAATCTGAGGCTTGAATTGCCAGAGGGTAGGGGAGACCCCACAAAAAGAAAAAAAAAGTACAGGAGGGGGAGGTAGAGAGCGAAATGGTGAAATAGCAAAAAGTCGGTAAGTGATCAATCAATTGAAGGATCAAGGATATTTGCTGGATTACATGTTTGGTCCTGTAAATGTGGGCTGTGAGCTCCAGAGATCTCGGCTGTCCCTGGACGTGTGCAACAGCCAATATGTATTTATGTAAGCAGAGTGAACCCGAGATTTGGTAAATGGAACAAATGAAATTCTATATCTTTGTCTGCATAACTAACAAGGCCTTAAAGCTAAATCCATGCGGAGCAAGCAGACAATGCAGGAAAATACACGATGGACTGAGCCAGAGCTGTTTTCTAAAATTAAATCAAAAACACTGTGCTGAAATTATTCTTGGTCTGCAACTTTTATAAACACTTGCCGAGAGGTTTTGGCTCTAATTCAAAAAAAGAAGACCGTGTCACTTGATGTTTTGGAGTCTGAAGCCTGCTCAGCCTCTGGTGCAGACATTAATTTAACTAAACCCTTTATGCTCAATACTCTACAACATTGTAAATCTAATACTGAATCAACAAACTAACAATAAAATGGACACACTTTAAATTACTGGCATCTCAGCCAAAGTCACAAACATATGCATACAGGCTCAACATATATATTTTAAACATGAAATATATTCACCATATGTAATAAAAGTGGTAGTGTTTAAGTTGCAGCAAAAAAAAACCCATTTCTGTTGCATAAAAAAATTAAAACTTATATAATTACTAAGAGTGGGTCAAGATGCTTGGTTGGACTAAACAGGCTGCAGTTTTCTCTGGTGTAACTCTATGTGATGGAATGAGGTACAACTCAGCCAAAAACATGACCTACATTCCTAATGAAGGTGTTGACATGCATGGGGATGCGGATCCTGGGGCGTTCAACAGCTCAAATTGCAATACTATGGATATCATTATTACGAGAGACTTTGGCTTCTTTTAGTGGCTCTTCTTGCCCAGACCGAGATTATCATCACAGTTTATTGTGCCGCCAAAAAAACAGACAAGGCAAATGTTTTTCGTGTGGTTTCGGCCATTTAAAAAAGACGGCGATGTCAAACAGAAATCCAAAAGTTCTGAAAACGTTTAGTTCCTTCTTCCATACAACGCAGACTGACCTGAAAAAAAGTTAAGTCTTTTTCAGCCTTCATTACCGTCTGGCGACAGACAGGGCACACGTAGCCCCGCCTTTTCCCGTAACAAGACCACCTTTTCTCTTCAGCCATTGGCTGTGAAGCGCGTCAGTCAACAGACTCTAACGTACGCGACGCTTAGGACCCTGTCAATAACACTGGTTAGATGAATCGGATTGGTTAAAACCCCGAAATCAACTTTCAGTATCCACGAAAAACTAATGGCTAGCTGGTGTGGCTAACGTTAACAACAGGCCGAAGGCACGTTCAAGATGTGTAATAACAGCGCTACTACCAGCTTCAACGATGACAACGAACATACATCAACATTAATGTAGTCGCAGTGAACTGGTGTAACATTATTATAAAGGCGTTAACAGTCAAATTCACAAAAACAGAAAACGTTAGCAGTGAAGTTAAGTTAGCGGACTGACACTTGAGTGCAAAGCGAGACAGTAGTGGGTCCGAATGAAACAGTTTAGACAATTAAATACGCGGAGAGTTTTGGCGACAACAAACACCGAAACTGGCGAGCCAAACGCTACTTTGTCATAGTTTAGTATAGTGGACTTATCTATGGTGAATATAAAGCGTAATAAAGTGTTTACAAACTCACCCTTGCACCCCTCTCTGTGGCTCCCCTCTCCTCTCCTCTCTCTTGGAATTTGACACTCCCCTCGACGTCAAGTTATCACGAGAGTTCATATCAGATCTCGTAGCCATATGTTAAGAAATGGATCCAGACTGTTAAGAGGAGAAGCTTCTGGTTTTCAGACGAGTCTCCCTGAGGTTGGACTTCACATATATATACGGGAACATATTACGTCTGTCAGTGTAGACGCTGGATATAAATAAGCAAGTTGTGCCCTCAACATGTGGTAGACCTGTCTTAAACTACCCTATTAAAATGTGTAACTCTATCTAAAAACTATCAGGGCGCCATATTTGGTAGCAGCCATTAATGCATATTATGTTATGTAAACATTGAGATTCAAAATCAAAGTACAGAATTTTAGTGGTCAAAAAATATACACATAACAAACTAAACAGACACTTTACATACACACAACATATATACTGAATTGGAAGCTCATCTTAATTTTTAAAACTTCTATGTCGACATTGAGAAAAACTTTAGTGCTGTACATCAAGGCAACCCATACACATACAAAGTATATAAGTGTTGAAGACTAAACTAAAGTGATTTAAAAGTCCACTATGAAATACAAAATAACAAATTTCATGCTATATTACAATTAAGTAGAATAATTTAACAGTGAAAAAAGGTAATTATTCTGTATATTTGTCTTTATGATTAAAGAATCCCCCCTAATAATCAATCACTAATTACAAAATGATCTCTATGAATTGGATGGGTGTGTGGTGTTTTTGTGTGACTGCATATAAGAACATGTGGTTCAAGATTAAGATATTTTATATTGATATTGAACTTTTTCTTATGAAGCTAATTAGAAGTTTAGCTTGTCATTGAAGGAGTTTTTCCTTATCCAAATAAAGGGTCTAAGAAGGATGTCATGCAAATTGTAAAGCCTCTTAAGGCTAATTTGTGTTATTGTGATATTGATTTAAATTATTTCCAAGTCAGCCCCAGGTGGAGTGCTGCTGTACACGAAGGATGACTATTGTTACGATGTAGTTACTTAGTAAAAGTTACAGTTAAATGATAATGATATTTGTTTCCCTTTTTAATAAAATCTTTGTTTTGTTGACTGTTATAATGTGTCACAACTCACGTGATAAAAGCAAATAATTGAAACTATTGTATGAAGACATGAACATTGAAAATGAGGGGGGTCTTTTCCCCTCTTACTGTGGTTTCCTTCCTGATATTCTGAACCTATTCTCTCTCCTTGAAGGTGGACATCCTGATTGTTGCAGTAAAAGGCAACATTGTGTACAAGCCTAAAACAATAGGCCAAAATATATGTTATTTAAAGATATTTTGAATGGTTGAACTTGAGATTGTTCCAAATGAGCTCTTAAAGAAATGCATAGTGAATTAAAGAAGAGGCATCTGATGTAATCCACAACAAATGTTACGTAACGTCACAATTTTCCTCTAATTTGCAAATCACACTAAACAACTCATTCAGAGATGGTTTTAGAAGACAATAAATGTGAATTCAGAGACAAGGCTAGAGAGACCCCCAGTGGATGATATGAGAACTGAATATGCTGAGGTTAACTTCAGTATTACTGTAAAGCTACTTCTTGTCCATCTAAATGTTTTGCAAAGTCACTACAGTTTATACAAAGCAAATACATCTGTAACAGTGTCAAGATAAATCTAGAGTCCTGCTAAACTGTCATTCATTGACCCTTGTTGATACATAAACTCCAGTTGAAATATCTTAGAAACAGCTCCAACAGTCCCGACTGTAAATGTAAAAAGTGGTTTCTAATATTTGAGCTCTTCTGGCCCTCAAATTGTAAAGACTGCGATTCAGACAGTGTAGTCAAGCTGGTATGCTGTACAGGCACTAAGTGATTACAGCTGCATTCAATCTAATCACTAACGAGTAGTCGCAGTTCGACACATAACCTAGCCTTTTATTCACTATATTAATATTTATGCTGTTGTATGTGTTTTTGACCTAGCAGGTAATGTTGTATATTACTTGTGCATTTAAAATATGATTGCAGCGTTGATCATTGGTTTGGTATTCAAGAGAGACTTAATTGCAATGTTTATTAAAGGTGCCGGAGAACCACGGGTGTAAATAGGTAAATTCATGATGGCTGAATTCCATTTAAGTTTGGTTTGAGGGTCCTGCTGTTTGTGCATGTACTGGTTCACTGTCACTTACTTATTGGGACACTTGAATATAATGGAGCCATTGTTCATGTTTTCACTAACACCTGGGCTTGTCCTGCTACAGTCAAAATGTCTGCTGTGAAAAAGGACTATGCAAATCAAACCTCAATCTGATTAGAGATAAAAAATATATATCTGAAAATGACACAGCAGAGTGTTCCAGTAGTCAAGTGTTTCATAGCACACTGCAGCTGAGCTTTCGGAGCCGTGTTTAATCATGACTTTGTAAATGTATTACAGCGGTCTGTTTAAACAACTCCATCAGTTTAAATATTCTGTGAAGAACAATGGAGAGAAGAAAATAGAATATAAAGGCATTTACTTTCATTGACAAAGAAAAAAAAAAAAAAGCACTTTTGCAGGAGTACACGAGACGTTACCTTAGGGGTTAATTCTTACAGCGGCAGAATAAGAAAACAAAACCAATGGTATAATGGTAATAACAGAAATGGTTAGAGTTCAGACAGATGGCATAACAAACGTAAACACATCTCCCAAGCTTCTTTAGTGAATCTTTAAAGGACACAAACTTAATAATCATGCCATTTCATGTTTCTACATTTAAACATTGAATTGAAAACTAAAATTACTTTTTCAAACATATGCAGCAAAATGTTAGACCAGAGAGCACCTGTGAAAACCAAAACTTTGTAAAGTTAAGACTGAAAAGATCCATTGTAAAAACAAACAAAAAAAACATTTTATTTCTTCTTGGCAATGGCATCCTTCATTAAAATAAAGCCCAAATAAATGGTAAATCACATGTGTAAGCAGGCATGTTGACATAACTTTTATCAACACTGGAACACTTTCAGAGGGCTAGACGAAGGCAAGATTAAGTGTGCCCGGCACATTTTGTGAAACCAATGATAATATTCTGCAACATTTAGTTGCGTCTAGATAACAAATAAAACTGTTCCCTTCTGGCACAACTTTTTCTGTTCTGACTGAAGTGTTTTTTTCTTTAGCACTGCAAAAATGATTGCATTGCGAGTTCACTGGGACGTCATTGAGAGAAAGATGGCCACTCCGACTATCATATACGTGACATAAAATCCGTTCCTGAGCTCTACTTCAAGAACTGCATCCTCTGACAGCCTGCATCATTAAACATTAGCCGCTATTCATAAATCTATTACACATTTAAATCTAATCTTACAATGAGGATAGACTAATTTAACCACCAAACTCAACATTTAAGAGTTTCCTCATGCTCTGTGACAAACCATAATAACATTACATTTAAGCATTCAAATGTAGCATACTTTATACTTATTGTACATTTTGCATACCAAAAAAAAAAATAATAAGTCTACTTAAAATGTCAAAGACAGACTGCTCTTTGTGAACAGCTGGAAACTGATCAGACTTCAGACTGCACTGCTCATTCAGATGTTGTTCAACCACTAGATAATACAAATAAAAAAAAGACTTGGAGAGGTATGTACATCTCTCATGGGGCATAAATTTGCAGGGTTTGATAAATGGGGGCCACTGTCAGACAATATCCTATAATTCAATGGAGACACTTCTTTGCCAATAAATGCTGCGTGATTAGCTGTCCAATTATCAGCCAGTGAGGCCTGAGAGCTCCCTGATGGTTTCATCGCCTCAGTCTCTCAGCAGTAAATAGTCTTTGATAGTCTCTGGTAAAGGAAGCTCTTTTACAGCAGTGGGGAGGAACTGGACTCCGAGACTCTGACGAACAGCACAGCGTGCCAAAGAGCGAAGCGTGGGAGCCTGAGCCACCATGTTGGTCAGCCTCGCCAGCAGCTGGGGATCCTTACTCAGCTCCCTGGGAAGGGTGCCATCGGCCCGTCGGATCTCAAACTGCCCTGCTGCCCGGCACAGCAGCTCCAAGCACTCCTCCTCCTGCTCAGTGCCCAGGCCCCGGGCCAACAGGGCCACCAGTCGGGAGATAGGGGTCTGGCCCTTCAGGTTGGTCACGTGGACCTGGGCTCCATAGTCTAATAGCACTTTGACACTCTCCAGGTTGCCCTTCATTGCTGCCCAGCTCAAAGGCGTGTCATTGTTGTAGTCCCTGGCATTGGGACAGGCCCCGCTCTCCAGCAGGGCCCTCACACACTCTGGGTTATCTTTGAAGGCGGCCCAGTGAAGTGGAGTGTCCTTGTTGCCGTCCAGGGCGTCTGGCTGGGCCCCGTACTCCAACAGCAGCTCCACGCAGCTCTCGTCCTTCTCTGCTGCATAGTGCAGTGCTGTTCGGTTATAGCCATCCAAAGCATTCACCTGATGAGGAAACGTAATGAAAAGAGCAATGTTCTGATGAAAAGTTAACAATATATTAATTAATACATATTTAAAATCGTGCAAGCACTGTGACCAGCACAAAGTGTTATGTCTTAGGCGCATGAACTGTGCACTTGGCATTTTGGTCCAAGTGTGTGCAGCAGCACACAGTGCAAAGGGCAGTCTGAAGGGAAATATAGATCAGAGGGTGTGGTAGTCGGGCACCAAAATAACACACAGACGGGGAAGGACGATTTAAAGGTCAAGAAAATACCAAAGTGCTGTAGCGCTGCTTAAAACACCACAAAAACAGAGCCCGAGAGTTAGAAGTGTGCAGGAGTCATACCTCTGCGCCCTTCTCCAACAGCAGCTCTACACAGTCGGCATCAGCGACCATACAGGCACAGTGCAGGGGCTTCAGTGTGCCATGCATCCGGTTCACATCAGCTCCCTTAGAGCACATGGGAGGTAAACAATGTCAGTATAACTGATGGCACTACAAGATACTATTTATTTAAAGTTGGATGAGAAGATGAGGCCTACCTTACGAATGAGATCCTCCACGTTGTCGTGTGGGAACGAGCGAATGGCTGCGATGGTGCGGATGAGCCGCTCAGACAAGGAGTATTTACTTTGAATGCTTTGCATGATGTACCACATAGTAGAGCTCATGTGTAACTGAGGACCATGGCACCCAGGCCGGGGTGACACTCAGGCACACTGAAACACAGTTTTAAAGAAGTTGTAAGACACAATGGAGGTCCCTGGGCCTTAACAGAGCAAAATAACAACAATTCACTTGTATCTATTTTTTTCGCCCATGACTTTCCCTTATGGAGATATCTGTGGTAAAGTGCTTTGTTTAATTGTGACAAAAAATATGTACATACTGTAGTTAAGGTCATGTAAAATTACATTGACAGTAAAGTTACATAATTAGGTCTGCTATGACGAGTTATATTACATATTGGTGGGTCCAGAGATATCTCGTTATATTTGGGAGCTTGTTATTAATACAAACTTAAAAAAGTAATAAAGTCAAATTGCCACTGATCGTAATTTCGAGTTACTTGCTTGTTGATTTTACGATACGAAGGATTACTTTTAAAACCAAAATGAACACAAACGTTTGATAAATTGACACATATTGACCGGTCTTTGCGTGAAATTAGAGGAGTTTGGCTTCCCGTAAGTAGCTAGCATTACACGTAAACATATGACTGTCACTGTCAGCTAACGTTAGCTTACTTCATAAGAACAGGCTCCACAACTAAATGTAACAAAAAAACAACAGAGATGCACGTTTTACACCAAGTGGTGCATCTAAAAATATAACAGAGTACTTGTATTTTGCAAATCACCAGAGCTGCTTGACGCTAACGGGCTGGTTTAGAGTAAATACAATACAAAAATAGCTACATTTTCACTCGGCAGCTAGCACCAAGTTAGCTTAGCTAGCGAGCTAACGTTAGCGTCGAGATGCGAAGAACGATCGATAATCTAGGCGAAAAAAATCGAGTGACATTCACTGCAAATGCTTGTGAACGAGCTTTCATATAATCATCGTATCAACCGTCGACGAATGACCGAGGAGGATTACACAACATACCGTTGCTGGTCCTCAGTGTGAAGGTCTCACAGATTAGCGCACAGACCGTTTGCTGCGCTGTTCGACCTAAACACAAAGCGTCAGCGCTCGCGGCCACGCCCTCTGCCTCGAGCGCGTCTTCTGTATTCAATTAAATTAAATGATATTCATTTTGTACAGACCAATCACAAATCACAAGTTTACAATCCGTACAACATCCAATGTCCTCTGTCCCAGGACCCTCGCATCGGAACAGTTACACACATATTAACACCGGACTGAGCCAACAGTGGATTTACTCTGCGATAACTTCACATAACTGGATATTTTCTTTGAATACCAGCTTTTACGATGTCTGACAGGAAGGCACGTCTACCAAGAGCTCTGCCTTTCCCAAAATAGGCTAGGCTATGTGTGGCTGCACCGCAGCAGGCATCCACAGGCACGACGTGAATGTCTCCAGTTCATGACCATGTTAAGGTTCAGGCAGTCTCTGGTGAACAACCACACCGACAGGCCACAAACACACTGTGCACGTTTATATTTCCTAGTTTAAAGTTTATTTGGGGACTGAAAATGTCAGATATAAAATTCAGAGATATTAAATGTACACTTAATTAAAAGTGAGGATTAAAATCCTCACTTAATGACTTTAATTTGGCGAAGTTTGTTTCTTTTACTTTCAAAAATGATTTTGTTAACTTTGTATTTAATATGTTCAGATCCATTTTCTGTCAATTGATTAATCCATTCAAGACCCAGACCTTCATTATGCATCTGCATCCTGATTTTGACAAGGTTGGTATGAGCCAGAGGGTTAGAAGAATTAAAGTTGATCAAATTGGAGCTAAACTATTAGCTGATTAATCATTAGCCATTTTAGCAGACACTTTTATCCAAAGTGACTTCTTACAATTCAGTATCTATCTACACACCATAGACGCAGCTACGGGAGCAATTTTGGGGTTAAGAGTCTTGCTCAAGGACACATTGACATGAGACTAGTAGAGCAGGGGATCAAACCACCGACCCTTTGATTGAAAGGCGGCCATGCTCTCCACTTAGCCACGGTCTAATAATCAATTTGTTGTCTTGATTGTGAGCTATTTTAATAAACGCAGCCTCTCAGGTGTCGGGCTTTACTGCAATTCATCATCTCATGTGAGAATAAACTCAATAACCTTTGGACTGGGACAGTTGGTTGGACAGAACAAGCAGTTTGATATCACTTTTCCAGTATTGCCTTACATTTTATAGACCAAAATATTGATGGGTTGGTGTAAAGTATAAAACTGAGGCCCAACCCCAACTGGTTCTATCACATTTTAGATACAAAGCTACATTTTGCTTTATTTAATCCATTATTGACTTTATGACCATTACCTCACTTGTCTTCAGGATTCCTGTAGGACTTACTATTATCTTGCAACACAACAGATATGCAGATAGTACAACTTTAAAGGGGGAGAAGTAGTGAGCTGAAGATATCCTTAATTCCAGAAGGCCTGGATCTGTATAACAAATGCCTTAAAATACTTGTAAGCCTCCACTGCTGACTACTTGGTATGAAACTCGTCAACCGTTGATGTGCACGTATGAAACAAGACAGCAGAAAGAAGTGGGACACTGGAAAGCCAAATCAAAATAATTTATTTTTGGTGACATTTCATACAGTTCTAGGATTGTGTCTCAAACACTTGGTTGATCCATTACTATATTTCCTTTTGCCACCCCAACCCAAATTAATAGAAAATAACCCAAACATATGGAGGGAGGGGGGAGAGTTGCTTAAGGTATTTGCAAGCCTGTTATCAACCATATTCTAAAATAATTTCACTTTAATCATGAGTAAGATTCTTTTTAAAAACAAGTTAGTGCATTTATTTAATTATACTAAACCACTAGCTGCTCATACTCATTAATGAAAAAGAAATAACAGCCCCAGTGATTGGTTACTCATCTTACTGCATTACTAAACCCAAAGTCAATGCATCAAGTATTCTCGCTCAGCTGACATCTCCGACAGTTTATAAATGTCATATGCATGATTTTATTTTGCCAATGCGATTTCACACAACTTTGGGGAAACCAGCCTACCAAGATTGGGAGAAAAGCGTTGTGCATCAGAATTTAAATAAATAAATTTAAAAAGCAATACATACAGTGAGTCGAACTTCAAATTCTAAGTCAATCTGTTTTTCCAAAAAATTTAAAAAAAGTAAAGAAAAAACAAAAACAAACCAGAAAACTCACCCTAAAAGCACAAAACAATCTGGTGGATACCTGCTGTCAAAAGCCTCCCTCTGTAAATTCAGAACTAGAACAATTACATTCTCCCACACATTTTCTAGTGAAGGGTTATCACAATATAGCATAGGCAACTACACCTCTACAGCTTCTTCAAAATCCAGTTTCACTGGGCCAAAAGTTTCCCCAAGACTACATCATTTAGCAGACCGTGTGAACAAAAATCAAAACTTTATTCTAGCACACTATGTTCGTAGACAGCTGGCACATAGCACGGGAAAATTTTCCAATTTTCTTTATACCAACGACTTGGCTGCCAAATATCATGTAGCTATCATCCTCAGCTAACCGCACTCAGTCTATGTTTGACACTATGCCATTGTTAAGAACAGTTCACAGATATAAGCTTAACCTGGATATCCTGTGATGATGTAGAAAAGCCAAACCTCACCTAAACTACCAGGTGCACTGAACAGTCAAATGTTATTATTAACCCATTCTTTTTTTTCTTTTTCTTTCTTCTCCCTCTTGGAAAACGTCACTCTACAACCAAATCAAACATGTAAACAGAGAACCTGACTGATAAACATGACAGTGTTCTGAAGCCATCAGAGTGGTTAGACCCGAAACGGTTCAGATAAAACAACGTGAAAAACTTTGGACCAGGCTAGCAGGTTCACCGTGGCCAACGGGCCAGTGGGTGACCCAAAGTGGGTTGCAGGTTCAAACAAAACCACGCGTCTGACTGCGGCGTACGTCAACAGTTTCTGATATTCGATTGATAAATCTTAAGCCAATTAAGAACCAGGATCAAAATACCACCATAGAACACATTTCATTAATATACATTAGAGGATCGCACTGTCCGGGTTCAGGACAATGGTTCAGAGTCTCTGCTGTAAAAATCAAAAATCATCCATTTCATTACATCAATGCAACAGCACACTGTAGCACTTCAATCAAGTTGCTAAACAATCAATGCATACACAGACATCAGTCAACCCTTCAGTCATACTTGCAAACCTAAACACAAGAAAAGAAAAAACTGATGTCTCATTGCGTGTTAGTGATATCTTTGTACATGACATATATGCATGTTATTTTTCTTCTTAGTGCATATTGTTCTTGCAGACATCTATTCCTTAAAATTAAAAAAAAAAAAAAAAAAAAAAAAAAAAGGTAGAGGGCCGAATACGCGGCCCAGCACCCCACCTCTCCCTAGCAGAGCAAAAATGAGACTGCCTCCAGATAAATCGCACTTAAATTCTTTTAAGCATTAAGCTGGAGGCCAAAACAAAAACTTTGTTTCCTTTTCAAATCACTCATCAAAGTTCTTCAGGTGTCAATTTGCCCATTTGTCCAGGACGTCCCGGTCTCATTGTCATTTTTAAAAGCTTTTCTTTGGACAAGTCCCAGGGGGGGAAAAGGCGGCTACCATAATGTTGTTGCTTTTATTTTATTCATTTTTATATAATTATATATATATATCCATGTATATATTCATAATCTTTTTTTCCATTCATATCAAGTTTTTACTTTGGCGATACTGGTGGGATGTTCTGCTCTTTGCCAGTGTGCCTGTAGCCTCCCTGTGGGGAGCTGCGTCGGGCCGGAGGCGGGCGCCTCTGGTCCCGGAACTTGAGGCCCCCGGCACCTCTCGGGCCGTTGCTGCGGTAGTAGCCTTGAGAGTCACGTTCGCGTGTCGGTCGGCTCTCCTTGCACTCCCATCCCCCCTCCCTGTCGTGACCTTTCTCTTGCTTGTCTCCAGAACCAGTGCTGGAGCCCGGCTCTTCAGCCTTGTTCACACGCAACTCACGCAACGGCTGGCCCGACGCAGTGCCCGTGGAAGCCGGGGCCGCAGGCGGAGGGTCCTTAGGTGGCCGCTGGCACACCTCGGCATAGCTGAGCTTACGTGGCTCCTGAACCAAGGCAGGGAGAAGGCACAATATGAAAATAATTTAAAGGATGTCACATTTCTACATTGATTTCATAATTTTCCTCGTCAAACCCTCAGATCTCATAATCTCAACGCTCATTGGGGTAGGAGTAGACGTCCTGGACATTTGGTGGGAAAGGGCAGAGAGAGAGAGAGAAAAGACGGAGACACTGAAGAAGAGCGACAGGTAGAGAGGAGGGAAAGAACCAAAGCCAGTCAGTCCACTACCTCACTTCCCTCTATGCGCAAAAAGATCTCATCATCGGGAAGACAACTATGGTCAAGTGCAAGCCATCATTACAAAGAACCAGATTCTCACCTGTGCGGGGGTGGGAATAGTGGCTGTAGCAGGGGCCGGCGTGCTGGGAGTCGCTGGCGTGGAGGCGGCTGCGGCGGCTGCGGCGGCGGCGGCAGCAGCAGGCTGAGGCCTGGAGCTAGGCACAGGTTGTGTGGTGGGAGGCGGCGGGTTCACGGTAGTCTGAACAGGTGTGCGCGGAGCCGCTTTTGGAGCTGGAGGCTCTGCCCGTTCAACTCTCCTCTCTTGACGATTGACACTGTCAGAACAAGAGTTTCAGACATGCAAATGACCATTTCAGATTTAAATACAGGTGTTCTGAGTTCAAGCACCAAATATCCTGATTAAATTGTAATTGTCAAGACAGTCGTACCCAGGAGCTGAAGGTCCAACTGGTTGTGTAGCAGGTTTCGCTGCTGCCAGGGCTGGACTCGATACAACCACAGCCTCCTCTGTGACTGGTGGTTGTCCTGAAGCTGGACTCACAGTGGCTTCTTTATTGGCTTGTTCTGTCTGTAAAAAAAGAAAGGAGGCACATCACACCTATGAAGTTCCCCCTCTCAGTGCAATTTATCCAAGAGATTTAGAAACTGTTAGAAACTCTTCTTACCTTGTCCCTGTACAAACCACGTACAACATCTGACATTCGGTTTTCCAGCAATGGCTCTCCCTGTGTACTGACCACGCAGCCAGGAAGAGGTGGGAAATTGGTCGCAGCCAAGTCAAACTTGGGTGGAGAAATCTTGACCTCTGCCAACGGAACAGGCCTCTGAGAAAGGAAATTGAAATGGAGCCAATGAACGGAAAGATCACGAGCTGGTTCATGCTTTAAATACAACATAAAACTTTAAACACTACATGAAAATTGGTATTTACAGTAATCCGGTCGTCTTCTCGCCTCCTCCGTGTTCCTCTGTAGGTTGTGCTCCGTCTGAAATGCAAAGAAGTGATCTTTCAACAGCGACTCAACAGTCAAATGTCACTGATCAGGTCATAGCCAATCAACAGCAGCCATTACAGTCAGGTTAAACAGCTTTACCTTCCACGTCCAGCCATGCCGCCATCGTCACTGGGATCCGTAGAGGAGGAGAGATGTGAAAATGCTGCGCTCAGGTCGGAGGCCGTCTGGACTGGAATGGCGGTGGCAGCGACAGGAGTGGGGGGCTGCGGACTGCGCAGTCCAGTCAAACTCTCCAAGGGGACGGGCGTTATAGTCGCTGAGGTCACCTCACCTGTCCTCACCTGGGGCTTCACGTGGTTTCTGTCGCAGAGGGGAAAAAGGTGAAGGTGATCACGGTCAACATTAAGCTAAAAACACTCTTAAGGCATACTGGTGACCAGTGTTTCCCTTCCAGTTTGCAACCAGTGTTGAAAACTTAAATGGACATTGTGACATTGTCCTTAAAGTACATTTATTAATGTTGAGGAATACTTAAATATGTGTGACGGTTATTAATATCTTAACGCCTTAATGAAAAAAGTTCAGCAGCTATTACAGCTCAGCAGATTTAATTTAATGACCTGTTAAACCACTGTATGGTGCTATGATTGGAGCTTGTGTCAAGACATTAATTCTATCACAGTAAGAAAACTAATCACAGTGGTTATGAGTTGGGAATTGAAACAGACAGCAATAAGCCTATATTAAAAAAGTGCTATGTGTTGTGAGTCCATCCAAAACTTTTTAGACAACGGCTGCTGAAACATCTAAATGAGTTCAATGGAAACACTGGTGTTCAGTGTGCTGGAGGAATAAGACAGCATGCGGTGTCTTCAGGGTGGTTGTGTAGACATGCGGGGCGGGGGGGGGGATTGAAGCTGTGGAGACTTTGATGGCAACATACTGAACGTGTGGAAATCTGCAACAAATCATAAACCTATTAAGAGCTGGCAACGCCCGTGTAACCCTAACCCACCTAGATGGGCTGCTAATATCTTAATGCAGCTCTAAAGCTTTGAGACAGATACTGTTTGAAGAAGACCTTGCAGCATGAGTCACATGGATTGCACTTCTCATGAGTCTTTGACCCTCAGATCTCATAATCTGAACGCTCATCGGGACAGGAGTGAAGCTCCCAACTTTGGAGGGGAAGGGTGAAGAGACGGAGAACAGAAAGAGAACAGATGAAGCGGAGAAAGAGTGAACCAAAGCCAGTCACTCCACTCTCTGGTTTCCCTCTATGCGCATGTTGATCTCATCATCAGGTCTGACTTGAGAAGAGTCCAGTGAGATATTTATTTGTGAAGCTGCTTTTTCACTACATATACTAATTTGTCACATCTTGAGAGATTTAAAGTGTGTGCTGCTAAAGCTCGACAGCTGCCTGACCTAGACTCCTGTCAGCAATGTTATTGTGTTTTAGCACAGAACACGTGGCGATACAATCAGTGACGGAGAAAGCAGCAGTAAAACTATAAAAAAAACAATGGGAAAACAACATGGGTGGTTAGTTGTGATGGAGGGAAACAGTTACATGTAATGCGAAGAGGAAATGTTGGAGCCACGGTGGCCATAACTGGAAAAAGCCAATTTCAGAATCAGATAGGCCGCTGCTATTTAGTAGGCAAGCCTACATTTAGGAAATGACACGACAAATTCTAGGACGTCTGTTACCTGGCAACATTTACACTGATGAAAAGGATCATGGCCATACAAATGTGACTGGCAGAAGGCATTGGCCCCGTTATGGATTTAGTCATTTGGCTGTTGCAGCATGGTAAGAGATGACAGCAGCGATGAAGCTTATTGTACAGTATAACAGTGGTACCTGAAGGCATTTATTACATTCTTTCTTGAATAGAGGGGGACACTGTGGGGACAGTAAGAAGACAGGGAGTGAAGAACAGTTCCCTAGTGAGGACACGCCATCTTTAGACAATTTAACTGCAGGTGATCCGACGCTCACGGTTTAACATTGTGCAACAAACATGACACAAGTGGTAAAATATTCCATTTAGATTATGTTTACATTAAAAACAGACTTGGATTTAAGCCAAAACTAAAAGAAGAAAATCACAAATGGCATCAGGAACAAGAAGTCCTTACCGGTTTCTGTTGAACGGGCGGGTCATATTTAAAGAACTGGAGGCAGTTTTGTAGTGTCCGGCAGAGCCAAATCCATTCACAAAGCTACTGTTGGGAAATGGAGCCTGCACAAGGGAGAAACAACACAGTGCTTAAAAGCATTCAATTTGTCCAGTTATTTATTCAGTTGCTGCCACAAGGAGCTGAAAATACATTTTCTGTAAGTCTAAGTTTTTTAAGCTTAATATTTTAACTCTTTATTACGCAAAATACTTTGTTTATGTCTATTGACAATTCAAATTGCAAGAGGGGAAACTTATTTGACTTCACTCGATTAATTTCTCTTCAGACGTTACAACAAAAATGGCAATCAATTTCTGCCGGTGCACAACTTGTGGCTTTCAAGGTTTATTATTTGAATCACATTTTAAGCGATTATTGCTGATGACACAAAAACAAAGTGAACATGGGGACTGAATGTTTTCTATTGAGGTGCATGATTGGTGAATTCCAGAGTAGTTGGCATGTCTCACCAGAGGAGTTTCAAAATACGGTGTGGGCGAAGGCGTCCAGGTGGGCGGTACGATGCCATAGACTGGGTACTGCTGCTGGGGGTAGACGGGCTGCATGTAGAGCGGGGAGCTGTACTGGGACTGGCTCTGGGACTGCTGAGGGTACAGGCTGCTGTCCATGCTACGGTAGCCATTCTTTGCAAAGAATGTGTTGATGGCCTTTATCCTGGCCTGTCAGCATGGAAAACCAGGAAAAGAGCAATGAGTGAAATAACTAAAACTTCACAAAAAGGGTCTTTCCAAAATGACAGGGAGATTTAATTTAGCTCACCATGATGGGTTTTCCCTGAAATGTTTTCACTTCCTCTCTCAAATACTTGTATGCCTAGTGGAGCATAAGGGAGAATCATGAGACAATTCAGCATGTCACCGGAATACTCCAGACAGTGAAGAGAAAGGAGCAATTTGAGCTGCATTACCTGTTGAGCATCAGTGTCTGATTGGAATGTGATGTACCAGTTGTTGTTGTGTGCGAACTCGACACTTATCACCTTTGGACAGTTGTCATTTTTGAACAGTGCCTCTACTTCCTGTGAATTACAAACAAAGAATGGTCTCAAACTTCAGGTAAAACATCTACCTCCTCTTAAAAAATAACTTCCAAAGACGGGCTGTGTTTATGCACAAGCTTACCTCAACAGGTGTGGTTTCAGGGACCTCCCTCAGGATGATAATGCACCGCTTGTGATTAGGACGCACTTTCTCCCCTTTCTCATCCACTTGTACCATTGGAGAGGCTGAGGGGAAATCAAGGTTTATAAATCTAGACACTTTATACACACACACACACACACACACACACACACACACACACACACACACACACACACACACAGATTGTTGGAGCATACATCATCTTAAAATCTCCGCTTACATCTCAACACATCCAAGATGAGGTCCATGTCAGTGGTGAGGACCTTGATGCCCTCCATGCTGGCTATAGTCCAAATAGGGACAAACTGGTCACTGTCCATCTGGGACATCAGGTACAAATCCTTTGAGAGGTTTTCTCTGAAAGAGAACAGATCCATGTAGATTAGCCTTCTCTTGACTTGGAAATAACAAGTCCACTTTTCACATTCTACAATATATATAATAAAAAAATAAAATAAAAAAAGGTGGTTTCAGGGCTCGTCTCTTACCTGGAGAAATAAAACTCTAGCTCCTTCTTCAGAGACTCTCGTAGATTCTCAGAGGAGATTTTAGATCGCTCTCCAGTTTTGGAATCCACTGAGAACCAAAACAAAATGTCAGCGGTAACACAATACGACTGTTTTAACAGTCTTATACGTTTTATAACTGTCAGGGCTGTCATGTCCTGAGTCGATGACAAGTCAGCACTTCAAACATGTATTAATGGCAGTGACGTCAAACCATCTCAAACATAAATTCTGTTTCACTCAATCTCAAAAGACATGTTGAGCTACTTCATTACCTTTTAATAAGTAGTAACATGCAAGTCATGCGAGTACTATTAAATAACGAGAACTGCTGAGTCTGTGAAAACAGGTATACGATGTGTTTTGTGGCTGTAGATATTAGACTCCAAACTCACTTCCCTATACAAGGAATGTCTAATAAAATATGTTTAGTTGCATTGTGGGTAGTATAGGACCCAATGTTTATGGAGTTTGACCTTTCCTATAAACTAAAAATGTTGAAAGACCCCTTTAAGCAAATCTCATGTGAGAGGTGACAACCAGTCCGAACAGGTCAAACAAGGGTTGAATTAGTGAACATGGAGAATGAAAAACAAATAACTGCATGGGTTAGGTATGGCCAGAGAGTCTGTGTTCCAGGTTTCACCTGGCTGCAAGGCAAATATACCTTTGGGGACAATGAAGATAAGTCCCCATCACATCCAAACTAAAAAGACAATAAATGTAATGAAAAAGAATAACACTTGCTTGCGGCTGCAAGTGACGTGACTGACCTGAGGTCCCTGTGGTGGACTCAGCGGGGGTAAAGCCCAACTCTGGAGGGTCCATTCCATTTACTGCTATCTCAGCTGTTGCTGTGGAGCTGCTGTCATCCAGGGCCGTGAATCCCACCGTGTACTGCTTACCCCCAGCAGACGAGGGCTCAGAATAACCTGTGAACGAGGTAAAAGAGTTCTCATTAACAAACAACAGAGCTCTATTGTTCAGGGCTGCTTCACCCCCGTCTATACATCTCCTAGTTCTGATATTTAATTAGGCTGATTGACGTGTAGCTCACCCTCACTGATGTCTGAGGGGGGCCAATGAGGGCTGTTGGTAACAGCTTCGCTGGGGGCCACAGGCATCTCCTGCCACACCTTGGCATTTGGGTTCAAACCGGCACCCTTAGAGGTGACCTTCAAAGCAGGAATAGCAGGATCAGAAAAGTTCCACATTCATAAACATCAGAGCAGAATAAAGCGCTTTTCTTAGCTTAAGACATATTACACAATCACAAAAAAACAATGGAGACAATAGTGTGCATGCAAAGCTGGCAATTATGTATATTAGACTGCTGCATTTTGACAGTTTGTTTATATTTGAACAGATTTGCATGCGACTGAGACTACGATGAGTATTGTGTATTCAATATTCTCACTGATCTAAGATTTGCCATCTTATCTATGCGTAGCATCAGACTTTTACCAAGGTGGAAATGGACATGGAAAATATAAACGTAACGAACAATGAAATACTAGTTGCCTTATGCCAACAAAACACTTAAAACACCTCCCCGAAAATACATTAAAACAATTGACTAAAACGTGTTTGCAAGAAACTGAAATTAAAATGTACCTTTTGTTGTTTTGATAAACATTACATCTGTACTGACGTGTAAAGGCAGATAAATTGTCAAAAAATGATCAGCACAAAAACCAACAAAAGGAAACTTGCAGATTTAACAGAGAATCAAACTGGTCTCCATATTGGAGGACTGAGAGCATGGCAGGCCACAGCCAACCATCACCACACCGGCAGTTGAGTTCACTAATTACTTTAACCTTATATTGGGGCACCAGTGCCACTAACGGAAATCACCTGGTGCAATCTTAGGATGGCGGGAACACCTGCATACCATTGGGCCTCCTTGGCAACTAATTGGGAACCAGAGAAATGCAATGAAACATGCCACAGAGGGCCTCATGATGCCCTGTAGATAAAAGAGGCTATTACCCCGTTAACCTAATGATTGCATGATGATTACAAAAGCTTTGAGTAACCACAAAGTATGTGTAATAATACATATTGATTAATCAACATAATGGTAAGAGTACATTGTGTTACTTTCACAAACATTTATATTTGCAATGCATATTCAGGATTAGATCTGACTCTCCATATCAAAAGGGCTCTGGACTGGCAGGAGAAACCCTGAGCCTGCAAAAAGCTGTGGCCAAGAATAGATCCCATGCTGTACATATTAAGGCACACAGACATTGATGTGAACCAACTGTGAATTATGTTTTACTCCTATAAGGGGTTGATGACACATGTACACTGCCTTTGAAACGCCAGTGGCTGCCAAATTTACCAGCTTCTTTTTAACATTGTCAATTGCAAACAGATCCACCCCCCCACCCCCTTTGCAGCAAAAGCACTCGGCCTGACAAGTACAGCTGCCGGTTCCATTATACATCAAGACGCTTCTCTGCAGTTTTAACGATAATGGACGTGTCACACGCTTAGGCCTCCGTGTCATTTACAAGAACGCCAACATTTATGAGGCGTGCAACTTGACACATGGTTACAATGCATGGTTGTGTGTTACAGGCCGTGACAAGCCAAGCAATGTCAGCTGACCGAGCTGCGCAGCACAGGCCAGGTATTTGCAGCGCATGTCACCGCGCTAGCTCGGTTAGCTAGAAGCACGATTAGCCAACAGGTAACATTAGTGAAGGATCGTTTACCCTTCGTTAAATAATCGAGGAATCGATCACATACATGACGAAAACAACTCAATCGGTACCCTCCTCTCCCAATACCGTCATCCTACAGCGGTGTCGTTAACTTAACTCATAGGCTTATGATTACTCAGCAAACTACTTAATGAGCTTGCTCGTTACAGTGGCTAAGCTAGCGTTAGCTAACTGTCTGTAGTGGCTGCAGTGGAGAGCAGGAGAACGATGAGTGAGTGAAATGATCCGCCTGCACCAGCTTCAAGTTAGTCACGTTAATTAGCCGTGTAAAGTGGTGCCATATGTGTTGTGACCGAGATTATTTTCGCTTGATAATTATTATTATAACCCTGCGATTAAACACTAAGGCAGCGATCACGCAAATAGTGAGGAAGTCAAACTGAGTGAGTATTTTAAAATGAGTCTTGGTTGCATTCATTTTAGCCGTCTTAATGAATATCGCTCGTCGCACAGAGGGGGGGCGTACTGGGCTAACGGGTCCCCCAGAGAGCAGCAGTCGCTTAGCTAGCGTGCTAGCTCGTTAGCTAGAGAAGGCCTCACTCACCATGCCGCCTGACCCTCCCTCGCTCCCCAGCGGAGCCTCGTCCTTCCCACCAGTCTTCGGTCCGGGATCAGCCTCCTCCAGCAGCTGCGGCGGCTCTCCGCTCTGATCTGAACTCATCAGCCGCTCCTGACTCACTTCCACTCCGTCGCGTTCTCCCGGCCCCCGCCTGCCACCACCTCCTCTTTCCAAAATATCGCCTGGGTTCAGCAGTCAGTCTGGTTCTCTTCGACTGGATTGGCAGCGGCACTCTGAAACTAGCTTACTAGCTAGCCGGCTAGCAGGTGTGCTACAGGCTAAAGCTAGCGACCTAGCTTGATATGAATCAACGAAGCGAGCTAACGCCAGCTAGCTCAATGAATCAAACTTGCACGCTAAGATTGTAATGGAATAAGCGATGCCAAACCATGACACTTCTCAGACCACAGTCCCCGCTGGCGTTTCAACAAATATTTCACCACACACCGGCTTTGTGAGGCGCATTCCTAACCGGGCGACCGGAGCGGACACTGGGGACACGCACCCTTCCTCAGCTCAGGCACACAGTCCGCCGACGTCCCGGCGGCCACCGCGAGTTCTCGGTGACCTCTGCGGAAAACATTTCCTTTTCCGGATCCTCGCTGTAGTTTTTATGTATTATTTTATTACATTTTTTATTTTTACAGTATTTTGGTGTAACAGAGACCTTATTATAATATGTATTTCCTGAGTACTCCATTCAAGAGTACATATATGAAGACTTTAGCTTTTTTATTCCACCTACTTTATTCTAAAATGTAATTATTTAAAGCGAAATTCAAGCCAGCCTGAGAGAAGACCACAAAAGCAAACCTTTATTTAATTTCCTAATTTCAAACCACGTTTGTGAAAAACAAAATTATAAATATATACAACTCAAAACCAGTACTTTTCCCCTTCTAGGCCTGAACATCCTTCCAAGTCAATTTTGATCATTTAGATCAGGGGTATTCAATTAAAATTCAACGAGGTCCAGTTCGAGAGAATCTCCTCATGCAAAGGTTTGGAATATCACAATAATGTCTAATTTGCTATGATTTAGACCCATATTGAAGTAGCCAACAGTTGTATTAATGTCTGCATATAGTCAACAACTGACTGTCATTTAAAATGTAGAAAGTTCAATTGAATAATATCTGGACTGGATTCAAAAAACACAATACATAACAGAAAGCTTTTTTTTAAATGTGCATCTTAAAATAAAGTACTTCATTTTCGAAAAATGAACTGTTCTGCAGCTTTAAATTCAGTTCATTCAGGTGTGAAGTGATGTCACTCAAAAAAAACATGTTATATTTTTCTCATCTTCTAAAAAGAGAAGAAAAATTGTGTGCAGAGAATTTACCTGTGGTTATTGAAACCACTTCTATTCCTCTCTGTTAACATAATTGTTAGACAGTTACAAATATTAAGCTAGGATTCTGATCATATTAAGCTCTTAGGTTTAGGTCTTGTAGTGGCGCCTCATCTCACTGCTTTTAATAATCGCCAGTCTCTGAACACACGAAACATACTGGTATTGAACTGCCTGTGGGAAGAATTAACATGAGTCTTTCCATTCTTGGTAAAGACTCTGGTCTTGTTGTTGACTTTTCTCTCTTTGAGGAACGCCATGTGAAATAACTACTCTGACTCACGTCTCTCAGACGCTTTCTCGCCCCGCCTCTCTGCAGTGTGTGTTTATCTCACTCGAGTTGAGGGCAATGCTTATCGAAATACACATATGATATGATTGGCCGAGTAGCATCACATGAGATGATTTACAACACATGTAATTGGTGGGTTTCCTGGATCGCTGAACGACTGCCGTAAAGGCGAGAAAAGCTGCCCCGGTTTAAATAGAAGTGTTCCATCAAAATTCAATAATTCTCAATCATCTTTCGGTTTCAGGTCACGGCCCGGATACAACGACGTCTGGGTCCGGATCTGGCCCGCGGTCCGCCTATTAGTGACACCTGCTGTAGATGATAGTGAATGCGGCCAGTTGTGGGCTGGCAAATGGTTTGACCATACTCCTGGCATAAAGGGTCAGTCTGCTGAGCCTCTTCAATGTCCTGAAGGGAACTGGGTAGATCAGACCAGCGAGATTTGGCGACAGCCACACACACACTACTTTCTTGTGGTGGTGGTGTGCGGGACAGTGCATCAGGAACAACGTTACAGCAACCCTTCTTATAATGGACCCGGAAGGAGAAGGCCTGCAGTCGCAGAGTCCATCTGGTGAGACAGGATGATGCTTTGGGACAGTTGAATGCCCAGGCCAGAGCACTGTGGTCTGTAAATACATCAAATACTTTCCCTTCTAGGTAAAGGCGCCACTTCTCCACCGCCAACACAACTGCAAGGCATTTCTTCTCCGAGGTGAAATACCTCAATTCAGCATCCTGGAGAGGCCATGAAGCAAAGGCGATGACTCTTTTGTCTCCCTCAATGGTCTGCATCAAGACAGCTCCAAAACCCGCATCACAGTGAATCTGAAAACCAAGGTGTAGCCTCGGCTGAGCCAGCACAGGTGGTGACTGCAACAAATCCTAAGGTGTTCAAAGGCGACCTGACAGTGCACAGACCCATGACTTTCATGAGACCCAAGTCTCATGCAAGTGTTGTTCTTGAATTTGAGAAAAGACGATAATATCGTCTATGTAGACAATGCAGATCTTGCCCTTCAGCTCCCCCAGAACTATTTCCATCAACCTCTGGAAGGTGGCGCAAGCATTTCGCAAAACGAATGGCATGACCTTAAATTGGAATAGGCTGTAATGGGAAAAAATATATTCTTATATCATGAAATGTTTTAAAAGATGTAAAACTGAAAGGTAAGGTGAGGAACACAAATACTGACATAACACAGCAGTCCTATAGAAGTAGTTAATCAGTTTTAATGAACACAGTGTCTTGTTTCTCAAGGCTGGCCACACACTCCCACTTCAGAAAGAGAAAGTGAAGACACAGTGTCTTCTTTGTCTGTATGGCAAGTTTGAGACGGACCGTAGAACAATCACTGACTCCCAGTTAACGCACCTGGCATGTATTTAGATAAGAACGATAGCCAGGGTACGAAAACATCCACTCCCTGTCTATGATTTATCCCAGAGCGTGAACTCATGTGTGCATAAAATGGTTTGGTATCTTGTACGATGTTGAACTTTTCATCACAGACACTGACTGAGGTGGCTGTGGTGCATCTTTCCCTTGCAAGCAAAATAAAATAGAAGGGGACAACTTTGAATCATTTGAAGACTTCATTATTATCTTTGGATTTGTGAACAAAACTCTTCTCCCGATTTATAATTAGAAGTTTTTCCAAAACAGCGTGTGCTTGTGAATGTATGTATGAGCTGTGTGAAAGGAAAGGAAAGACAATAAGAAAGTAAATAAATAAAAGCAAATGTTAGGTTATATCAATAAACATGTGCGCTTAACACACAAAAATATGAATAAAGTCGGCGTAATTGATTTGACCCCCCAAAGGATTCAGCACGCATGTGAACCGTGGATTAATTACACTGTCTGACCATGAGATAATGTTTTACGGTCGATTGTTATCTACAACTATTTCTAGTTTAATAATGTTACATTGTTGAAATCGGAAGTAGGAAAGCTAGTAACTTTAGCAGCACCACTAACAGCTAATATACAGAGGTTTCCTTCAGTAACATTATGATGGATTCAAGCTCTGTTCAGTAAAAATTAGTATTGGGCGAAGGTAAATTAGAGCGTTATTATGATGAGTTCAAATGTAATTTTGTAAAATGTAGTTTTTGGCGAGAAACTGTTGTTTGAAGAAGATCTTTTCACAGCATTATAACAAAAATTATCTGTATCGGCCGATTTGGCTCAGCAACAATCGACAATTGGCGGCACAAAAACTTGATTGGGGCAAAACCGTGATATGATCTGAACCGTGAGTATCAGCTGAATCTTACTAATACACTGAAATACAAAACAGGCAAAAACAGGACCTTGACAATAAGATATTCACAATGTTAAAGGGTTTATATGACAGGAATGAGACAGAAAAGGCTTCATTTCTTTTCAAACCAACACTTCCAAAACAATGCAGTTGTTGTAACATCCAGACTCAGATCACAAACAAATGATGAACAGATCCTGTTCAAAGATGCACAGACCTTCCTGTATTACACTACAGTAGCTGTGAACTGTGATTAAGTGCTTCAACACCCAAAACAGAGGCTTGGTGTGCTCGCTTGTCGGGTTCTTTATCTTTTTTAGATTTGCGGGTCTTGAGTGGAAGCACATTTTAGTCCCTAGTAACAGTTGAAGAATGTGCTGAGAGCCCTTACAGGAACAGATCTGTAAATTGCACAGCAGCATCCTGACCTTCTTTACAATGCAAAGAGAAAAGAAAAACAACCAACTCTGCACTTTGATCCTGGGTGGATTTTGGTGCCAAATGTCATATTCCAGCACTTCTTTCTGCAGGTAGAATTGTCAGATACATGAGGAGGTAGGCAGAGTCTCTGCCAATCAGAACACCATCCTGAACAGAAATATTCACTTGAAGGGAGAGTTGACTGACCATTGCAATAGTCATCTCATTCTAGAGCCGCTTTACTCCAGGTAAAAGGGCTTGGCCTCGCAGTTAGCAGCTTCCTGATGATTTCCACTTTGAAGTAATGGTATGTGTGAGAAATCCATTACTTTAGCCCTAATACCCTGCTGGGATGCTGGTAGGAGTATGTGACACTCCATTTCCTCTCATTTCCTGGTCTCACTGCCAGAGCTTCATATTATCTTATAGTGTAAAACGTTGTTATTTTTTCTCCCATATTCTGTTTTTGTCACAAACATGTTTTTTTGTTTTTTTTGCAGTTTTTGCAGCACTTACTTACAATAACATTTTTGGGCTGCAGGGAAAAAAGCAGGCGTGTGTAAAATATGCAGGAGTGTTAATGCAAACTGTCACCCTACCCACCCATTAAACTACGGAAAATTAATTGGGAACTGTTTTGATAATTGTTGAAATAATTACATTTTTTCATGCAAAAAAATGCATTTCATGGTTTCAGCTCTTCACGTGTAAGGATTTACTGCTTAATAGTAATTTTATTGTCTTTTTATATTCATATATGTATTCTTTTTTTTTATTATTATTATTATTTTGTACCCATGTGCCCACTTGGTAATTGTGATGGCATCTCTCTCTGTTTTCTTTTGAAACAATTGATTTATTGTGAAAATGTATTGTAATAATTGAGAGATTAATCCTTCATGGAAAACATTTATTAGTTGCATTCTCAAATAAATTAGTTAAAACCAGCTCCACCTCTAGCAGCTGCAACACTCAAATACACAATAAAATAAATAATAAACTAATGATATGTAATAAATATATAACTGTCAAAAGGGTAATGTTTCTGTATTTATTACTTTTAATACTCTTAAGTACAGTTTTCTGGTTATACTGTTCCTTATGTAACATTTTCAATGCAGGGCGACAGTTGGTCCTGCTTTGTAGTCAGCTAGTGCAGCATGCTTACCTCAACATTGTACAAATATAAATATGCAAATTTTGAACAATGCAGTAAGACCTGCACATTAAGAGCATAGCAGGCTTCTGTTCATTTTTTGACAATCAGTTTCTGGATGTGCTAATTGAGGTAATATAACATTTTTATTATCTTTTATAAAAACCATGGAGACAAAATGGGATTTTTTGAGAGCAGAGTCATTACTGCTCAGTATGCTTTTCCCGACCAAATATACAAAACTAAAAAATGTGCTGCAGGAATCAGACATACTGCAGAAACCTAAAACATAATTAAATGAGAAGCAAGACAAAGTAAAAGCATCTGCTGATTTTTTTTTTTTTATAAACTACTGCCATCTTAGGGAGGAATGACAGCATTGCAACAGGAAGCAGCTGTGAATCCTTAGCTTACTTATACAGTAGATGCTGACAAAAATCTCAGTGAGGACTTCTTTAGTCATCAGGCTTAAAAAAATATTGTCAAAACGGGACATCACAGCACATTCTCTTGCAAATAAAAGGGCAATTTATTGAGGAAAAAGTCCAGCCGGTATTCAACATAAATATTACAGTTCTAATTTTCCTTGACTTCACAAGAAATTAATCTTTCTGAAGAGGGACATTTTACTTTTTTAAAACAAACAATGCTGCTAGGCTCATAAATATGAGATCAACATAAATACAGTATGCAGTAATGCATCACATAAAGCATAAGTCTCCAATACATATGCATACTATATTTACAGAAAAGGTTGCATTGTAATATGTGGCTTTGTTTTAGTTATTTTAATCAAATACAACCAGAAGTAAAAAAGCAAATAGTTAATACAAAATGTTCAGAGGTATAAAAGAGTTCTAAAGCACTGTAGTCCAACAGGTAAGATTTGGGATTAGAACTATCATAGCGACTTGTTAAATACCCACAGAGGGCAGCCAAGCTGCACACAGCTGCTTTATGTCATGTCTACTCAAAACATGTAAAAAGGATAAGAGCAGCTACTTTTAAAAGGTGGTCATGGGGACAAAAACAACTATGAAATGCACATTAACCTGTTGTAAGAATAATACAATCAGAAGCAATTATGCTTTTCAATACACATGCATGTTTTTAAGAGAAGTGATTTTGGCCCCTTGACAATTACACTTGGATTGTTAATCAATATGAGCAGTAACATAAAACATGTTTTCACACTCATCCATCTGCAGTAGTTGACTAACAAAGAAAGAACACTGCCACAGCTGCTTAAGGATATACAGGAAAACACACTTTATTTTGAACAGTATCCTCTCAAACATTGTTCATTATGAAGTACAAGTAAAAAGTACAGATGATACAAAAATCACCATTTATCTTTAGCATCTTGATTCTCAATAACAAAAAACAAAGATTTTAAAAATGACTTTAAAAAGACCATTATTCAAACGCAGTGGAAATATACAAATGAAGGTGAAAAAGGCAGATCTAACATAAGAATTTTCAACTGCTCAAAACAAAGAACGGAAAAGCAAGTGCTGTTACCAAACAGGTGGTTCTCAAGGCAAAAAAACTAAACAAGAGTAACTAGCTTACTTGTCCATCATTGTGGAAATGTGACTTTACAAACATCCAATACAGACTACTGTAAGCTGTGCATCAGCCCCGACCACATATACCGGTCAATAAAAGTCAGTGGTTAGTGACAACTAAATGAATTACTTTTTGAATTAGATTTTTTTTTTTAACCAAAGAAAGCTGCCTTGGCATACTTGTCTACGACGCCATGGCTACCGTGATGAAAGGTGTGGGCAGAGGTTAGTCTCTTCACAGATCAGGTCCAAAGATTGATCACAGGCCTGCTTTTCTAAACTCCAGGCTACACATACAAAATGATATAAATAAGGAAGTTACCAATAAGAAAATAGTTTGTTGGCTTTAAAGGGCTCTTTTTTAAAACACACACACACACACACACACACACAGACAGACAGACAGACAGACACACACCATACATTTCATTCAGTCAATTAAACGCACTGTAGGTGACTATCAGCAACTTCAACTTAGTCACCGAGAGGCTAAGCAGGGGAGACCAACCTGCGGACGCGCTGCTTGTAAATGATTCACGCCGATCCAGTGGCTGAGTGTTGTGAGTTTATTCGGGGACAACAAACAACTTGATTCTGGATAGCATACAGTCATACGTCCAACAATGACAATAGTACTGTTTGTAGCGTGTACAAATAGCGCGTATAAAGCGGTCAACAAAAATAATGCTCCCTCTCTCACCCCCTCTCCTTCCATTCATTCAACCAGACCAATATCACTGAACCGCTGATAACCCCATTGTGGCCATCCCCAACACCACGTGACTCGATTACCGGAAGTGTACCGAAAGTGACAAAAAAGGGTATACAAAAAGACACAGGCCATACCTGGCTCCTACACGCACCTTGGATAATACCTACATCTCGCGATAACATAACATTAACAACGTGATCTCGCTCCGGTGTTCCAGCGCATCTAAAGTTGTTATGGCAACCTGGGGTCGAAAATACAATTTGAAAAATAATGTTTTGATTTCCATTCCTTTGTTAATTTCTTGGCTGGAGCTGCTGCGATTGTTGGTGGATTAAAAACAGCTAATTCAGAAGAAAGACTGCTTCACTGATTCACAGAGAGACTCAGTCGTGATTAAAAGTATTAGTCCAGATTACCTTCTGCAGCTTGTTGTGGCAGAGCTGGAGACTAACCAAAACTCCTGGAAAGAAAACGAAAATGTGTTAATTGATAGATCCCCTTGTTGCACATTGTATCTGTTATCTAAGTAAAAAAAAAGGCTTTATCCAGGGTGGTGTGATTAAAGTCTCCAGTAATTGCCAAAAATGCACCAGGATGTTGACTCAGCAGTCCAGATACAGTGGAGTGGATGGTGTCCACTGCCCTCTCAGCGTCAGCTGATGGAGGTATGTACACAGCCACAACAATGGCGAATGAGAACTCCCTCGGCAAATAGTAAGGACGCATTCCCACGGCTAACAGTTCAATATCCGGGCTACAGAAACGTTCCTTCACACACAGGTGGTCGGGATTGCACCACCTCTCGTTCACATACACTGCAATCCCGCCACCTCTCTTGTTACCGCTCTGTATGACGTCACTGTCCGCCCGAAAAGTCCTGAAGCCGGGCACCGACGCACTGTGGTCGGGGAAATCCGCGTGCAGCCATGTCTCCGTGAAACACATGACGCTACACTCACGGAAGACCCTCACGGTCTTTACCAGCGCGCCGAGCTCGTCCGTCTTATTTGCCAAAGACTTTTTATTGTTAACAATATACTTTTTATTGTGTTTAACTTGTATTTACATGTGTAGCTGAGACATAAAGGTGTAACTTGCTGTCTTATTTTGGAGGAGTCTATGTCCTGTAAAGTCCAACAGAAGAGGAAGAGTTGATTGATTTAAAAAAAAAATGTAACATTCGTGTGTGAAGACTTTTGTAGACACACGCGCACCAAATGTCACTAAGATAAAAGTACATAGCTACTATTATTTAAGAAGATCTTAAGTCATACTAGTAATAGTAACGTTACTCACAATTTAAAACAACCACCAGTGAGTGTTAGCCAAGTGTTAACGTCAATGTTTTGTCTGTATAATCTTAATCTGTACAAGTGGCAAGTAGCTGTCACGTAAACGGTAAAACAAACATTACTTCTCACTGAATATCGGAGAAGTAACGTTACCAAAGCAAAGTAGCGTAGAAGTAACTTGTTACCTCAAACAATTAGCAGTTAGCCTCACCGTTAGCTAGGCTACGTATTTCCACCACTGCTCATTTCTTGCTAGCAAGGTGGCGTTACACGGTCTAGCAATACAGACAGGTATATATAAAATATACCAGAAAGTGTCAGAATACTAGTTGAAGTAGAGTTACTACTCTAGAACATATTATGATATAATTAAACATTCGCAGCTATTTGTATTTGTGTGTCGCGTGAAGGGGCAACAACATACATTTCATTCAGTCAAATAAACGCACCTTGGATAATACCTACATCTCGCGATAACATAACATTAACAACGTGATCTCGCTCCGGTGTTCCAGCGCATCTATAGTTGTTATGGCAACCTGGGGTCGAAAATACAATTTGGAAAATAATGTTTTGATTTCCATTCCTTTGTTAATTTCTTGGCTGGAGCTGCTGCGATTGTTGGTGGATTAAAAACAGCTAATTCAGAAGAAAGACTGCTTAAACAGAGAAGACATGGCTGATCTGGAGAATATTCAATTGAACCCGCGGTAATTAAATCAGTTATAACACTTGTTTAGGTCTGTTTTAAGGTTTTTTTTAAATATACCGGTACAATTAATATGTGTTTTTGATTTAAATGATAGAACAAGGTAGTATTGGTGCAAATATTGGGTGATAATATTTAACTAGGAGCTGGAGAAACAGTACAGTAAAGGAAATCATGCATGCCATATTTACGTAGCGTTAATTGATATGTGGTTACATGAGTGTGTGATTTTAGAGCATCTTGTTTTCAGTGACATCTCTTGATCCCTTTTGTTTTTTGCTCTTAGTGTTAATGGTGAAGAGAGGCCAAGATTCAGTTGGAAAGCCATTTCAATTGGGATTTGGATGGTGACGATTTGTGGTGTGGCCGCTGTCCTCTGGTCCAATATAACTACACAGCAACGTCTGACAGCGCAATTACAGAATATGGCAAAAACTACCAAACAGTTGCAAATGAAAAATGATCAGCTGAAGCAACTGCTGAATTCCACTCATCAAAATGTCACCCTTCTGGAAGGTGAGGCTGGCCAACTGGAGTTGCTCGTGAACAACTTTACCTTGTTGTCTGCTGAAACTACACAGCTGAGCTTGCTGTTGGAGGACACGTTGCAAGAAAAGGCACAGTTACAGGTGACGAACGACGAGCTGAACGCCTTTCTGAATGCAACCCTTGAAAGCTGTGAACTCGTGGAGTTAGAGAACAGAAACCTGAACCTGCTGCAGAATCGATCCATGCAGATCATCACCCTGGCGTCTGCAGAAATCCAACAGTTGCACCTGCAGTTAAACAACGAGCAGCAAACATCCGCTCAGCTGGAAGCAGAGAATCGACACCAGCGCTCGATCCTGTTCTCCAGCAGACTGTCGTTCCTGTGGACTTTCTGCAACAACGAGTCCCTGCAGTGCTCCCGCTGCATGCCAGGCTGGGTTGAACACGCCTCGCGCTGCTTCCTCTTGTCCGAGGAAGCAGAGAAGTGGGAATCTGCACGACGGTACTGCATGGACATGGGGGGTGACCTGGCCACCGTCTGGGATGAGGAGGACCAGGCATTTTTAACAAACATGACGTATCAATTTGCACAGCAGCACCCTCAGGGCTTCCATTCTGCATGGATAGGGTTGCACGACTTGGTGAAGGAGGGCCTCTACCTTTGGGTGAGTGGACACACAGTGGACAGGGATGTCATTTACTGGAAGCACAGGGAGCCAAACAATGCCATCCCCTCCTGGGACATGGACGAGGCAGGGCAGGACTGTGTGGCCATTGTCCCGCCGGCACACATCGGAGCAGAGGATTGGCTGAACTCCTGGGACGATATTATCTGTGCCGGTGAGCGGCACTACATCTGTGAGACAATGGCCCTCAGTCTGTCCTGAGTGACAGAGCTGTGATGCACATGAATGTTATTGCTTAAGATGTGAACGCTCAATCACAGTCACTGGTATCGGATATTGCCAAAATGTTGATAGTTTTTAGAATTGTTTTTGGACAATTGAATTCCTCTTGTGTATTTTTAAAAAAATGTTTATTCCACTTGTTGCTTTGATAATTAACCTGAATTTGTAGTAGTCTAAGCTAAACTGACATATGTAAATAGTTATAGTTGTAATCAAATTAATGTTGTTAATTGTTGTTCTGCATGTTTAAATAGTTATGATTTTTGTTTACCTTAGTGTCATCAAATGAATGACATTTGTTCTGCATGTTTAAATAGTTGTGATTTGTGTTTACCATAAAGTGTCATCAAATAAATAGCATTGTTCTGCATATTTAAGGTCTGTGTGGTTCTATCAACAGTGGACATGTCATGCAAATCTTACGCAGCCACTTCAAAGCAGGACTCTTGAATCCAGTCAGCAGAGGCCCATATATACGCTTTCCTATTTTATATACCAGGTTGTTATTTCATATGGCCTATCTAATTGTGATTTTGAAATGTATTTGGCTAATAACTCCTGTTTCACATGCTCATGATTAAGAACTGAAAAGAGATGTTTTTGAAAAGTTCCTTTATGAAGATCTAACTGACTTCACTTGAGCCAACACCCAGAACAATAATTACTATGGAAATCAAGTAATCTACTTTTTTTAACCGCCTGGATTAATTAAACCAAAGATTGGCGCTATCAGTCTTTGAAAAAAAAGATAATTCTCCTTCAGCATCTACCAAAATATGTTTTATTGAATAGTCAAATACTTCCTGGGTTGATTTCTAAAATTCTTCTAAGAATTGGTTAATGTGGTAGTTGCATTTCTCCATGATCTTATATGCAACATGTTCTTGATGAAATATATAATCTGATGATGCATATTGCTGTAGTGAGTAGATTTATGTAAGCAGGACAGTGTGTGTTGGATCAGCTCAACATAACCTTAACGTAGGAACATGTCACCCTGTGCAACAGTGTGCCTCATGTTATAGCGATTAACAGAAAGATTCACTGATTCACAGAGAGACTCAGTCGTGATTAAAAGTATTAGTCCAGATTACCTTCTGCAGCTTGTTGTGGCAGAGCTGGAGACTAACCAAAACTCCTGGAAAGAAAACGAAAATGTGTTAATTGATAGATCCCCTTGTTGCACATTGTATCTGTTAGCTAAGTAAATCAAACATGTTGAGGAAGGTCGTGTCCAAGATAACATGTTCAAAAGGGTGTATGAGGTACAGAGAGGATGACTGGCAGACATCACTTGCCATGTTGGAAAAGCCCCATGTTCTGACAACTGACAAATATAAACCGTGTCAAATCATTTGAATGCAAAGAGTTCTAAAGCACTGTAGTCCAACAGGTAAGATTTGGGATTAGAACTATCATAGCGACTTGTTAAATACCCACAGAGGGCAGCCAAGCTGCACACAGCTGCTTTATGTCATGTCTACTCAAAACATTTAAAAAGGATAAGAGCAGCTACTTTTAAAAGGTGGTCATGGGAACAAAAACAACTATGAAATGCACATTAACCTGTTGTAAGAATAATACAATCAGAAGCAATCATGCTTTTCAATACACATGCATGTTTTTAAGAGAAGTGATTTTGGCCCCTTGACAATTACACTTGGATTGTTAATCAATATGAGCAGTAACATAAAACATGTTTTCACACTCATCCATCTGCAGTAGTTGACTAACAAAGAAAGAACACTGCCACAGCTGCTTAAGGATATACAGGAAAACACACTTTATTTTGAACAGTATCTTCTCAAACATTGTTCATTATGAAGTACAAGTAAAAAGTACAGATGATACAAAAATCACCATTTATCTTTAACACCTTGATTCTCAATAACAAAAAACAAAGATTTTAAAAATGACTTTAAAAAGACCATTATTCAAACGCAGTGGAAATATACAAATGAAGGTGAAAAAGGCAGATCTAACATAAGAATTTTCAACTGCTCAAAACAAAGAACGGAAAAGCAAGTGCTGTTACCAAACAGGTGGTTCTCAAGGCAAAAAAACTAAACAAGAGTAACTAGCTTACTTGTCCATCATTGTGGAAATGTGACTTTACAAACATCCAATACAGACTACTGTAAGCTGTGCATCAGCCCCGACCACATATACCGGTCAATAAAAGTCAGTGGTTAGTGACAACTAAATGAATTACTTTTTGAATTCGATTTTTTTTTTTTAACCAAAGAAAGCTGCCTTGGCATACTTGTCTACGACGCCATGGCTACCGTGATGAAAGGTGTGGGCAGAGGTTAGTCTCTTCACAGGTCAGGTCCAAAGATTGATCACAGGCCTGCTTTTCTAAACTCCAGGCTACACATACAAAATGATATAAATAAGGAAGTTACCAATAAGAAAATAGTTTGTTGGCTTTAAAGGGCTCTTTTTTAAAACACACACACACACACACACACACAGACAGACAGACAGACAGACACACACCATACATTTCATTCAGTCAATTAAACGCACTGTAGGTGACTATCAGCAACTTCAACTTAGTCACCGAGAGGCTAAGCAGGGGAGACCAACCTGCGGACGCGCTGCTTGTAAATGATTCACGCCGATCCAGTGGCTGAGTGTTGTGAGTTTATTCGGGGACAACAAACAACTTGATTCTGGATAGCATACAGTCATACGTCCAACAATGACAATAGTACTGTTTGTAGCGTGTACAAATAGCGCGTATAAAGCGGTCAACAAAAAATAATGCTCCCTCTCTCACCCCCTCTCCTTCCATTCATTCAACCAGACCAATATCACTGAACCGCTGATAACCCCATTGTGGCCATCCCCAACACCACGTGACTCGATTACCGGAAGTGTACCGAAAGTGACAAAAAAGGGTATACAAAAAGACACAGGCCATACCTGGCTCCTACACGCACCTTGGATAATACCTACATCTCGCGATAACATAACATTAACAACGTGATCTCGCTCCGGTGTTCCAGCGCATCTAAAGTTGTTATGGCAACCTGGGGTCGAAAATACAATTTGAAAAATAATGTTTTGATTTCCATTCCTTTGTTAATTTCTTGGCTGGAGCTGCTGCGATTGTTGGTGGATTAAAAACAGCTAATTCAGAAGAAAGACTGCTTAAACAGAGAAGACATGGCTGATCTGGAGAATATTCAATTGAACCCGCGGTAATTAAATCAGTTATAACACTTGTTTAGGTCTGTTTTAAGGTTTTTTTTATATATATATATATCGGTACAATTAATGTGTTTTTGATTTGAATGATAGAACAAGGTAGTATTGGTGCAAATATTGGGTGATAATATTTAACTAGGAGCTGGAGAAACAGTACAGTAAAGGAAATCATGCATGCCATATTTACGTAGCGTTAATTGATATGTGGTTACATGAGTGTGTGATTTTAGAGCATCTTGTTTTCAGTGACATCTCTTGATCCCTTTTGTTTTTTGCTCTTAGTGTTAATGGTGAAGAGAGGCCAAGATTCAGTTGGAAAGCCATTTCAATTGGGATTTGGATGGTGACGATTTGTGGTGTGGCCGCTGTCCTCTGGTCCAATATAACTACACAGCAACGTCTGACAGCGCAATTACAGAATATGGCAAAAACTACCAAACAGTTGCAAATGAAAAATGATCAGCTGAAGCAACTGCTGAATTCCACTCATCAAAATGTCACCCTTCTGGAAGGTGAGGCTGGCCAACTGGAGTTGCTCGTGAACAACTTTACCTTGTTGTCTGCTGAAACTACACAGCTGAGCTTGCTGTTGGAGGACACGTTGCAAGAAAAGGCACAGTTACAGGTGACGAACGACGAGCTGAACGCCTTTCTGAATGCAACCCTTGAAAGCTGTGAACTCGTGGAGTTAGAGAACAGAAACCTGAACCTGCTGCAGAATCGATCCATGCAGATCATCACCCTGGCGTCTGCAGAAATCCAACAGTTGCACCTGCAGTTAAACAACGAGCAGCAAACATCCGCTCAGCTGGAAGCAGAGAATCGACACCAGCGCTCGATCCTGTTCTCCAGCAGACTGTCGTTCCTGTGGACTTTCTGCAACAACGAGTCCCTGCAGTGCTCCCGCTGCATGCCAGGCTGGGTTGAACACGCCTCGCGCTGCTTCCTCTTGTCCGAGGAAGCAGAGAAGTGGGAATCTGCACGACGGTACTGCATGGACATGGGGGGTGACCTGGCCACCGTCTGGGATGAGGAGGACCAGGCATTTTTAACAAACATGACGTATCAATTTGCACAGCAGCACCCTCAGGGCTTCCATTCTGCATGGATAGGGTTGCACGACTTGGTGAAGGAGGGCCTCTACCTTTGGGTGAGTGGACACACAGTGGACAGGGATGTCATTTACTGGAAGCACAGGGAGCCAAACAATGCCATCCCCTCCTGGGACATGGACGAGGCAGGGCAGGACTGTGTGGCCATTGTCCCGCCGGCACACATCGGAGCAGAGGATTGGCTGAACTCCTGGGACGATATTATCTGTGCCGGTGAGCGGCACTACATCTGTGAGACAATGGCCCTCAGTCTGTCCTGAGTGACAGAGCTGTGATGCACATGAATGTTATTGCTTAAGATGTGCACGCTCAATCACAGTCACTGGTATCGGATATTGCCAAAATGTTGATAGTTTTTAGAATTGTTTTTGGACAATTGAATTCCTCTTGTGTATTTTTAAAAAAATGTTTATTCCACTTGTTGCTTTGATAATTAACCTGAATTTGTAGTAGTCTAAGCTAAACTGACATATGTAAATAGTTATAGTTGTAATCAAATTAATGTTGTTAATTGTTGTTCTGCATGTTTAAATAGTTATGATTTTTGTTTACCTTAAAGTGTCATCAAATGAATGACATTTGTTCTGCATGTTTAAATAGTTGTGATTTGTGTTTACCATAAAGTGTCATCAAATAAATAGCATTGTTCTGCATATTTAAGGTCTGTGTGGTTCTATCAACAGTGGACATGTCATGCAAATCTTACACAGCCACTTCAAAGCAGGACTCTTGAATCCAGTCAGCAGAGGCCCATATATACGCTTTCCTATTTTATATACCAGGTTGTTATTTCATATGGCCTATCTAATTGTGATTTTGAAATGTATTTGGCTAATAACTCCTGTTTCACATGCTCATGATTAAGAACTGAAAAGACATGTTTTTGAAAAGTTCCTTTATGAAGATCTAACTGACTTCACTTGAGCCAACACCCAGAACAATAATTACTATGGAAATCAAGTAATCTACTTTTTTTAACCGCCTGGATTAATTAAACCAAAGATTGGCGCTATCAGTCTTTGAAAAAAAAGATAATTCTCCTTCAGCATCTACCAAAATATGTTTTATTGAATAGTCAAATACTTCCTGGGTTGATTTCTAAAATTCTTCTAAGAATTGGTTAATGTGGTAGTTGCATTTCTCCATGATCTTATATGCAACATGTTCTTGATGAAATATATAATGTGATGATGCATATTGCTGTAGTGAGTAGATTTATGTAAGCAGGACAGTGTGTGTTGGATCAGCTCAACATAACCTTAACGTAGGAACATGTCACCCTGTGCAACAGTGTGCCTCATGTTATAGCGATTAACAGAAAGATTCACTGATTCACAGAGAGACTCAGTCGTGATTAAAAGTATTAGTCCAGATTACCTTCTGCAGCTTGTTGTGGCAGAGCTGGAGACTAACCAAAACTCCTGGAAAGAAAACGAAAATGTGTTAATTGATAGATCCCCTTGTTGCACATTGTATCTGTTAGCTAAGTAAATCAAACATGTTGAGGAAGGTCGTGTCCAAGATAACATGTTCAAAAGGGTGTATGAGGTACAGAGAGGATGACTGGCAGACATCACTTGCCATGTTGGAAAAGCCCCATGTTCTGACAACTGACAAATATAAACCGTGTCAAATCATTTGAATGCAAAGAGTTCTAAAGCACTGTAGTCCAACAGGTAAGATTTGGGATTAGAACTATCATAGCGACTTGTTAAATACCCACAGAGGGCAGCCAAGCTGCACACAGCTGCTTTATGTCATGTCTACTCAAAACATTTAAAAAGGATAAGAGCAGCTACTTTTAAAAGGTGGTCATGGGGACAAAAACAACTATGAAATGCACATTAACCTGTTGTAAGAATAATACAATCAGAAGGAATCATGCTTTTCAATACACATGCATGTTTTTAAGAGAAGTGATTTTGGCCCCTTGACAATTACACTTGGATTGTTAATCAATATGAGCAGTAACATAAAACATGTTTTCACACTCATCCATCTGCAGTAGTTGACTAACAAAGAAAGAACACTGCCACAGCTGCTTAAGGATATACAGGAAAACACACTTTATTTTGAACAGTATCTTCTCAAACATTGTTCATTATGAAGTACAAGTAAAAAGTACAGATGATACCAAAATCACCATTTATCTTTAACACCTTGATTGTCAATAACAAAAAACAAAGATTTTAAAAATGACTTTAAAAAGACCATTATTCAAACGCAGTGGAAATATACAAATGAAGGTGAAAAAGGCAGATCTAACATAAGAATTTTCAACTGCTCAAAACAAAGAACGGAAAAGCAAGTGCTGTTACCAAACAGGTGGTTCTCAAGGCAAAAAAACTAAACAAGAGTAACTAGCTTACTTGTCCATCATTGTGGAAATGTGACTTTACAAACATCCAATACAGACTACTGTAAGCTGTGCATCAGCCCCGACCACATATACCGGTCAATAAAAGTCAGTGGTTAGTGACAACTAAATTAATTACTTTTTGAATTAGATTTTTTTTTTTAACCAAAGAAAGCTGCCTTGGCATACTTGTCTACGACGCCATGGCTACCGTGATGAAAGGTGTGGGCAGAGGTTAGTCTCTTCACAGGTCAGGTCCAAAGATTGATCACAGGCCTGCTTTTCTAAACTCCAGGCTACACATACAAAATGATATAAATAAGGAAGTTACCACTGAGAAAATAGTTTGTTGGCTTTAAAGGGCTCTTTTTTAAAACAAACACACACACACACACACACACACACACACACACACACACACACACACACACACACACACACACACACAGCGAGGCAAAACCTTGAACGTCGGGTCACATTATCTGTCTGAGATGTCCTCTTCTTGTGCATCACAGAAAGGAGAGAGAGAAAATTGTTGCACAAAGTTCTGCTGCAAGAGGCCACACACCTTCATGTCCTCCTCTGTGAAGGAGAGAGCCTTTAAAATACTGCTTTCAAGCTCCTCTATATACTCCTGCTTCAGCTCAGTCTTCGAGGAGGAATCGTTATCGAGGCTGCTCTGCAATGTTGTCACAATGTTGTTCAGTTGGTCATTTGACATTATGTCACTGTCCTGATCAATTCCATGTCCACTGTGCTGACTCACACTATCACTCACTGACAATGTGTGGTTGTTGTGAACATTACCATGTCTGCTACGCTGGCTGCTGTAATTTTCATTTGAAACTGTGTCGCTGATTATTTTGGCATTAGTTTCAAAAGGCCCTCTTGTCTTCCTGACAGACTTCAAGCAGGCCTTGGTGTTGGTCCGGATCTCCACTGGAGCAAAGTTGCTCTGACTGAGTTGACTGAGTGGCACTGACTCAGCCATCACCACATCTTCAGACACTGTTTGGACGATATTGAGGCTCCACAAATCTCCAGTCCCTCTTGTGTTTTTGTTAGGGGTGAGGTCCTTGCTCAGGTCAACAAGGATGCAGTCGGAGTCCTTTTCACCACTTTCTGTGTCCATCTCTTCCTCAGAAGCATCCTGCTCCAGGCACTCTGCCTCCCAGGCTTCTTCGCAAGGCTTCTTGGATCCCCTTTCAGGAGACTCAAACACCACCCCTCTGGGAACAAGAGGTTGGAAACGTCTGCGGCTCAGGCTGGTGTATGCGGAGGAGCCGATTTGGCTCTCAGGCTGTCTCAACATGCAGTGTCGGACGGACTCGGGCACCAGGATTTCATGGCGCTTTTTGGTGGGCAGTAAGGCAAAGAAACTTCCGGGTACATGGTTTCCTACAATGGGTACAAGGGAGGTAGGTTTAAGCGCGGAGACAAAATCCTCCAGCTCTTGGTAAGAGGAATGGTCAGAGTACGGCACCACATGGACGTTGGAGTGAAAAGAGATCAGAGGCCTGCTGGTGGGAATAATGGCCAAAGTGGGTTGTTCTTTGTTCCACTGGTTTAAAGCGGCCGAGCAAATCTCTGACTGTTCCACGGCTCGGAAACGACCGGCTCCTGGGTCAGTGGTGAAGACGTCAGGCAGCTCCAGCGCTTTGAGGGTCTCCATCCTCTCAAAGCTCACCTCGATCCAGGTCTTAAACTCCATCGCCAGCTCCAACAGCAGGGACTCCTTTCCAAGTGCGTAGAGACCTGCAAGGCAGCGCAAGAGAGCATGAGGGTCTGCCTCAGCTGAGCGTGTGGAGCAACAGCAATGTCACAAAAAATGAGAGAGTGCAGCTTTTTGTGAACTGGCAAACCAAGATAATTTTCAGGCTGTTAGCTTGATTTGAACCTTGATTAAATCACTCTTTTTAACCATGTGCAGGGGTGTGACAATAGAAAGATGTGTCAAAGACAGCACACATAGCCACAATGATGGGAAAAAACAACTGTTTCAAATAAAGTCAAAGGCGTTAAGAGAGCTGACAGTATATAACTTTTTGGGGACCTGTATGTTCATCCTGTTGAGATGAGGAGAAAGTATAGAAGGCATGTTTAGAAAAGTCTAAATAAAATTACCTATGACAACATTGTGGTTGGGGTGTCTGCGGATGATCTCTTTGATTTGTTGAGTGGCTCGCTGTCTGGAGGGGAGGGTGCGGTTGGGATCACAGTTGGTGTTGTCTAGGTACAGGACATCTATAGTGGTGTTGGTCCTCAGGCACGGCTCACGCAACATGGAGGGAGTATATCTGAAGTCACCTGAAATGAATAATGTGTCAATGCTTACTGTTACCTGACTCCGTAATTGATAAAGTACCTGTACATATTTGTATGTCATATGATACCAATTACGATGTTGGAAAGCAAATTCAAAATACTAAGACACACACACAATTTTTTTCTACATCCTAGAAGCATCAGATAAAATGTGTTGCCCAGGAACTCAGACACTGACCAGTGTAAAGTATAGAGCCAAAGTAGCCTTCGAAGAGAAACATGACAGCCCCCGGACAATGGTTGGCATCTATCAGTGTGACGGTCAGCCTCTCCTTGCCGATGTCATCCAGTGGCAACAGGTACGGCTCATCTAGCTCTAGTGGATGGATCCACTGTTCTTTCACCTGTTCAAAAAATATAAATGATCAGCAAAAGAAATACAGCTTTATATCTACTGTTGTTCTTAACCACGGCAACCCTATGATGCCAATCTTCTTCTGAAATACATGCAACACATAACAAGGGCTTGGAATAATGTTTACCATGACAAATATGTTGACAAAGTAAAAGAGGATCATCCATTCATTTTGTTTGCTGAAATGTATTATTATTATATTAAACAAGGACAGTTAAGTGAATGTTGACATAACCCTCTAGTCTTCTAGAAATTAAAGAGACTGGGTTGACACAAAAAATTAAAGTCAATATTTTAGCACTGCAAAACAGGTATGAGCACAATTTAAACCAAACCTGGATGTAAAAACAGTCAGAAGTCATTGTTTTACTAATTCAGCACCCCGTTTGTCTAGCACACAGACCCATGACCAGTTGCTCCAATGAGCCTGCACGGATCCCATCCGCATAAAACAGTCCCTCCAGTTAACTACAGCACGCTGAACTGTTTTATGAATGAGGCAGGTAAGAAATAACGTGACATTTTACCTTGAGTCACAGTACACACGTTCGTGTTTCCCTCACCTGCCGTTTGAGCGTGAGCAGAGCGGCGGTGGTTGGTGAGCAGTAGATGGGCCGGTTGCTCCAAGTGGAGGTCAAACCCACCGTGTGGTCGCTGTGCATGTGGGACAAGAAAAACAGCCGCGTGCCCGGACACTTCCGCACATGCCAGAAGTCCACGGCCAGCGGGGTGTTGGGGATGACTTTTCCGTTGCCTGACATGTCTGAGGTTCCACTGGATGTCCTACAACCACAAACAGGTGAGCTAACAACTGTTTATTATCTATTTTGAACGACTATTCGTGTTATTTGGCGACTCGCACAGTGATGAAACTTAACGGCTGTGGAAATTTCAGTGTACATGGCACAGGTAAAATACTGCCTTCATACCGGTGATAATTGATGATAATAATAATAATAATAATAATAATAATAACTTTATTTATACAGCACCTTTAAAAACAGAGTTTACAAAGTGCTTTGACAGACAAAGCAGCAAAAACAAGGCAATAATAACAATAACAGAAAGCTCAGTGAGACAGTTGATACGATAAAAATAAAGAAATTAAAAAATAATTTAGTAAAATCAACAAATACAAATAAAACAGAACAGCAACGCCATCATTGGATATAATTGAATGCAGCGTTAAGCAATCAAAAATAAGACACTAGAGTGAACTACGGACGTTGCTAAAAACAATGTGGCTAGCAGTAGTTAGCATTAAACAATTGTTTCGTTATTGTGCGATTATAAAGTCTCTTGTCCAACCTTCGACATCACAAGCAGCTGGCCGTCGTTACATGTTCAGTCACAGTGTTTACAGCCGTTTATGGACCCCGCCATTTCTGTTTTCAAGTTAACACTCAACGCCCCTTCATACATGTATGATGTATGCGCCGCTTCTTCTTCTTCTTCTTCTTCTTCTTCTTCTTCTTCTTCTTCTTCTTCTTCTTCTTCTTCTTCTTCTTCTTCTTCTTCTTCTTCTTCTTCTTCTTCTTCTTCTTCTTCTTCTTCTTCTTCTTCTACGGTGTTGTACTGTAGCTGTCGTACACATTGTTCTATCATACTGCCACCTGGAGGTGGTACCATGGAGGGTCCCATGGACAGGTAGCGAGTCTGTTCTGCGATGAAAACAACATCAAACGAGATAGTAAATTAGAAATATACATTTTGGCATTACTTAAAATTATGACTCACTGTGAATCCTATTTATGAGATTTACTGATTGAGTTTTAAGTAAAATCAGAATTGAAATTAATAATTGGGACATAACGTATATTTGGTGTTTTTAATAATTTCTAACATAATCTTTCATAATTATATTCTGTTGGAAATGGTCTGCCATATATTTATTACCTTTAGTTTCATTTTTTAATCCCCAAGGACGTTAAAAACAGCAAACCCAAAAATATCTTTACAATAAATGAGTAATATAAGCCTAAAGAAATGCTGCATGACTGGAAACTAAATTAAACACACAAGACATGGACAACCACAGAATGCATCTTAATTCTAATTTTAAAAGATTTTCAGTTTTTGAAGCTTTTTTAGATAACAGTAAAACTCTCTACTTGTCCTTTTTCTTAAATTAGTAAAAGCCAATTGTCAGAACTAATAATCCACAATACCACCAAGACAAACATCATTCTGATCTGCAAAGAGGTAGTTAATTAATTAATGTCAAGTAAGGAGCATCTCCCTCAAATTGATTGAATTGTGGTTTACTCTCCAGAAGGTGGCGCCAAGAGAGAGGAAACGGTTTTGATTCTATTTATTTGTGTGAAATAGAACATTTCTCGATAATACATTTATTTGTAAGCTGCTTACATTATGAGAGATTTAGAAAGGATATCAATTGTATTTGTTCAGGAGAAGCTACATATTCATTCATGTTCATTTTGATTTATACTTTGATTCATTTCAGAAAGCAATGACCTATGATTTTAATACATGCTACACCATGATTTTTTGTATCCACAGAATGACATAAAAACATGTCTTGAATCTTTCTCACTCTATATGCAAGCTTATTTTCTTCTATTACAGAACATAAACAAAAAGCAGTACAATGAATAAAATACTTTTATCTGATTGTGATGCTGGATGATGGATTGCTTCCTCTCTAAAACCTTTGTTGACTCATCTGGTATGATGGTTTTATAAATTCATATAGTCCTGTATGTTATTGTCCTGAACATCATCACATCCTATTTGTAATATTTATATACTTACAATATACTAAAGGGGGGGGTTAGTGCTAAATGGGGGCGTTGCTATGGTGACAGCAATCCATTGTAGGCCTCCCTACCCCTACGTTTGCACACTACTCACTTTTCAGGATTATACCTGGGATTGCTGCTCATTCACATTCCCCTCGCACAGCGTATGTCCTCTCCTCGTATCCAGAGGCGCATTAATCATGCTCTGCCTTACAGTTAATTATCTATCTTCCCAACACACACACACACACACACACACACACACACACACACACACACACACACACGGTGGAAACCCTATGCTAGAGATGAAATGGTGATTAACTGAACAAGAGTGGGTCGAGCACAGTCAGAGTGCCCCTGTTACTGTTCACATCTTATGCTTTGTGATACGTTAAACAGCTGGATGCCCTTTAGATTATTGCACACTGTGTGAGGCAACTTTATACAGTCAAGAGACAAGTCAGCAAGTGATTACAATTTTACCCTAACTGTAAGATACTTTAGTTGATTCTTTACCATTCGTCGCATTTGTAAATTATTTCCCTTATGCTTTCTTTTTAGTAATTGGACCCTACTTCTCTCCTCACACACATATTATGCCTTTGGCATACGAATAATGAGTACAGTCATACCTGGCACATACAGTAAAAAAACAGCTACAGTGAATAGCAGTGCTGCAGTTTGAGTACAATTTGTATCATATGGAAAATAGTCCTAACATAGACTTCACTATCTGAAGGATTTCAAGATGAATAGTACTGCACCTAGGAAAACAATATGTAACCATATAAACAGTATTGTATTATCAGTCAAAAACATTTAAACACTTCCGCAAATGATTGAGCATCTTCATTAAGACTTAAAATCGCAGTCCTAGCTAATGTTTTTATATACAAATAAATAAGATGCAGTACTTTATACTCCAGAATGATATTAATAACGCACAGTGGTAAGAATAAAAACAGCATCACTGTTTACATTTGTCAAGGCAAAGCTTGCTGAGATCAGGAGGATGAGTTGTCTTTTCTGTCATGTTGTTATGCAGAGAAAAACAAAAGTGCTGTCAGACAGCAGCAGTGGTGCTGTGAAAGCAGATGGCTGCACAGTCTGTGATCTGCCACTGCCGTTATTAAGAGCAATGCTTTGAGTCCTCCATATACGCTTTTATTGACGTCAGTAAATCACTGTGACCTCGTCCATTCTTTTTTTCTACATTACTAAAACTAGTACTTTGGGTATACAACTCTGTGATATTTTCATTAGTTTTATTGAAGACTAAATACATTTTAGTGACTACCAAATTGTCCCCTAAATCCAAAAATTGTCCCACGCGAGACTCTGTGGATTCTCTTATCTCTTGCATAACTAGTTATTGATCCCACGTGAATGATGAGCAATGTGAGCTATTCCCCCATTTGTCTGAGTCAACAAATTTGTACAGTGAAAAGCAGTAGCAGCTTTATTTCTTACAACCCCTCCAGGGATGATGCAGTGGTGGTATACACACACTCCTGTGGAGAAATTTATGGACATGTGTGAGAAGATGTCTCTTGGGGGCTAAGAGCAAGTTGTCGGCCAGAATGAGCTGGTGAGTACACATATTCTCATTTTGGAATACACATTCACTTATTTCATGTCTTTTCTCTGTTTATCTCTCTGTCACTCCCTTGCTCCGCCAGTCTTTGTTCCATGTTCTTGACTTCATCCCCTTGCACTCTGTCATCCTCAATAGGGTTTTCATGAGGTCTCTTTTTGTGCTCTTGCAGTTTGTCATTTTGACAATCTGACACACACACTCACAGCACAGCAGCATGACTGCTGTCTGAACCTCTTTACAGCCAGTCTTTGTGATTGCCTTCTTTTCTTAACTGCTGTAACACCTAGTGTCAGAGGTGGAGGAGCTGCTATTTGTGGCCAGGCTTCACGCCATAACGTGTTACAATATAGTGTGGGGTATGAGAGCCAGTTGATTCCCCCACTCATCTGATTTGATTAGCTCAGTTCATTAGACTTTTAGTAGTGGGCTGGGTGGTGCGGCATACAGTCAGCCTGCTGAGGATCCCCACCGACCAGCGAAGAGTGCAGTTTTAAGGGCTGCATTATGCATAATGTGCATGTAGCTTGCTGTCAGCAGGCCGACGCTACATACTGAGGGGAAGATGACTCTCTAATTGTCTATATTTTTGAATTTCTCTTGGTAGGAAGCAGGCGTGGGCAAAATCATAGCCGAGGAGGGCTGAAAGCTCTCTTAGATTGTGCCATCCTAATAAGAGCTGAGTGGGGCTGAATGCAGTCATTTATTCTCTCTATCTATGAGCTGATAGCTGAGCCCTGGTCAATTTCGCCAAGATATCAGTCTTTAATCAAAACACGTAACCTTTGCTCCTGAAAAGAAAAGTAAACATATTGGTATTGATCCTCAGCCTTACGTGAAAGAAAAACAGTATGAACTGTCTGAAAATTGCTCAAGAAACATGTAATACCTTTTTATTTTATGGATTGGTGGTGTCTAAATGTTAAAAAATACACAAATAATTTTGATGTGCTCTGGACTAAATTCTCAGAGTTGTGAAACGTGGGGGTGTATGAAGGTGATTCAGGCAATGTTTACTACACTGAAACTGCAAATATGTTTCTTGTGCTGTACTGAATTTGTGTAATATTGTGTGTAATACTCCATTTCTCTCTGGCACAGGCATAACTAATAGTCCTGCCCTGAGCAATGGGTAGAAGCTTTCATGCAAAAAAAATGTTTTTTTGCAGTTTTTCTGAAGTAGACAGATTTGTTTGTTAAAGAGAGCTTTTGTTGTTGTCCCTCACATGACAACAAGCTGACAACTCCTCACAAATGTATTGTCAACAACAACAAGGACATCCAGTGTATCATTTGTTTTTCCACATGAGCGAGGAGAAACGTTGTCATCCAGTGATCAGATTTATACATTGCTTCAGTCTGTGCATGTAGCATGTTTTGCACGACTGATTTGCTGCTGTGATGTTAGAATTTCAATCGCTGTAAAGTCAGTTCTGTTGACATCCTTCCATTACTCTTCTCATGTAGATCAGGACAGGATTTCATAGAAGGGGTTTCACATCTAGATTGTCTCATAGATGCAAAGCAGAAAGACGAATCCAGCACTAAGAGGCTTTTTAGGAACAAAGAACTAATATTGTAGGTGCATTACTGAGATGGCCCAGAGATTATATGAGGGTTGGCAAAATGAAATTCGGCAGTAAAAGCATCATTCGCCTGAAAGAGAGAGACTCTTATTCAGTCGTGAAAAATGGGTTTTCAAGTAGCTTCACGTCTGCTGGCTGCAAGCTCGAGTGAAAGTACAACATGGGTGAACAGAGACCAAATAAAAGGCTATACTATGGCCAATCGTCCTGTGAGGTAGTCAAAAAACATCAGTGTCTAAGTGAATTTGAAAGGCCAAGGTTCAGAGTTTATGTAATTTCAATTTATTATTTAATTTTGCTTTAACTCTTAACAGACACCACTGATCTGAAGAAGTGCTTATTCGTGCCAGTAGCACCCTGTACATTAAACTGTAATAAAAGACATGATGAATAATTGATCGTTGATGCCCCAGAGAAACTGCACTCACATGGCGGCAATATGCTTTGGTGTGTCAATGTGCACATTTGCTCATGATTTAGCAAAGTGCCCCCCATGTGCATAACACACTTATGGAACAGGATCTACAGATACTACAGAAGAACTGTTCGATTGTTTCCCCAACACTTACAACAGCCATGAGGCTGCAAGAAAACTCGACTGTGGCTGTTTCCCTTCTTGATTCACACGTTCCCTGTACTATTGCCCGATGGGAGTAGTTATGAGAAATGTTTTATTGTTGTGGGTGAATGTGGAGGTGTGGTGTCTTTTGTTGGTTAGTTGCTGACGGCAACCTTGAAGGGGGTGGCCCTGATAGCTGTTGGTAATGGGGGTAACCTTGTTTCGGTCTATTACAGTGTTGCTGGTAAGGCCGTCAGAATAATACTTTATCCTGGTGCTAATGAGGCCCCCCCCACCCACACACATACACACTCACACAGACACAACAACAGTAGCTGCCTCATTATAAAACCTATGTGGCAAATACCACTATGTAGCTGATGCTCCCATGAACCTGCTACTACAAATTGATTTGCAGTAAATTAAACATTAGCTGTATTCTCGTAGGATAGCAAGGCAATCCAAGCACGGTCTCTTGATTATTAATTCACTGTTTAAAAACAATATAGCCTGTTATTCCAAATGTCCTGACAGTGTTCAGCATGACCTTTTGTCTGCAGGGTTTTCAATCACTATATGTCAGTAAATATTTAATATGAGCTCAGTACCACTCACTTTGATAGCAGTTTAACTCTTCTAACCCCAGCAGGATTAGGCTGCTGAGTATACTTGCACAGAAAGGGAGAGAAAGAGAACAAGTCATTCATGTTTTCAGTGAGAGCAGGTTTTCATGTACTCCATCACTGTTACAATAGATTTGAAAATAGAAGAATAAAGTGTAAATGTGGGCAGTTGTCACCACATTAGTGCTGCAGTTTCTTAGTGGATAAGTGGCTGTTCTTTTGGTGATGCGATGGCTGAAGGCAAACTAAAGTAAGTGATGAAGCATGGTTTTCAGCACAAAAATAGTCAAAATAACAGGATGGTGCTTTCTGGCTAACCCACTTTTTGTTATGCTGTAGTTCTAATTTACAAACTGTGGATTCACACAGCGCAATAGAAAATAGTTGAAATTATTCATGCAGCTCCAGTTGGGCTGACATAAAAGACACTTTTATGGCATCTCTCCTTGTTTTCCCCCCCTGATGCCTGTGTTGTCTTATCCAACTGCAACCTTTTTCATCTGGCTTCCCACTTTTCTTGGTTCTAAGATCACAATTTTAATTTTAATATTCCAGCATCCTGATATACACAATACATTTGAATCTCATCATGATAGTGGTAGCACTAATTGATAAGACGAAAACACACGCAAAGCATTATACTGCATCTATCCAACGGGCTCCAAGAGTCTAATCAGTCAAATCTGAAGAGCTGCATAAATATACAATCTGTTGAATTTTGTTTGTTTTTATTTTCTTTTAAATCAATTTAAAATGATGATCAAACTCAAAGTCAGGTGCCTATAGTTGACAACATTTGCATGGATTTTGAAAGAGACAGATGTGCACACAGTGGGAAAAAAAAGAAAAGAAAAATGCTCAGGTTAACATCTGAGAGAGCTTCCACCGCAGAGAGGGGAGTGAATGAAAAATGCTCTTTTATCTCCCCTCTCTCCCTCTTCCTGTTCCCTAGCCAGATGCCAATATTTAATGCTTGTGGATGGCCTGCTCAGCATCAATTACAGCCACTGTAAACTGAGGTGAATCAGTGCACATGTTAGGGCTCCATGGCTGACTGAGACAGCTGATTCAACAGTTTTAAAGGTCATGCAGTGAGGTATTCATCTGACACGGTGTAGAAGTACTGTACAGTTACTGGACTTGACTGCAGTTGTCCTTAAACCTACTGAATCAGATATATACAGCGTGACCAGTTTGTTAGGTAAATCTGTATCATAAATACAATCTAATACCGTTGCACTGCAATATCTATCTATTTTTGTGGAAGCTATAATGTTCAGTCTTTGTTGGTAGTGTGTGAGACGAGATGATCCAACCGGACATTTTTAAAACTATAGTTAGTGGTGTTGTTCTGGACTGCACCGTATTGAAAGGTTTTTCCAATTTATTTAATTGTTATTGACATTGACCAATGCCACATACCACAGCATTTATAGGCTAAGCTAGTTTGCAACGCCCGTCTACTGCTCTGTGACCCTCGTCAACCCCTATACTATATAAACTGGGGTGGACAACACAACAAAAATATCTTGAAATATGATGCAGTTCAATGCAACACCATGGGGAATCAACTCCTCTCTGACGTGTTGTCAAAAAAGCTGAATATTACAAAGTTTTTTTTATTGTGTTTAATAGTTTTTTATTGCGTTAGACTGTTTATCTATTAAGCCTGTAGTTGAGTCTATGTCATTCAATATGACTCAACCATGAAGCAAACTGATGTAGCTTGGATGAATAACAACATGCCAGATGTTCCCTCTGAAGTCTAAACGCACAAAGCTGCACATTTATTCAGAAGAGAGATTTCCGATAATGAGGCTAAACAGCAAGTCTTCATTTGTCTTCATTACCTCTTGTCTGGTTAACATACTTCAAAGCCTGAACTGAAGCTAACAATCCACTGAGGCAGTGCAGCGTTCAACGATGTGATTGCATGACAGCACAAGATAAACTTAACAAGAAGATAAGTAAAAGATGAGGCCTCACACACTTGTACAGTACCTCCAATACATTTTTTGATTGGGATGATAACCCAATGTTTTGACTAGGTTTTCTTTCTCGTGGTTTAAAAAATCAAAGACTATATATAGTGTGTAGGGGTTTCAATTAACTACTGAAGTCATTAAGTTTAAGGTAGAATATTGCACTTAGTTAAGTAACAGGGAGATACATGCTTTAGATAAATACTTGTATTCATTGTATTCCTTACCCCATTCAAAATAAAGAAAAAATAATTGAAAAATTATATGTAAAAGAAAAGTGAGAAAGGGACCACTAAGTTGCAAAGTCAAGAAGTCCTCTTTATTTTTGTTTATTGAGTGTTTTGTTAGTTTGTATGGGCAAATGAATTACATTCAAACTACGATGGAGGTATGTATATATATATATATATATATATATATATATATATATATATATATATATATATATATATATATATATATTACTTTTATCCAAAGCGACTTACATACACATATGTAACAGCTGCCAGTGGATCACCCTCACACGCGTGAACGTGCACTACAAGCACACAAGGCAGAATCTGGATAACAACACACACACAGAGATAGTGACTTCATTCTCTGCTTAGGTAGACATATCTTTATATAACAAATAGTTATTTGCTGCTATGTTAATGCTCTGAATGTCGTTTAGAGAACCTTTAACATGATATCAATATTTCATTTTTAAACATCACTGTTATTGTCAATACTGGTATATTGCTATATATACCTAATTGCAAACCATTAATTAATGAACCAATCATCAGATTAACTCCTTACTTACACATCTAACAGACTAATGGAAACATCCTCATTCATTTGGCGTCCTGTCTGTGTTCACCTGATGAATGTAAGTCCAACATTCACTTTCTTTGTAGCTGTGTTTTTTGTTAACACCAACTAGATATTCATGTCTAGATATCTGGCTCTTTAGCTGCTGAGGGGAACTGCAGAGATCAGGTGATGACTCTCTGAGGGTTTGTCTCTACAAGGGACTCCTTTTACATACAAGTAGTCATGTATTGTCATACCAGTTTAAAAATATTGATTATAGAGCCCTAATTATTCAATTTAACGGAGCAGGAATCATTGTTATGAAATACTGCTCGTGCTCTTCTCAGACACAGTAGCGTCCAGATTGTAGTTTACAGAGTAGGAGGAATTTAATTCTTTGCGTCTTGCTGCACAAGGAAGGAAGCAGATTTCCATAGTCTTCTCCACTGAGATAGAAAAGATTTGGATCCACATTTATCTCTCTCCATCTGCTGTGTCAGCTGACCCTTTAGATAAACACACTCTGTCAGTTTGATGGTCTTCTAAGATTCTTCTTATGTACAGCGAGTGAAATATTAATACCTTCAGAAGCCCCCAGAGAGTTAAGGTCTTACACAGGGCTCAAAGTGTTAACAAAAGATGTTTGCCATTCACTGAGTACTGCAGCAAAGAACAGCTAGATTACAGAAGTACAGCTCTGGAGCTCACTTCATTGGAGCCAACGGATCACTTTCTCTTGAGGTTTTAAAAAGCTATCTCCAAATACTCAGGTCATGATAAATTAATTTGCTGCTTTGATTTTTGCTCTTGTCAAATATGACAGACCCATGCACCCAACTTCTGCTATCATCACTATACTGTGGCGCTCAGTGTCAGCAGAAGAAACCGCTCAGTTCTTAGTCAGTGATTCTTTTGTAGACATCGACCCAGAGAGACAAACTATCATATTTTCTAGTATGCTGAATTTTTCAAACTGTGAAATAAGCAGCCAATCTGGAACTGCTGCCAATGCATCTGCGTTTTCTGCGTCTATCTCATTGTCAGCAGACAGCAGCGTTCTCATTATCATTTTATGAGGCCCAGTTGGCAGAGTGCTCTGCGCCTCGAACTCTGTTGGGGTGAATTATCTTAAAACAGGATTCAGACATTTGCCCCAGATATTTTTAGTATCTTGTCAGGCTGCGACTGCAGGGACTGAATGTCCAGAGCTCAGACAGTAAAAGGAAAAAAATCTGTGCTGCGACCTTTCCTGCAGAGCTGATAACAGCTCAGGATCAAGGACTTGGGAGTGTGTAGATAATTTGACTTTTACTTCATTGCAATTTTCCTCTCAGGTACATCAATTTTAGGCAAGCCAAACCATCCAACTCTACATTTACAACATCTTTTTCCCTATCAGGTATCATCAAGGCAAAAAAGACCTTGAACGTTTGTATTGATTGCAGCCAGAAAAATCAATGCAAGTGGGAAACTGAAGCCCATTTTAAATGCAACAGCTCAGTGTTTGTTCCTTGTTAAAACTAATTTACTCGATATTTTAATCAGGCAACCAACAAGTGTTGAGTGTTAAGAGTCTTTATCATCGTTTTGTTTACTTGGATGAATTACTGACATCAATGAGACAACCCATGCCGCTGATATTATTTACAAATGATCAGTCTATCGTATACTGGGAGAAAAGATAATCCAACTGAACAGAGAAGGAAAGACTGAAGGGGAAATGATTGCTGGAAAACTCATCACCTCAGCACTTTTAAAGGGCTGTTAACCTTATCTCTGTGTTCAAGACAGTCGCAGGATTGTTTGACATTCACTGACCCAGTTATTATGCAGACAGACAGAGATACAAAGTTTTATGGAAACATGAGTAATAGAAGATAAGCTTTTTAGGAAGATTGACATGCAAAGTCAACAAGTGTAGAGCAGATCTTCACCAATGTGATCTCTTTCCGACAAAACTCTCCACATTCTCATATCTAGCCTCACACCATTTGACTCATTAAGGAGCCCTTTCGCAATTAATGTCACAGAAGAGCGAGCCCACAAGGGAGGACTGCGATCGTACTTAATCAAAAATCTGCCTTTGCTTTAATGTTTTCCTTAAGGCCAGTTTTTCTCATTTAGTAAAAGCTAGAGGGGAGCAGTGAGATAGCAGAAACACTTAGGTCTGCAAAAACCCAACTACGGTCTTTTTTTTCCTTTGTGTTTTCCCTTCGTCACTATTACTTTATTTTCTCTTACAGACATTAAGAAACTTAAATTTGTAACACTGTTGTAAACAGTTTCACTTAGTCCAAAGGTGTGTGTCTCTGTAACCTTGAATATCCTTTTTATTTATTTTAGTGCGTCAGGTTTTTAGACTGAAAAGACGATGACCTGCCAGCTATTGATTGCAGCAATAAGAGATGCAATCCAATATTCTGTATCCTCCTACTGTCATGCCAGGCTGCCATGTTGACTATTTTGAGAGCAGCATGAGTGGTCATTCATAATTCATGTGATCAAGAGCGCTCGCTGTACGTATGCATTTTATTTATATAGACATTTCATGTTTGTAGCTATGCAGCATGTGTTGCAGCAGTGTTGGATTTTGTAAAAGCAATTACTATTGTATAAGAAGCAAAAAAGTATTTGACATCACGCTTTAACCACTTCTTACTTTGCTGACTTTGTCCTCCTGCAGCACATTTCTTATTCAGTTCACTTCCTTTTTAAGTACAGAAACCTTTCAAACCTTCTCTGCAACTGCTGGTCACCTCATCCACCAGTGGAGAACCCGTGCAGGTGAAAAGAGCTGCAGAAAGAGGTGATGACATGCTGTCAGTCAGCCCTGAGATGTCTCCCTCCCTCTCTAGAGAGAGCAATGGTTTTGTAACACAAGGTTCCTCCCGGTTAGTCAGACAAGCCAGGTGACTCTCCGGAGCCGAGACAGGAAAAGCTCTCTGAGGAATACTGCTGCTTGTTACACCTGCCATCATGTCAGAGTTGAAAATGTTAGCCCTCTAACGGCTATTAGCAGGTGACATGACATGAGGGGCAAATATTGGCTATGGGGAAATTAATAAAACACACATAATCATACACACACACAGCCTTATAGGACACAATATAATGTGACAATTTGAAATGGGGGAAAAAATCTCTGGTGGAATATATTCCACCATCACCATTAAATTGGCATTTCTCTGATAGCATGTCGGGGCTTAACTGTCAGATTCGTGGTTCAGCTAAGTGTCATCCCTGATTATATTCTGATTGAGATGGCGCTTAGCCTCTTGTTGTGAGCACCCCAGAGTTTTACAGTACAGCCTTCATCTAATTGACAACGCCCTCGTGCCAGCGTGAGCGTAATGCTTACACTGCGCGGCAGCAGCTGGTGAAATATAAAAAACAGGATTACAAGAGTGTAAAAATGTGTGCCTGTGGGTGGCTGGTGTGGGAGGTGGAGAACTAATACTAGTATTACTATGTGGTACTCGTGAAGAAGTTAAAAGATAAAAGCACACGAAAAGAAGGCTCAGTGAAGTGAAGATCTGGAGCAGAAATATCACACAGGTGAAACACGAAAAGAAGTTACTGCAGAGAGAATAAGAACCAAAGTTTAAAAATAAAGAGGATTGAGACTGCCATAGTGTGATAAAAAGAGATGAAGAGAGAAGTGAAGAGAAGTCTCTACCGTGCTACATCTTAAATTCAACTGGCTGGCTGTCAGCGCAGGGCTGCCGTGACTTGAAGGCAGGCGTGACCTGTGATTGGTCTCGGTGGGAGCGGGAGGCTGAGATTGAGGCTTTGGCAAAGGCCGCGAAACGCCTCAGCAAAAGGCAGACACTCTGTTTGAGCGGAACATGTCTTGTCAGAAACAGAAAGTGATAAAGAAAGTGGAGACAGAGGGAGAGAAGGATGAAATATTAATTCCAAACCCACTTCTCTCCACTGAGATACAGAGCTTCATTTTTTTCTCTCTCTCTCTCTCTCCCCCTCTCTCTCTCCCCATCTCTGTGTTGCTTAAAAAGTTTTCCATTAAGAGAACTTGCACTTTCAGTTGTCCAGGTCATCTATAATTTAGCAGGTTTGTCCCATGGAGTTGCTTACTTTAGAGCGTTTATGTGTGCTCTCTGCGGTCTCTTTGTCTGTGGTTCAACCAGAAGTGGTCCTGTCAAGCACTGTTGATTTGATTTTAGATCAGCTGTTCCCTCAAGTGCTCTGCGGTGCAGTGTCTAATTAACTCAATTTGACCTTTGAGTATCGAAGTCAAACTTCTGTGTTAGACAGAAGTGCATTAGATTCTTAGATGAACTGTTTCCTGCAAAGCTATGAAGTGGATATTAAAAACAAACTGCACTGCTGAGCTTCATGAGGAATGCATCTGTAAAATAATGTGAGTGGCAGGTAAATCTTTCTCACTGATGCAACAACCTAATAAAAATAGCTTTTTACCCTTGATGCGAATGGGTCAATGCAGGTTACCAGAAATTAATTCACAGCTGTACTCACTACCAAGGTTTAAAAGGGGTTACATGTTAAATGCTGCTTGGCTTTTGTGTGGAGGGTTACACACACTTATTTTATGCAGATTGACTTGACATCTGGCCCAGAGGCATTTAATTCTGCTCTGCTCTGGCTGCTGCATGTTTCCAACAAGTCCTCCAAATTCAATGACATAACATATTGTTTCCCTCCAGGGTGACACATACAAGCTTTTCTTATCTGACATCTCTATTGGCAGGACAACACAATTTGTTACTGCTTCCCAAAGTTGTTTTCTGACACTGCTATGAAAAAGAGTTGCGCTAAATGGATCATGGAAACGCCTTTGCCTAATAATGATTTTTTCTCGGAAAATGCCATGATGCTCAAATGCTTGTCTTCGTCACTGGGCAACATGAAACATGGCCAATGGTAGCTGACATGAAAAAACAATTAAACCTTGGCCTATAGCGGCAACTTCTGACCAAACTATGCTGTAGCCTTGTTTATGCTAATGACAATGCTAACATGCTGATGTTTAGCAAATAATGTTTACTATGTTCACTATCTTAATTTAGCTCATTAGCCTGCTAACATTTATGCTAACAGTAAATAAAACCCAAATCTGCATGTCGATGTATAACTAGACATACTTAGGAAAATATGCTCTATTTTGTTATTTGGGTGAACCAACCCTTACAGAATTATACAGAAGTAAAACACATACACGCCAGCAGTGGGTTCTTCCTCATACTTTACAATCATGTCAATGATGCTGAAATATGCGACACCGTTTTGCAGTATAGCATGTAGGCCCCAACCCAGTGTTTACCCATCAGAAATAGCCTGGTAGGAATTGCTATTTCATATCAATGGGTTTGTTTGTGAAAGATAATTTACTGTAGTAATCAGTATGCACAGAGGCATCATCCTGATGCCCTGCCCTTGGGTAAGGACAGGGACACTTCAGTAGATGCTAAAGGAAAATTGATAGAAGACCTTGGCCTTGGCATGTATTATTTATGTGCATTTACAACAAGGTAATGAAGAACACTTCTAAAACTAAATACAAGTACAACTTTTTGAGTGACTGATTTTTTGGAATAAAGCATGTAGTAAAAGCAAATGGTAGGAAAATACACATCACTGTGGCTTGAGAGAACTAGAAATGTAAGTATTTGTATTTAAGTAAGGTCACTTGCCTTACAACTTCAATTCAGTTCAATTTAAACAATGTTAACACGCATTCTTCTATTACCATTTTGTTTAGAAACTCAGTTGAGGATCAAAGAATCTCAGCACATTCCTTAACAACGCTGGGATTATCTGGATCTCAGCATCATGACATCTGCGTGTTTTAATCTGTGCCCTCATTCGTCTGTAAACCATACAACATTAACTCAGCCGAGAAAATCTCATTCCACCTTAAAGGGCACTGCTTGGTGTGCAATGTCACATTGAGTATATGAATGATAACAAAATATATGAAGACAATATATAACCCAGTGTGTGCTGGTTCATATGCTTCCCATGAGATGAATGGGAATCTATAAAGCGGATATCATCTTTCTTTTTCTCTGTTTGGCAGAAATATGGTTCCAAAAGACCAGAGAGAAAAAAACATCAGCATCATGACTCGAGGTAGAAATCCACAAAATACATTTACCTCAACTAATGTAAGTGAACAAGTTTAGAAGTCTGAAGCTTCGTTGGTGGCTCCAAGAGGCTATACTATTTGTTACACCTCACTGTAAAAAAGCTTTGTCCATGTTGAAAGAATGAATTGAAGTAAATATAATGTTAAACTTAATTCATAAAGCACCTTTTAAAGATAATGTTACAAAGTGTTTTACATGGGAACAACAACAATTCAGCGCCACAATTAATAAAATCAAGCAAAAACAAATCCAGACAATATAATAAAATAAACTAAATACATTGAAATACGATTGAAAAATAACAGTGAAATAAACAAATAAAACACACATAAAGCATAGTGGAACTGTCCTGTAGTTGTTGAGATACTTGTTGAGTATTGCAATATATCCGAACAGAGTTAGCACCTCTCTGACATAGTCAACAAAAAATGAACATTAACATTTTCCATAAAGCTATTTACTGTAATATAGTGTATTATTGTAGAGTATGATTAACCATAAATAATTGGACATGATGCAATTATTATGCTCATAACTCTTCAGTCAGCCCTACATATTCCCTATATTTTTGCAGCATTAAGATGTACTTTTAGCTGTCTCAGACATGTTCTAGCCCCAATCCTCTTGAGAAAATTAACGTTTTTAAAATGTTAATTAATCTGTGTCAATGTTCACATAATCCCCTGGAACTCATTTCCAGAGCCATAATGCAAGTCAGATTGACTTGCGGGACAGAATCAATGGAAAGTAAAGAAATGAGATAACTGAACAACAGCTTGTGTCATGAATAGTTATTTCACTCCACCTGCAATGCACATGCACAATGTAGGAATTGTCCTTGTCTGACTGCTGCTAAATACAGAATGATAGTTTTCTTAATATATATGTTGTCTCAATGTTTTTTCTATTTTTTGCACTTCATTATCTGTATTCATTTTACATGTTGGACTGGAGAGAAACGTTTTTTCAACTCCTTTGTATGTTCGGTACATTGTGAAATTGACAATAAAGCTGACTTTGACTTTGACTTTGACTGTAAACTGTATGTGACTGAAAACGTCTGTATGAAATATGAATCTCTCACACTGAGAGTGTGTTGTGAATAAGGGATTCAAGGATAATTTATTGTCATTATGCAACACAGGGATGCACAACAAAATTCAGTTGTAGCCCATTGTGACACAACAAACACATGACAAACAAAACAAGAACAGTAGTACAGTCCTGTAGTACATTTTTTAAATTTGCATCATGAGGAAGGTAAACAGCAGCAATAGAAACAGGAAATACCACACACCTCTGAAGTACATTCATCACAGGCTGCTTCTCGACGCCTGGAAGGATTAAAGATGACACAGGTTGGGGTCAAAATGTTACAACTTATATCCACATTATTTATCTGGACTTGTGGTTGGTTACTTTTCAGCCGTTGTGATATAACAAAAGTACATCTGCAAACTTCTGTCTTTATGCTGCTGGATCCAGAAGGACAGTAGTGACCCTCAAATTCTGAATGCAGCTATAAATCTCTAGAAGTTACTATATAACTTTAAAATTGTAAAGACATTACAGCAAAGAAAAAAGCTTCTACTGCTTAAATTGTATGTCGATATGAACAAAGACATAATCTCAGATCCACAAACAAAGCTTTGACTGTTCCCAGTTGCAGACTGAAGCCATAATGGACTAAAGGATATAAAGTTTAGGACACTTTGAGGCTAAAAATGGATTTTCTCTAATGAGGCTTTGTTTGTTGTTTTTGTGAACAGTATTGTGTAACCTTGTTTTGTAAGATGCTTGAAATAGAACATATTACATGTCTCTTGGCTATTAGAACAAAGAGTGGATAGATTTTAAAACAAAGTTCTTCCACGGCAGTCCATCACGCTGACCTGAGCTATAAGTAATGTGTGGTGACCTAGCTGCTCTGATTTAGGAGGTCACTTTTAGCCAGCCACCAGTGGCAGTTGGTATGGCATAGGTGAGGTCATGTAAAGAAGCTATTTTAGATTAGCTATAGTGAGACAAGCCATTCTCAAGGAAAATGTTTTAAAAATGTGTTGTTAAATTTCTCTGTGTTTTAATAATTTAAAATATCGTTGAAGGCAGCATTAAGCCTCGGGTTGCAGCTGCAGCTTGTGTGTGTTCAGTTGTGTCAGACAGAATCAACTCTTGCACATGAATATGCTAATAGAGAAGGACGATGCCACTGGCTGTTTCACAGTGTTGTAACACCTCAGCATTAGGAACACTGTCAGCAGTCAGTCAGCAGTCGGTACGCTGCCAGCATTGACAATAATTTGGTTTTGAGTCAGCCACTGGAAAAGCAACTATTAAAGGAAATCCTGAAGGTGTTCTTCCCTGGGACAGTATTTATTTTTTAAATCCTCAGATGTTAATCCTCAGATGTTTCTTTTGCAGAAGCAAACAGTCCACATATGAGATTATTTACATTTCCACCGCATAGCACAGTAATACACAGACATCACCGTGTGTACCATACACCTCTAATGGGCCAGCAACTTCCTACGATTCTGAACACGGCCTAAAGCAAGAGAAAACAAGGACGGAGGAAGAAAAAAGGAGAAAAACAAGCTAATCAAAACTAAATTTATTTTAAAAAAAGAGGAGAATATACATTAGAAATGGGTAATCAATAAAACTCCCAGCCCACCCCACCGACCAGCCCACTTTTCACCAGGCTTTTTGTCTTCTTTGTTCTTCTCTCTTTTCCCCCTTTATCCGTACTTACACAGCTCCCCCTCACCTCACCTCACCTACTCATGTGCGTAGTTGTTCATTAATCACTTCTCTTACACTATTAAAAAAAACAAAACAACAACAAAAAGCAGTCCTCACATGACCCCATTGGCCAGGCATGTTATTCCTACACACACAGCCCATCTGGTCCTTAATGATTCATCATAAGGTGGAATCATCATAAGGTGTGAAGTCTTGGTCCTTCTCTTTTTCACTTAATCTATTAAGTGGTATTCAGTCTTTCCACTGATTGTGTGTGTGTGTGTGTGTGTGTGTGTGTGCGTGCGTGCGTGCGTGCGTGCGTGCGTGCGTGCATGCGTGTGTGTGTGTGTGTGTGTGTACGTGGACTTGAATTGCCCACATTTAAGTTGTTTGCAGCCATGGTCCAGCTGCCTGGGTTAAAAGGAACAGGAAGGCAAATGAGGGGAAAATGCTCACTGGGTGGTTTTGCAAAAGCAGTCTCATCTGTTGTTCTGGGTGTTTACCTCCCCTGTCCCTTTCCCCAAAAAACTAAAATGTTCCACTTGACTTCACCACAATTAATAAGAGCTTAGTGTGTGTGTGTGTGTGTGTGTGTGTGTGTGTGTGTGTCTGTGTTGGTGTGATTATATCACTAAACACAGAAAATGTTCTCTCCACTGAAAATTTTAGAATGCATTAATTCCAGTATTGCTATCTGTTGCCATAGAAACAAACATGAATTCCCATGTGGAGGCTGGTGGATGATGGAGGGTGCATACATCAGTGCAGAAGGAATGGATTTGACTCCGAACGAACAAAGCATTTAATCAAGAGCTTTTGCATGGCTGTCACATACACTTTGAGGGTCACTGGGTCAAGAAGAGATTTCTTATGAACATGCAAAGCCATGAACCAATCTGCATATGGAAATGCACATACGAAAAGGGCAACACCTACTGTATACTATAACCTCTGAGCACAGTCACATCAATCTATCCCGGTGCCAAACGTGTTGGTAAATATTCAAGGTTGGTGAAAGATTTAAGAGGGAAGTCATATCTAACTTAACTGCCAATGAGAACATTACAATTTGTAAACAAAGCATCCTCAATCAAGGGTCAATCAGAAACACTTGATGGATGAATTGCTTGTTTGGATGGATGAACGTATTGTTTAAAAGGATGGATGGATGGATTGTTTGAAAGGGTGGATGGATGACAAGTAAATCAAAAGTGAAGAACACAATCAGCAAAATGAGAGTCGAGATAAGTTGATCGATTACATGATTGTTTACATCCTCATCTCCCAAACTGCGCTCTTCTCTCTTACATTAAAACTCATTAACATCCAGGCTCCTCAATTAAACTGTCCTGTGATTTAAAAGCCCATGAAAAACTGCTTACATTAAATCAATCAAAGCAAAACCCAGTGAAGTCATTTTCATTTTCAAGATGCGGGGCACAGTGCACAACACACTACACTGATTGCTTTATAATTAAAACATGACAATGCAAATGACAGACTAAAATGGTGCCTATACTCATTAGCTTCTGAATGTTAATAATACATCCACATATTTCACAGGGATTTTATCCCCTCCCACTGTGACAGAAGCGCTCACGTTGCAGAACTCTTTCATGGCGCTTTCCAGCATCCACACACAAGCAAGAATAATGCATTTCACATAATTATTTCCTGCCTTAGCACCAATATTTAGACCTCCCATTTGTGTAAACACAACCCCACTCTTCAAATGGTGCTTAATCATTCCAGATCCGCCAACAATTTCCTTAATTTGCAATATTGCTCCTAAATTGAAATGGCAAATGGTCATAAAGTGCAGGGAATTTTCTTATTAATAAGCTATCATGCCTCCTCTCAGGCCATAGATGGTTTGAAAGTAACTCAGGGTGGAGGGAGGCAGGGGACCCTGTAAAATGTATTTTCTGTTTCTCTTTCGGGGAGTGCAAAGAGGGTGAACATGCTGTAAAACAATTGACAAGAAATGTGTCTGTGGGTGAAGCAATTCAGACAAACCTCTTCTCCTTTCTTTCTGACTCGAGTGTTGTTTGTTTTCAAGTATATTACAGATAGTAATACCCCCCCAAGGCTATTCAATTTTAATAGAGAAGCCAAAGAGAGTATGGTTTCTGAAGTGCTTCATTTAAAGTGTGACTGCTAAGCTGAGGTCAAATTCTATCCACAATCTAACCATGCAGCTATATATATTTTCTGCAGTTTTATGTGGATAACGAGAACAGCTAAATAAGACAGTTAGACTGCTTTTTGCACCAAACACAGTCTCTTATTCATAGAGATTTGTCATTGCTGGAGGTGGTAAAGGTAAGAAGACATTGTATTGCTCACAGTGTTCACACTGTTGGATATTCTAAAAGCTTCAGAGGACCCACATAACTCTCTTTTACATATCTACCGCGCCATATTTTGGTCGGGGGATTTTTACAATCGAGAGGTGGTGAAAGGGAAAAATTATGCAGGCTGGCATGCATGTGAATGTAGCACATGTCCATTGAAGCACAAGCACACCCTGCCTCATTTATTCTGTGGGAGGAGCAGATGTTGCCCTTAAGGTTGGTCTTCTACAAATCCACAAAAGTTGTTGTTGTTGGTGGTCTTTGTTTTATGGAGTGTGGGTAACATATCTTCCTCATGCACATGTGACAAATATAGTAAAAAACAATTAAATAATGCACGTGTCATCTCCACACACAAACACACAAAGGATGCAGAGTTGTAGTGTGGAACAAGTGGCATAAGTAGAAAACTTGTTTCTGGGATTGTACATGGTATGGAAAGGGGGATAGGAGAATCAATCCAAAAAACTGATGCTCAGAAGCCGGGGGAATAACATTCTTTAGAAAATAGTTCTAGGAGGCCATAAGGTCACCAAAATCAGTAAGTTTCCTCTTTCTGGGAGGATGTATTCACACAAATAGACATGCAACTTGATGGCTAACTGATCAGGAAATACGATCATTGAATAAAGAGAGTTTGGCCTAATTGAAACACTAAACAAAAGGTCACTGGGTCATTAACGATAAAAAGCATTTTTCATTTGAATCTGCACAACAAATGTACAGGCAGTATAGTTATTTTGTACAGAAACACAAATGTGTGATCTGTGGTTACTTAGGCAACCACAGATCACTTTGCCAGAGCTCATTTAACAAACACTACAATGCCTGCCTTTGGCCAATCATTGCAGAATAGAAAACATCAATGAGGGGCATAACTTTTTGTCCCAATATAGAGAACAGCATTCATATATTACGCAGGACACAGGCTATAAACAATTATACAAACACTGAGGCACACACGTTAGAGGAATCAGAATAAATTAGAAGATGAAATGCCTCCTACCCATCTAATCAGCAGCATACATAATATGTTTGTGCATGATGCATCATTCCCCAAAGTCTGCCAGTCTGATTAGTGTCATCCAAACTGTTGTGCATGATAGACCAAGACCAGTGCAGAGTCCCAGCCCAATTTCATAGTGTAGTATGGTGATGGGAATCAAGAACTCACAGAACACAGTCTTTAGCATGCATGCTGAATACTGGAGCCTCGCAATGTATCCTGCTATATGATATTAGGCTTCATTTATTAATTCTTTCTTTTACAACACTGGATCCTGACAGCTTTCAAAATCACTGAGCCAACATCAAAGACGCTGAGCACAACGTCTTCATCCACGGAGAGCCAAAACTACACGTTTGACCCAGTTTTCTTTTACTCCTCGGGACGCGCTTTTCCAAAATGTCTTTTCAAAGGAACATCACAGCAAAGTGGGCCGACAACAGCCGTGACTTTAAAGACACATTCTGAAGCGATAAATTTACAAGAGGCCACCTCAAGTCCTTTGATTTGGAATTGACCACCCCTCTCAAATAGATTAGATTTAGAGTTTTGTCATTAACCCACACATTTTTCCACCTCTCCCTTCATTTCCTTTCATCTCCTCTCTCATCTATCTAGTCACTGTGCACAGCCCTAACTGATCCCTCTCTCTTACTCCTCTATCTAATTATATTCTCTCGCCCTTTCGCTGATTCTCCACCAGTTTCTTCCGTGTTGCCTTTATATGCGAGAGAGGGAGTTCACTACTGTAGTGGCTAACAAGAACAAGAGGCTGATTTCAAAGGGAAGTGCTGATTTGTGTTTTGAAAACCATAATCTTTCAGGTCTGGCTTTTCTCCCTATCACTTTGTGATCTAATTGTATAGTGTGAGACTTGTTTATGCAGTAATAAGCACTTATGCAGCACATGCAATTACACATTGTACTCCCCTAATTATCACCTTTGTTGACAAATTACAAATTTACAATCACCGGATGATATAATATCGAGCATCAATATTTCATGTGCAGGCTGTGATCATCTTACTGTACATGCTGCTGTCAAAGTGCTTCCAATTAGTGTTGTGCAGCATTAATAGGATCACATGTTGGGGAAAAGACATTAAATATTCCCTCTTATTATCCGAGGCCTTTCGATATGTGTGCAACAGCGTGTAACCATGAGAAGAACTAAGACTAATCGTACATTGTTTTTCTACATTGTTGGCAATTTAAATTATATCAAAAATAGCACTAAGAAGCACAACACAAAGCATAGTCAGAACAGGATGTGGGTTTCTCACTTACATTTACACATTTGCCTACAAATAGCTCTGTATTTAATTCTATAATTGGTGTGTAGGCTGCAGAAGAGTGTTTTTACTTTAAAGCCGTCTGTGGGAGAACCTGAAATGTTTTTACCCTGACCAGCTGCTCATCAGTGAGTAGGGTGGGCGATGCAGAATGAACAATAAAATTGTCAACATGCAAGGTGTGAATTATATATTTAACCTTGATATTTTGTGAGAGGCAGTGAGTGACACTGCTGTCTACTGGCTTTCTGTGTGTAGACGGATGGAGTGCAGAGCTGTGGGAGATGCAGCGGAACATTTGAGTGGCTCAGTATTTTCTGCACAGTAATCTTATTTGGGGCTGGTGTTGGATGACGCGGAGGCGCTCTCCCCACAGAGCTGCATTACAGAGACCATGGTTTGGGTTTATCTTTTCTGTTTGAGTGGTCCTTGTCTTTACATTTTAGCACACATACAAACACACACTCATACACGTACAGGGACACAAACATGTGGGGAATCCCCTATTATGCTCTAACTTTCTCTACTGAAAGGAGAATATAAAATCTTAAGAGCAATAACTGAGAACATATAGACATGATTATATTGCATGGTAGCCAACTTTTCCATACAGATATCTAAGGAACATGATATTGTCAAAGGAATATGTTGACAATTTTGGAAATATGCTTATTTGCTTTATTGCTGCGGAAGATCAATACCGCTCTTATGTTTGAAGGTTAAAGAAGCTACAGCCAGCGGCTGGTTAGCTTAGCTTAGCATAAATAATGGATACAGAGGGAAAGAACCAGCCTGGGTCTGTCCAAAGGCAACAAAATCTCCCTACAAGCCCCTCTAAAGCTCAATAATTAGCATGGTATATCTTGTTTGTTTAATTGGTACTAAACCAAAGTGTAAAAACAACAAGAGATGATGAGCAAGTAAACAAATAAATACATCCCCCATATTGTCGAACCACTTCTTTAACTTAATAACTCCTTGTTACTGTTTCTGAAGATTTAGGGGTTTTAATCACCTGAGGCAGACTTTACAGCTCACAATTTCCACAATTATTAAGGCTTATTTTGCTTTTAAAAAATAATTAATTTAAAATGATTAATTAAATAATTTCAACAATCTCTTTGTATTTAATGCACAGGTGGGTAGTCGTGGGCTCGTGACCTCAGTATTTCCAAATTCATGGCTCTGGCCCTGCCAGGACCTCATCAGCAGGCCAAATTGAAAGACTTAAAATATCCCAGTTATGATCAAGGATTGCTTTTTGTGTGATACCACAGTGAGCTGCCTGACTAGCTGTTGACATTTTTAATTTTCACCCTGTCAGCTCAAGCTTCAAGTGGGTGCGGTGGTTAATTTCACGCGCACATTGTGGGTGAGGAGCAGGCAGAATGATGTGGGTCAGCCAGCTGGAAACTCTGAAAAGAGCTCTTACACCAAAATAAGTATGTCCACAGGTTGCTTTCTCTGATTAAAGAAGAAAATGATTATGAAGATTATGTCCTCCAGAGACTTAACAATCAGGACTCAAACCCAAAATCTGGGTCACATGGATAACGTAAAATTTCATAGTGACAAATGCATTTGTCCTGCAATCAGATGTGCAGGATCCACGAAGTCACCTGTTCAATGCAATGACGTCTACTATTCCTGAAGCAAGAAATTCTGCCTTGTGCAGATGATCTTATCTCTCTGTTGTGTGCAGCTGTTTGCTGACCTCAACAACATCAACCTTATTTTAAATTTATATTAATTGTAGAGGAAACAAGCTGACTTTATTGCTATGTTTGTGTGAAAACACAAAATTACTAAGAAATTAGTACTTAAATCTAATCTAACATCGTTTTTTCTTTTTTTCTCTGTGATGCACCACTTTCTGGAGAATTTCCATGTAAATTACAAGGGGCCGCGTCCATTCCCAGCAGCTATGATGGTTTAGAGGCTGTTTGTGTGCTTGTTCGATTGTCCAGGAGGATACATGTGAATGCTTAAATGTTTTTATATTGCCTCCTATCTGAGATTTTCATTGAAGGTCTTTTGAGCTACAAAGCCAAGGCTATCCATCTTGTCTTGTTTTTCCTGGAGTGTTCCTTGTAATAACACTGTAGTTGTATTCCTCAATGGCCCCAGCCTTGTTTTAAATGGCTAAACTGTTTTACTGGAAGGAGTCCTGGCTAATAGGCCGAGGTCCCAAGTCTTTTTGTCAGTTTTAATAATGTTGTTGCCGTCTGGGTCAGCAGTCCGCTGGGAACACCACTGCAGTTAATGGCTGGTACTTTTTTTTTAATGACTGAGCAATATTGTTTTTGAACCCAGTTCAGACGACAAGACACTGGGGAGCAAGACGCTATGTGATCTTTTCTCATTTGAATATGGACATGGCTCAGTGCTTGGTTCTTCATTCCAGGCAGTTGTAGCCTTTGTTTAAATTATGCTGTGTCAGAACAAAAAGGTTGATGCGCTGTACAAGCTTGCGAGGGCGTTACACTGTGCCCGTGCCCATTAGTGGGCGTTTCTGTCATCTATCAGGATGATCTGCAATTAACATAGAGGTTTTTGTTGAAAGCAGTCGACCTCACAACTGAACAGCTTTCCTTTCACCAATCAAAAAACTCTGAGCTGGGTGAAGGCCACGTACAAACTGTAGACATTTTGTAACTGCTAAAATGTCTTTGATTCTGGACTCGACAAGAAAAGAGCACTGAGCTGTAGAATCTCATAAAACTGAAGCACACTGCACTTCACTGGTCACACGTTCGCTCTACTGTGTGTGGAGCTGACCAACCCGGACTCCTTAGTTATTGTCCTTGGTGATTTTAACAAAGGAAAACTCAGCCATGAACTCCCCAAATACAGACAGTTTAATGAATGCTCAACCAGAGCAGAGAATGCTTTAGATCACTGTTACACCACAATAAGTGTGGCCTATCATGCCGTCCCTCGTGCTGCACTGGGACACTCTGATCACGTCGTGGTCCACCTGATCCATACAGGCAGAAATTCAAGCTCTGTAAGCCTGTTGTGAGGAAATCAAAGTAGTGGACCAATGAAGCTAGGGAGGATCTTCGTGCGTGCTTGGACTGTACAGACTAGGATGTTTTCAGGACTGCTACCAACAGTCTGGGTGAGTCCACAGAGGCTGTGACGTTATAAATCAGCTTCTCTGAAGACAGCTGTGTTCCAACAAGCACCAGGGTGAGTTATAACAATAAAAAACTCTGGTTCACAGCTAAACTTAAACAGCTATGGTTGCAAAAAGAACAGGCATTTAGGAGTGGGGACATGTTTAAAGAGTCAAAATACAGGTTTAGCAAGGCGGTGAGAGATGCTAAATGACAGTACTCTGAGAAACTACAACACCAGCTCTCAGCAAGTGACTCTCCTTATGTCTGGAGAGGTCTCAAACAGATAACAAACTACAAGCCTAAGGCTACATCCACATTACTACGTTTTCCTTTTAAAACAAAAATGATCTCCGTCCACATGGCGTTTCAGGATTGTTTTCTAAATGATCTCCGTCCGTCTTCCATAAACAGGAAGTAGATTCGTTGCTTAGTTAAAAAAAAAACGACAGAGTAATAAAGTAGTCTTTAATAATGAAAGTTAGTGCTTGATACTTAAGATCTTCTATATGATCTTCCTCTATAAACTCAAACAGTTCAAAAACTGTTTGGGGGTTGACTGTGGCTAAGTGGAGAGCAGTGCCGCCTTTCAATCAGAGAGTCGCCGGTTTGATCCCAGGCTCCTGCTCTGCTAGTGTTTTGGAAAAACTTCTAATTATAAATCGGGAGAAGAGTTTTGATCACAAATTCAAAGAAAATAATGACGTCTTCAAATGATTCAAAGTTGTCCTTTTCTAATTTATTTTGCTTGCAAGGGAAAGATGCACCACAGCCACCTCAGTCAGTGTCTGTGGTGAAAAGTTCAACATCGTACAAGATACCAAACCATTTTATGCACACATGAGTTCACGCTCTGGGATAAATCATTGACAAGGAGTAGATGTGTTAGATCTGTGCCCTAGCTATTGTTCTTATCTAAACACATGCCATGTGTGTTTACTGGGAATCAGTGATGGTTTTTTTATGGTCTGTCTTAAACTTGCCAGACACTGTGTCTTCACTTTCTCTTTCTGAAGTGGGAGTGTGTGACCAGCCTTGAGAAACAAGACACTGTGTTCAATAAAACTGATTAACTACTTCTATAGGACTGCTATGTTATATCAGTATTTGTGTTCCTCACCTTCCCTCTCAGTTGTACATCTTTTAAAACATTTCATGATACTAAAAATATGTTTTCCCCATTACACTAGTCTCATGTCAATGTGTCCTTGAGCAAGACACTTAACATAGATAGATACTGAATTGTAAGTCACTTTGGATAAAAGCATCTGCTAAATGACTGTAATGTAATGTAATTTACGGCACAAATACTTTCCATCTGCAGGACCCCCACTGACTCACTTACATCCCCAGGACAATTTATTACAGTGACACACCCTTTGTTTGTTTACAATATTTTATTGTACATTTTCATATTTTCTATTTTTAAATTACGTCTTACAGTATTGCACTGTGTTTACTGTTATGCACCGATCACCTAGCCAATGTGTAAGGTACATGGCAATAAACAGTTCTGATTCTGATTTTGATTCTGGTTCTGATGGCAAAAATTTTAAATTGTTTACTGAACCATTCCCTCATTTCCTGACTCTGTGGATATGGCAGAATTGTTTAAATTTTTTCAGGATTGTTCATTCAAACTCATTCCCGAAAGGCATTGATAGGGTGAAAAATCTATTTAAGGAAGTGTGTTAGTGATACAGGGAACATTTTATATACTTCACACGGCGTCAGGGTGCAGTCATGTCCTCAGTAAAAAACACTGACTGTGAACAAGAACAGCATTATGAGGTCTGTACTTGACCTGTTGAGCATGTCTGTGTTCCCTGCTCGGAGTCTCTAAGCTGCTCAAAGGATAACACAATGAGGAAAACAGTCTTAAATAATGTATGCCACTTTCAAGATCCCTTTGCTACTCTCACCTTAGGCTTGACATAACATTGGAATTTGTATACTGATTGACAGTTGATTGAAAAAGTAGAAGAAAATGCAACCTTGACAGTGAAACTTATTTAAAAAACAGCAACAAAAAAAACATTCAAAATCTCTCTGGCTTGTCAACAATATTAGTCCATATGTGTTAGTTTACACCTTTTGAAAGATTGATTTCTCATGCATTACCACCATGCTTATGCTCATTAAAATGTCAGTGAAAGAAGTGTCTGGTTCCAATAACCGCCAACAGACCATATGGCTGCTTGCTTCATCAGTGGATGCTGGCTGAACTCTATACCCCACGCTGATGTCTCTGACCATGACACTGATCACAGATAGCAGCAACGGAGCTACTGCTGACTGTTGGCCGTCCTGCCATCACACACGTACTGTGGGGTGTGTACGTTGACCACAGTATTGCCTTTTTGTTTTTGTATCACTCAGACTCACCGGCCATCTGAAATCAAGACTTCCATCCTGCTTTCTTCCATATTAGGCCTTCACATCAAGTATACATTGTCATTCCTGCACTGATGTGAAAATAGAGATTCTGCCATGGTCACGCAGCTGCCTGCTGCAAACCTTTGAACCACAGCGAGGGAGCACAAGATGCCAGTGCTGTAGTTCACTCCTGTATTTTCGGAATGCTTGGCTGCTCAGGGGATATCGTGTGTTTCTAAGAAAATTACAGGAAGGGTTGTTGTGTCACTGGAAACCTGCTTTTGAATGGTCAAAGTCGGAGACAGGAAATATTCTTTTAGGCTGATCAATAGATCTAAATCAGTCTTACCATTTCCACTCTTGTTGTTATAGATTTAGTTTGGAGGCTGGCCTCAGGCTCAGAGCGGAGGTCTTTGAAGTCTGAAGCACATACATATATTTAGAATGACCTGAATATCTATTATAGTTCAGATTTATGTTTCTCTGAGGTGTTGTGAATTAAATTAGGTCTATGTTGGCAAATGAGGGAAACAGTGTGATTCATAGTGTGTGATTCCATCATTTACTCAGTATTTTGTGTATGATCTCTGCCATTTTCAATAGCTTTATCTGTGTTATATGTCAGCTGTGGCTGTTGACTGCCTCACCTCTTATCAGAACAATAGGTTACCGAGCAAGGTCCATTAGCATTTGAAAGGGCGTTGGGGGAAGGCGTGCATGGCATATTGTAGAAAACGAGAGTGAGTTCAAATCACCTCTGCACTCCCTGACTTCCTTGGGACGGTCCCGCAAAAGGCTAGAGCGCATATATTTATTTCTGCATGGAAAAAGAAGCAGTCCCACCCACCAAAGGAAATTAATATTGACTTCACAGAAACAAAGACAACACATCTGAATGGAACAAAGAAAGGCGAGAAAAATGTCACAGCTATATTCGGCAACTGCATTATTGGTCTTACTGAAAGCACAGTGAGGGGGAGAGATAGAGGGACCCGCCTGCGCAGAAACTGAAACTGTGCGCGCTTTCATCCAGAAGACAGCGTATTGCCTTGCAACCTGCTTTGTTGAAATAAAAACGTTGACCGATGAAGATGAAGATGAAGCGCCCTCTTGGATAAATCGGAGTGCATGGGAAGGATGCTGCTCTCACCAGTCCAGCTTTATTCAGCCAAGTGGATGCGCAGGGCACAGAGCAGGAGCGACGCACAACAGCCCCCGGACCACAACACCTGCTCCAACGGAAAAACCCTCATGTTTAGATATGCTGCTGGTTAACGCACTTATACCTTCAAAATAACTGGATCATTTTGATGCTATTTCTATCTCGTAACCAGGGGAATGTGGGCACCGTGAAACTGATGGACGCACAGCTCGTTTGGAAAATACTATAGTGACACAAAAGATCAAGGACTGCTCTGCTGGCTTCTCATGAGGCTGCTTCTCTGAAATCAATCCTGTTCTTATCAAGGACATAATCATCTGCAAGGATGCCCGGAGCACTTCTATCAACGCAGTCGCTCTACATAGGGATGGAGGTGATGATTGCAGTCGCGTCTGTAATCGGAAATGTGATGGTGGTTTGGGCGGTGAAAATTAACAAATCGTTGCGAGACACCACGTTTTGTTTCATCGTCTCTCTGGCTCTGGCGGATATTGCAGTGGGAGCCCTGGTCATTCCTTTGGCTATTACCATCAGCATCGGACTCCAAACTCACTTTTACAGCTGCCTGCTCGTCGCGTGCACTGTGCTGGTGCTGACGCAAAGTTCAATCCTGGCCCTACTGGCTATAGCAATTGACCGCTATCTCAGGGTCAAGATCCCGACCAGGTAATGAGGTTCACAACCCAATTAGGAAAGGCACATTATTCTCTATATTTGTGCCACGTGGACACGTCACAGTGATAAGAATGGTATTGATGATGGCACTGTTTGTATTTGCTCACACAGAAGAAGGAACCACAGCTCCAGAGCTGTGCGCATGTATTTCCTAATGGGTCTTGTTTCACTTCACAGGATGCCACCATCCTGCCAGTCCCTTAATTGCATGTAGTTCTGACTCACCAGTGCTCACATGACAGCTAACCAGGGCCTATCTGATGAACCAACAGCTTTAATTAGTTCCTTTGTCCACTAGATGCTATTTGTGGCAAAGTAGCATGGTGACAGAATGGGGTTGTATACAGGATAAATACGTTTTCTGTGTTTCTTGAGGGCAAAAAAAAGGTCATATTTGCTGTCAATATGTTTAAAATCCCTCTTAGTTTTTTTTGCCACCAGTGGTTTATCATGCCAGGCTGAAACAAAAGGCTGAGCAGTGGTGCTGAAAGGCTGAAAAGATAAGCTTAGTAGAAGAGGAGAGACTATTGTCAGTGGAGTCTTAGACAGGAGATTAACGTTCGAAGCTTTCACAAAGTCTTTTGGGGTATGATAGCAGTTTATCAGGAATTTTAGCTTTTTACTACTCACTCTTTTAAAACCATCCAAGCTTAAAGGTTTCTACCTTACAGTAATCCTTACTGAATCTTTTACATCCTAAATATACAGTCCTTCTGTTATCAGAGATTATGTCACTAGGGAGTTGTAACTGCCACTCACTTCCTACTGCCACTCCCGTCCCACAACTTCTATCATGATGGAGAATTGTCTCTCTTTTTTTCTCCCACACTCCCGGCTGTTAGATTAGCATCTGATCTTTTCTGAACAGACCGGCTCCCAGGCTCAGTGTGTGAATAATGATCATCTTACCATGCTTCAGACACAGACCTGGCTTAACACAACATTCCCTGGTCGATACTAATCCAAGACATGGCACTGAGCAAAATTGCAGGGTTTTGTTTTGCTTCAGGCTCCACACGTTGTAAATATCAATCATTAGTAATCCGAAAGGGAACATTGGTTGCTCTACACACTTGTCTACATGCGTGTGATCAGATAACTGTTTCTCTGCCCCTAGAGTATCAGTCTGAGTCTCTCTGTGCCATTTCTTGGTCATAGGACAGCAGTGATAAGATTTTACAGCCTCTGCACCTTTTACCTTCTTCTACCTTCTGCCTCTTATCCATAAAACACTGGAAACAATGAAAAAGCCATATCTGTTAAAGCTGGTTGTAGCTTGCCAAGTCCTGCAGCTTGTATCTGCTGTACCGCTGTAATAAATTATTAGATAATATTAAGCCAATTGTAAGAACTATGGGCTAATTTGGTTTTTCCCTGAACAAAAGAAGTGTGAAAAGCAGCGGTGCTGCAAAGGATATGGTCTACTGATAAATGTTTGCAGGCACTGTCCTGTTCAAGTGGAAATATATGCTGCAAGGAAATGTGTGTAACGTGTCTATAGGGACTTGTGGTGTGAATGGTAACTCTTTCTTCTGAATCGCACCCTTTGTCAGCCCAAGGGCACTGACAGAGCAAATAAGAAACCATGCAAGTCCTGACAGCGCTATGAGAGAAAGTGCTGACATGAGACTGTGTTGTTTGCAGGTACAAGCGGGTGGTGACCCGTCGGCGAGCGGGGCTGGCAGTGGTCATATGCTGGACGGTGGCCTTCATCGTGGGGCTCACCCCCATGTTAGGCTGGAACAACCTGAAGCGTCTCCAGCAGAACGGCTCCATCAGCTCTGACCTCATTATCACTTGCCAGTTCGAAAATGTCATCAGCATGGACTACATGGTCTATTTCAACTTTTTCGGATGGGTGCTGCCACCGCTGCTGTTTATGCTGGTCATCTATGCAGAGATCTTCTACGTGATTCACAAGCAACTTAACAATAAGAAGTTCACCACCAGTCACACAGACCCCAACAAGTACTATGACAAGGAGCTGAATCTTGCAAAATCGCTGGCTCTGGTTCTTTTTCTCTTTGCGATCAGCTGGCTCCCCCTCCACATCATCAACTGCATCACACTCTTCTGCCCTGAGTGCGAGAAGCCTATAGTCCTCCTCTACATAGCCATCCTGCTCACCCATGGCAACTCTGCTGTCAACCCAATTATCTACGCTTTCCGTATTAAGAAGTTCCGCACGGCTTTCAGGAAAATCTGGCAGCAATACTTCTGCTGCAAGGACACACCAGCTCTGGAGATTCAGCCCAGCGACAGGAAAGAGATGCCCAATCCAGAACCACAGCCAGCGACACCACCACAGAAGGAAAGCCTAAAATCTGATCCACCACAGCTGCAGCCGCCTCCATCTAAGCAGCAGCAGGACCAGAGGACCGAACCACCTCAACAACCTAAAGAACATCCGCCCTTACTGGAGCAGAACACAGTCTAAGCCAAGGAATGGAGCTGATGGCTGGCTGGAAAAAAAATGAACAGTGCACGAGCATTGGTTCTCTCCTCATTTGAATGTAGTCTAATGAGGAGCATGAAGTGCTACGATGCTGTAGGGACGGAGCTGGCTTGGATCATAAATCCAACACTGGAAGATTATTTATCTTTACTCAGGAGGAGTGGATTTTATGACAGTTTGGTCAGAGCAAAAAAAAAAAGAAAAGAGTTATCTATTTCTTGCAATAATGGAAGTCTTTTTGACTATGACTATCTTAGTAACAGACTGAAGACATTACGCTTTAACTGTTGTTTATTATGGTCAAACAGTTGGTGTGAACATTACAAAATGTGCAATATAAGTTATTGTGGTTGATCAGTATCAGATTATCAAATGTTATTACTTGCTATAGAATGAAAGTTTGTACGTTCAGTAGAGCAGGTTCATTTTATTTCTGTGTGTATGTTTAAATGGACAGTTGCTGAAGAATATGAATGTAATAATGTAAATAAGGGACGAAAGCAGCACAACTTTGAACGCTCATCTCTTTTTCAGGGCCTTTATCGCACAACAGTGGTAGAGCGGTACAATGGGAGAGCTTTTTGCAGCAAGGAGCCTTGTGTGCAGATTGAAGGGTTTTGTAATCCCTTAACCCTTCTCCACTGGAGCTGAGTCCCTCAGTGGATCCGGCAGCCTTGATCCATTACTGAGGAGATGGACAGGGATAAGAAACAAGCAGCTGGATAAAATAGCTGGTTTCAACCTTTTAGAAGCTGCGTGCAGGAGACTCGCTGCTGCAGGACGACAGCTACTCATGGGGGAGAAAGACAAGATGCACTTAAAGCTTGTGTTTATCCAGCCTCCATGCCAGCTGGTGGTGAAAGCTGTTTTTCCTTTTTTACATTACACGGACTGATAACATTATCACAACTTACCACTAGCAACAGTGGCTTCCATGGCCTTATTCAGTATTGTAATTAGTATGGACTGGACTGGAAAATGCCACCTGAAGATTGTGAGTATCTTAACTAAACTGTAAACTCAACATTTTGCATAATGTCAAACTGGGGCATCTGTAGATTAGAAATTATGTTTAATGCCAATGACAAAAACACTGTATGAGAATGTAAAGTAATTCTGTTTTGTCTATTGTAAAGACTGAGAGCTCTGGCCAAGACAGTTTACTGATGTTCTCTTGAGTGGGTGACAATCTCTTATGTATTTTCTATTGCAGTCTTGACAAAAAACTTCTGGAGTACAAGCAGTCAGTCAGTCAACATTTTGATGCTCGGATGGCCGAGAAGTCAGAAACCTTAATGCAATCCACACCAAAGTGTAAGCCAGATGTACTGTATATAACACACACTTGAGGGAAAAAAGCCGATGAATAAATGATATAATGTCCTTAATGCTGTTTTCAAGATATGTTTACAGTATTGAGTCCAATTGAATAGTGAAATATACATATTTGGGATATATTATTTCATAGCTAGATGAATGACCTCTGGTGCAAATGTGACTACTGAGCATACAGTCTGACCCTGTCTCCAAGAAATTATGTTGAGAAACAACTAATGTGCAACAGTATGTTTTGAAGCAAACCTAATGCTACCAAACGCTTTCTATTGAGTACATGTCAAGTCACAAAAATGTTGACTTTCTCTCTCCATCTCCCTACACTCGTATTTTGAGTGTAATTAATTTGCCAAAAAAGAGAAAACGCACAATAAACAAAGTTAAACATGAATTTGACTGATAGCTTTTTTTTCTTATTTTTAATTTTTAATTTTTAATTTTCTACTGATATGATAATATCGTGATCGTGGATTCTTTTGGCCATGATAACCAGTCTTTCCCTAACCTGTGCTTTCTTGCCTAAACCTATAACCACAGACAGGAGTCTGGATGTGAACTCCAGACTTTGGTGTCAAAATTCTGAGTTTTTTATGCCCACTATCTACTCCAACCACATCTTTGCAACTTTGGTAGATACATGTAGAGCTTCATTTACTTAAAACACTGTCACCTCTGAACATTATCCAGGTAGCGATTAAATGTCAGTCAGATAAAATTGTCTGTCACTACTTTTAAACTAACAAAATTATCACCTTGTATGTGAAAGAGGTCATTACAAATCACGAACCCACCAAAATCCACGTCTGAGCTCTATTGAGGTTTCTTGCATCTTTCAGCTCATTGTTTCGGTTTTCCGGCCTTCAGCTTCAGAGTTTTTCAGTCTCTCTGCTATCTTCTTAGTTTCAAGCAGAAGCAGGCCAGTATTTCAGATGAAGTTAGCAACACACTGGTGATGGTGATGAAATTAGACATATATTCAGATATTTTTCCAAACGGATAAAACTAGAGACCATCTTGCGATGGGATAACACCAGCTGCGACTCAAAATCAGGCCAAAGCAGTGTCAAAGCAGTTCAAGCGTCAATGACCATACTCCAAATGAATGCTATTGTTGCTGCGTATCTGCTGGTTGTGTAAATAAGCTGCTGTTTGCTTACAATTTTGCCATATTAACTTAAAAGGATATAGTATCGCAGTGTTGTGTTTACAGCTTGTTTCTGCTTCTCAGAGGTGGCTCAAAAAAAGAAAAAGAATCTGGTTTAAACCTGAATTAACAGTTGTTATCAATCTGTTCCTTCCTATGTATGCTAACTGAGGATACACTCAAGTAAAGACACCAACCGACTCAGTGCAACTATTCTTTTATCTTTTTAAATATAATAATGATAGTAAAGTTGTTTCTACCTATTCCCTCCTCTCGCCGAGTAACCACTTCTTCAGTTGTAATTATTCCACTGCAAAACACTTTAAGCCCAAGATATCTCAACTTTCCATTGGTACCTTGCTTGGCAGTGCTGTCAGAGTTCTCATTACTGCTGCAATAATGCAGCGAGTGACTCTTGATAAGAGTCGAGAGTTGTCACAGCTCTGACAACCCATTTTTCTTCTCTGTGTCTGAGTTCCTTTGATATTTGGCAAGTCCCTGGAAAGACTACTTAATCCTAGTGAGGACTGCTTACTCTTGCTGTGTCTGCGAGGTCTCCATCTCTCAATTTGTCAACAGATTCACTTCAGTCTCGTCTTTCAGTTATAATTTGTCCAGAATCTATAAAGAAGAAAATAAACAAGACTTGTGCACACGTTCATGTGATATAGTGCTGATCAGAAAGCTTATAAATCAATAGTTTGGTTCAATATTAGGAATGTTTTACATAAAGAAAAACACTTTTTATTGAGTCTTGGGGACTATTTTCATCATGTTGACTTGGTTTCATTTGCTAAGATGCTGAGTTTCAGGGAAGGGTTGAATATCAAGTCAAAGGAGCTAGATAAGAACTACAAATAAGAGGAAAGGAAATACTGGCGCTTTGTATTTCCAATGGAATAGCAGAGGTGACCTTTCCCTGCAGCGACCTGCTGTCCTTGGGGCTAATGTGGGTGCTAACCGCAGATCCCTAGGGAAGGAGAGGGGCCTCTCTTTCCACCACTTCATATTCACATTCTGCAGTCAAACCAGGTTCAGGGTGTAGTGACCTTGTATTTGATGGTGTGACACATTTACAATTACAATTACATTAGATTCAGTAAAAGGATTGGAGCACATTTGCAAGGGAAATTCCCAAAGATATGTGATTTGTAGTGATGATGTGTTGTGGAATTAATGCAAACTAATATCAGAGTATTGTAATAACAAGATAGCAAGAGAACTCCACACCTCTGTACCTATTGTTGTCCCCTCTGAAATGCACCTATTTGGATCAATATTTCTTCAGAATGGTTTGTTTCAACCTTGTTTCAAGTCAATATTTAGCTCTGTACATTAGCTGAAGATCTAACCGACACTGACCTTCCAATCCTCTAAAGACTCTCTGCACTCCCAGGGCAGGCTGAGCAGAAAGTGCATCGCATGATATTTATGTCCCAGTAAAGAGCTTTTTTCATTCAAAATGGAGGAGTGGTTTGATCTACCTGGGCTCTAATCAGTCTTCATGAATAAGCAAGCGTGTTGTGCCCTGTACTGCTGCACAACAGGAAACAAGGCTCCTTGTCAGAATGCTTTATGTACCATCACAACATCTGTCTTTGGGAACAGCTGTAACACCACTCCAATGAAGAGCTTTGAAGGATAATGTTTACATAAAAGAAGCTCTACAGTACGATTGTATTGTACAGTAAAGCCCAGAGCAATATATCGCATACAGTTGATTGTTGCCACTCTTCTGCACGTGTGATTTCACAGGAAAGCAATCAGTCATAAAAACAAGGCCACCAATTCTGCATTTGCTGAAAGAGCATCTGTGTCAGACTCATCTGTGTTATGATACAGCAATGTGGGGACATCAGTTCCTAATTGGCCTCACAGCTAATGCGTCCAAACTGATATGCATAAAGGATGCAAAAACAAACGAATGGATGCACATTTGCAGCAGATGGAATATTTGCATGCTGTAACAACTGGACACGGTCTGTTAAGATGTAATGATATGAAACATATTTTAGATAAACAATTGCAATATCGCAAAGCGATTTCACAGAACAGATAAACTGCCATCTTTAGCTGTGAATTTAACCTAAAGGTTTTATAACAGAAAAAAACTATGAGATCAATCAAATTACAGTCCTTCAGGAACGATTTTATCCCACTCACTGAATGTCAGAAACAGTAATAAAGGCTCACAGCATGTGTGAAAAGCCTTCAATAAAACAGCATTAGGGTATCTGCAAATAAAACAAACTCATTTCCCCTAACAATCAATTATTCACCAAACAGGCTTACAAAATTAGAACAACATCAATATTTTATCTCCTTTTTTTATCAAATCTCTGCCTCAGGAGGTATTTTAAAAAAACAGCTTGAAGCAAAGGCTCCTGTGTGAACCCAGAGTTAAGAGAAGATGCAAAAAAATGGTTCATAGGATTTCATTTGGAAAAATACGTTTTTGTAGAGCAGAGATGGTTTGTAGCATTATTCACTTCCCCTGATAAAGGAGGTTTTCCTTACAGTACTGGCTGTTAAAGCTTGATGCTGCATTTCTCCCAAGCAGAGCTCTATTTCTAACCCTGTTTTGGTGTCATTGACAGTCCTTATGACAGACTGCCACCTGCTGGTCAATACTATTTTGATTATGTTTGATTAAAACTGAGCAGTAGGAGTACTCAAATGCTGATCTGGCTTTCTTGTCTGGTGAAGGGTATCAAGGTCACATCTGGTTACTTCATTAAGCTTCTACCACAGGTCCTGATGGCGCTTTTATTTGAGATCTTTTGATGGCAACTCCAAAAACCTGCATGGCTGATTAATATCCCAAAGTCACTAGAACTGGAGCAGGGATAAAGAAGCCAAAACAAAAACCCCATTGCATGCATTTGCACATTGGATTCAATTCAGCAACATGATGCTCAGGAACAACATGAACCCACAATTGAAAAATGTGCAAATTTAAGCACTTTAATCATTGTTGTTCAGTGTTCAGAAAAACATGCTTGATTAAGTTGGAATAACTCTGTTTAATACATTTGTGCACAGTAAAAAAGTGCATTTGAAAAGAATGTACAGTAAAATGTGCAAGATAGTTTTATCATCTATTTTTATCATAAGCAACCTTTTTTTCATTCATTCTAGATTTGGGAACATGAAACAGTTGTTTGAAGTTGTTTATTATCTCACAGAGATCCTCAAGATAAGATCCAGAAAATGTCTCCACATCCACATAAGAGCGCCCAGTCAGTCATTGTGCCCAAAGTATGTTTCTTTTATGAACTCCAATATAATGTACCTAGTGGTGAAGGAAGTATTCACCAAAATATACTTAAAGTTCCAAAAGTAAAAGTACACATAATGCAGAATGGCCCATTTCAGAATAATATATATATTATATTACTGGATTATAATTAGTGATGTATTAATGCGTTCATCACTTTAATGTTGAGGCTGCTTAAGATGGGGCTATTTGTAATTATTGTATATACTGCTGGCAATACATCATAACCTATTAGCCTATTTCTATTATTTATGAATATTATAAATCTGTAAAGTAACTAAACCTTTTAAACAAATGTAGTGGAGCAAATAGCACAATATTTGCTTCCACAACTTTGCGGAGCAGAAATACAGGCAGAGTCATCAGCAAATGTGTAACCACTAACAGTAATGTCAGGGTTCAAGTTGTTTTGCTGCATTACCGGAAAATGGCAGTGTGTGCACCACGATCTGGGTTTTTGTCCTGGAGGGAAATGTTATATTTATCGTAGGCCACGCAAGTTCAAACTCCGGCAACCCCACATACGGTAACAGAGAGCTCAAACGGCAGCAAACACACATCAAAAGGAGGGATAATTGCCTGCCTCAACAAGTCTGAACCAAAGTTTGCAGAGGCAGCTGAAGTGCTGAGCCTGACTCACTTCCTGCCTGCTATCAGCTGCTTTTCCTTTATCAGGAAGGGGAAATTCCCAATTTCTTTCCCATTTTCTAGGATGTTGGTTTTAAAAACCTGGTGAATGGACTTCCCCATACAGGACTCTCTCTTACAACACAAAATGCCTATCTGTAAAAAAGCACTGTTTTGTTTTGGTTAACAGGCCGCAGATTTTGAAAACAACTCTTTAAAAGTTCTGGAGGCGTTGCTCCATATGCAGTTTAAAAGCAATAATAATATTTGATGCAATCAGAGCTACCCTCGTGGTCCATGCTGTCACTCCCTTGTGGCTGTGCTTTGGATGGCAGAGGATGGAACGCCTATAAAAGCCTCTGCTTATGACTGGCAGTAATTAGCTTTTAACAGTGGTGGTGAAAGATGGCTGTCTATAAAGTCAACACAACTCCGCCTGCCTGGACTTGCTCTGCAGTGGCAGCCCACGCCTCAGCAGGCACAGTCTACCCTCATGCATGGCTCCCAGCCAAACCCGCCTGCCGCTTTTTAGTGATATTATATAATTACAAATTTTCTACACTACAGTATCACAACAATATTATACCTCCTCCCTGCGGTGGCCTGGTGGCCTACTGGGGGTTAAGCTGCCGACCATGAACCACAACGTGCCGGATCTCTGTTGCATGTAATCCCCCTCTCACACTCTTCTCATTTCCTGGCATCTATTGTCACTATCTGAAAAAGGCAGCAAACATCCAGATATATGTGTATATGTGAATGTCCAGTATTATGTGTATTTATCCCTCAATCACTTCTGTCATAATAATTTGTTCACACAGGTGAACCATGTGCACAACTAAGATGATATGTTTTGTTCTCATAAAGCCACAAGTAAGTTAGCAAAGTGCCATAACCGCATATGTATCCATACAAAGTCATTGCAAAATATAAGTACAAATGCCTTCAGGACTTTGTCATATCCTGTTTCACCAATCAGTAGCAAAGTGTCCCAATCACGTAGAGTACCTGAGTGGAAGCTCAGGAAATGTGCATTTTTGTTCTGCGGTTGCTCCCAAACAGTCGATGCCAGAGCGATGGGAAAGAAAACAGCGATAAGCAGTGATGGTTTATATGACATGCATCTTTTAACAGCTTTGATCACCTTGACATGGCACTGTGCTTTGATCCCTGGCAGTGTGGTGGAACTTCATTTCCCCACATCAAGATTGAGAAAAGTTGTTGTCTGCTAAGACTAGGTTTTAAGACAAGGTTTGAAGATAATAAGATTAGAACAACTTGTATCTACATCTAGTTTTGGAATGACCTTAAACTTAACCCAGTATTTTGCATTGTTCATCTTGGGCTGGATGTGACATGGATGACACATCACTATGAGGATCATTATTGTCACTATAATACCCTTTCAGCATCTGAAAGTACTGTAATGTATATAATTGCATATAGTTGTTGTTTGTATGACTGAATATCCAACTTTTCCATCTCACAATCTTTATAGCAGATAATTAAATTGTTACACTGCAGTAAGCAAGAAATATTCTCACAGGTGACTAATAGTCTAGATTTTAATTAAGCGTTTGGTGAAGCAGAAGTAACCTTCCAAGGAGACATGAGTCAAAGCTGTGGCCCCATGTGCTCCTCCGGTCCCATTCATATGACTGTACACAACTTTATGGCAACTGTTTAGAGTTTGTTCTTGGAATTATTTCTGTCTTACTTATCATGCTGACTTGTGACTCATTACAGACAAGCTGTTATATGAGTGACACTTGAGGGCTTGGAGGCACAACATGGTTTCCGCCCTGGCAATTGCTTGTTTTGATCAGTTTTTGTTTCGGCTGCCATAAGTTTTGTTTGTTGTGCTCTGAGGATCTTTGTGTTCCAGTTTCACCCACAAGCATGCATAGTGTCTTGACAAATTAAAAAGGCTTTCAAATATTTAGAGACAATACATTAGACATGCCGTTCATTACTGTTTTAGTTTCATTGTTATTGTGATAATGAAGTGAACAACATTGAATGACCAGAAATAAAACAAAGGAAACACAGAAGCAAACTCCTTGAAAGCCGAAATAAACTGTTGTGAGAGTTTAGTGGGGTATAAAAACAAAGCTTTTCCCAGAATAACTGCAAGGCACAGCAGACTCAGCAAGGCTGGGTAAAGTACCTGGACGTGGTGTTGGAGTAACGCTCCCTCCACATCAAACACAGTCTCTATGTCCCACCGCAAAGTCAACAAACTAGTCTTCATAAAACACAACGCAGCTGAACGAGGAAGCAGGAACCACATCAACTGTGGCAGACAGGAAGTGATTTTTCATTTATAACTGCCTGCCAGAAACATACCATAAGAAATAAACAGTTTGCTTTAACAAGGCAGGGTATAAACTAAACAGGGCAAGTCACAATTAAGGAGAAAGTTGCAAAACTTTCTGTACAGCGCTGAACTGGAAACACTGAATCTACCATCAACTAAAGAAAATCCGGGCATAAAACATGTTGAGTTTTGATGAGAACAAAGGGTATATGGTCAGAGTTTTCACCCTGAGCTATTAATGACCTTAAAAGGCCAACATTTAGACCATGTCTGAGACATGCAACATTTCGTTTCAGCAGCTCCAGAAAAAATGGAGAGTGGTCACGAATGACGACTTTTGATATTTCATGGCTCTGTTGTTGCACGGTTAACCTAATCATAAAGATCGGTGAGCTGTGAGGGTCTTGCTGGTCTACTATGATATTATCCAGCTCTCTGATGACGCAGTTGGCCTCATATGTTCGTGGGGGTGTGTGCCAACAGGCTGTGTTGTGACTGAGAGCAATTTTGGGAAGTGTGTCAAAAATGTGTATTTTTTGAGTATCTGTGCCAGACGTCTTTTTAGAAGCGAAGTGGCAAAACCAAATTAAATGTGGCATTTGTTAAAATGCATGGAGCCGTTTTCATTAAGTCTTTGACGCCATGTAAAATCAGTGGCAGATGTTCTCAAGGGAGGCATGAGGATCTACTGGGAAGCCACATATATACAGAAATAACCTTATGATTGTGTCTGAATGACCATAAAAAATGAAAAAGGGCTTGTGTATTTGAAGCTGGATAGAGCTGCTTTGGTCTGAATTAAATGTAATCCATATGGCCAACAATATACGTGCACAATGAATATGTGTTGTATAACTACATTGTAGCTGGTATTCTGTATTTTGTGTGGTAAAAATATCAATATCCACCAAAAACAAAGGACATTTTTTTTCAAGTGGAGTTGGGTGAGTTGGGTTTCTTTTATAGAATACCATGTGAATAATGTGAGAGTCAGCAAAGGGCAACAAGCATAATAAAATGAAGGGAATTGACATTTTTTACATCCCTCTTACTGTATTTTGACCAATATCATTGTTAAAATCTGGAGAGGTATGTGTGTTATCAAGACTTAAACTTTAGATATTTAAAATGTATAGCCCCTGTGTAAACATACTGATCTAACAAAACAAATGATATGCATTGTTATGGCTGCTGCTCTCTGTGGGAAAATCACAAGAAACATAAATTATATTGCAAAAAACAGGAAGTACTTAATTAGGAGAGGAAATGACAATATGTTTTAAACACGTCAATAGTAAGAAACATGGGGAAGATTGACGCATATGTCAAAATGTGTTATCATCAACCACATCAGGAAACCATAGATTCAAATATGAGGAAGGATACCTTCCTCATGAAACCGCAGGTCCAAAACTTCACACCTCCTCTTTATTAGGAAATTGATTGGTACAAATTGTCATTGACCATAAAAGGCAAGTCATTAGAAAATCTGTGCCGATGTGCACTTCATTCTTTTCAACTCTCCAAATTGATAAAGTCTCAATTGCAGCTAATACTTTTTTAGCCACCAACCATTTTTCAACATGGGCTTGGACAGGGACTTCCCCCTCTACTTAACATGGAGTATTTTGACTTGGCTCATCAGTTAAAAAGAGATGTTTATTTTCCTGCATCTGAAAATGCAGCAGAGCAACTGAGTAAACATGTTTGCATGGGAAGAAAGGATGTCAGCAGTGTGCTCATTGCAAAAAAAGCCCCTCATCTGCAGCTTTGGCCATTTATGTGGGAACGTGAATGAGTCATGACATGCTAGCTGAGACACATCCTTGCCCACAACACCTTGATAGTCACATACCTCAAAATATCAACATATACCTATCCAGCACAAACACACTACTGCACGAAGTTGGTACTCTCAAGATTATAGATCAGACAACATAGAAGTTGTTCTTTAGAATACAAAAGTTGGCTACTTTTGTTTGTTTCTTGTTTTTATTCATGGCTCAAACTGTTGTGTAACACAAATGTGCATGAGTGCTGCTTTGTGTAAAATACAGTCATATTAGGTGCAATGCTCATTGCCAAATGAGACGTTTAAGTCATTGCTAATGAATTGGCTCATCTTATGGAAGAAGCCAGTGAAGATGTTGCATCAGCATCAGTGTAGTGATGATGAAGCTGGTAGTTCCCCAAAAATCTGGCCAACAGCAATAATGTAATACTGCAAAAAATCCCATTTAAATACATTGGGATTTTTTAATCACCTCAATCATAGAAAACTTTAAACATTTATTTAAACGTTTATCATGTCAGAAAATACAACAACTGACAGACATGATATTTCTGTAAGAATTTATTTTAGACTTGACCTAGTTTGATATTTTATTCAGTATCCAACTATAGGCAAAGAGGAAACTAATCTCTATTTATGAAAACGGTGGAAGAAACTTTTTATATCATTGCTTAGACCATCTAAATAACAGAAGTGTCTGGCTGGGTCCCATGATGAGTGTGTTGTACTCAGGTAAAAATATATTAACATGTCAAGAAGATCTTTTCACATGAAAAAGAATGACAAAGACAATGTACACTAAGCAGATACAGATTGTGTTTATGCTCTCTTTAGGTTATTTCCTGAATGTTTTTATGATGTAAATTATTAAGATAACAAGTGAATAAGTAATTTGTAATCTGGTTTGTAATTTGTTTGGGTTTTCAGGCAGCGTGCTTTGCTTTATTAACATAATATGAAAGCAATCATAATACTTTGCCATAATTGGTCTTATTCACTAGTGTCATTCTTCAACTCCTCCAGCTTGAAATATTTCCAACAAAGAACAATTAGCTAACCACTCACTAGCTGTTAGGTAAGGCTAAATGTGGACATTTTGGAAATTCCCCGTGTTCGTTCAACATGCAGTCTGTCAAGATGTAAGTGGGAGGGTTGAGGTTAGCAGTGGGTGGGGGCGAGGTCAAGTGACTAAGGCGTTACGTTTGCATAAAAACAAGGTCCACAACCAAGGGCACAAAGCAGAGACAACAAGAGCCACCAGTCAAAACAAAGAGGGAAGCCAACGCTGAAGGAGAAACACTGGTCATTGTCAGTGGAGAAGCTTTTTCATATTTTTTGTCTGACTGAGCACTTGTTCACTGCAAGGCTCTTAGTTTATATATATTTTTGCAGCAATCTATAACAGGTCTCATCATGAGGTGCTGTGCTTTAGCTGTGTGTTTCATTTTGGGGATAAGCATACAGGATGGATGGAGCCTTCCACTCCGGTCTGTCTCTGTCATCTTCCCAGGAGACATCATCAAAAACATGACTGATACGGAGCTGGCAGAAGTGAGTAGCAGATGGTTCATTTTGTCTTGATAGACTGAAATTCCCAAAACAGTGTGCAATCAAGCTGTGCGGGGAAGTAATTACCTAGACAGAGACCTCTATCATGATGTTAATGAAAGGAAAAATACGCTCTTCTGAATTCAAGCTATATGAGGGTTTATAAGTGGGAACAAAACACTAGGATATACTTTTTCAAACCAAAGTTTACTCCATAAGGACTTACTCTATCCTGCTCATCACATGATATAATCACAATCTGGACTAATTATTGTGGTTTCTCATGTTCTCCTGCCAGGGTTATCTGAAGAAGTTTGGCTACATGAACACGATGCAACGCAGTGGCTTCCAGTCGATGGTGTCCACCTCCAAGGCTTTGAAGAGGATGCAGAGGCAGATGGGGCTGGAGGAGTCCGGAGAGCTGGACAAGTCCACCCTGGAGGCCATGAAACGGCCTCGCTGTGGGGTTCCTGATGTGGCCAACTACAAAACATTTGACGGAGACCTCAAATGGGACCATCATGATGTCACTTATAGGTGAGTTAACGGGCTGGATGACATTATAATGCATGTGCTTTGCAATGCAAGGCACCAAATACAAAGACTGTCTCTGATGGAGATATATCACCAAGTTCCTTCACTTACATTGTCAATTATGAGTCTGAAAACAGAGTCGTTCTTCTCTTCTATACAGGATCATTAGCTATACTCCAGACATGGAGATCTCTCTGATTGATGAGGCCTTTGCCAGAGCCTTCAAGGTGTGGAGTGACGTGACCCCTCTGACTTTTACCCGACTCTTTGATGGGACAGCTGACATCATGATTTCATTTGGAAAAACCAGTATGTGTTTTTGCTCAATTCATGGGTGTTGTTCATATTGATGTCACATACTTGTGTAATGATTTTGATCTAACACAAGTTTAAAATCAAAAGACTGACCAAACTGTGCACTTTGATTTTCTGTTCAGACCATGGAGACCCATATCCATTCGATGGTAAAGATGGTCTTCTGGCCCATGCTTATCCCCCTGGTGAGGGTTTGCAGGGTGACGCCCACTTTGACGATGATGAGTACTGGACCCTGGGAAAAGGACCAGGTATTTACCAAAATACAGTACTCCACCACCAACAAATAATATGAGGTTGTCTCCCCCTAGTGTTAACTTTATACATTACATTACATGTATGTTTTTTTTCTTTTCCCTAAGCTGTGAAGACTCGCTATGGTAATGCTGATGGTGCTATGTGCCACTTCCCCTTCACTTTCGAGGGCAAATCCTACACCACCTGCACCACTGATGGGCGTTCGGACAACCTGCCATGGTGTGCCACCACAGCTGACTACAGCAGTGACAATAAATACGGCTTCTGTCCAAGTGAACGTAAGCTTGACAACTTGTTCTGTAAGGGAAATCATAGGTCAGAGGTCAGCTAAATGCGTTTGCATTAGTGGCATGCTGACTCGCTTCACCCGCTCATCCTTGCCCCTTATTCTCCTCCTGACAGTTCTGTACACATTTGGAGGAAACGCAGACGGAGCGGAGTGTGTCTTTCCCTTCATCTTTCTGGGGGAGGAATATGACAGCTGTACCACAGAGGGCCGCAGTGATGGCTACCGCTGGTGTGCCACCACAAGCAACTTTGACAATGACAAGAAATATGGATTCTGTCCCAGTCGTGGTGAGTGACAGGAACCACAATTCATGAATGCTGTCTAGTACTGCCACAATGGCTTGTTATCTTACCGTTGTTATTATGTCTTTGTTTGGCCAGACACCGCTGTAACTGGTGGAAACTCTGAGGGGGAGCCTTGCCACTTCCCCTTTGTGTTCCTGGGTAAAGAGTACGACTCCTGCACAAGTGAGGGACGAGGAGATGGAAAATTGTGGTGCGGTACCACTGACAGCTATGATGACGACAAGAAATGGGGCTTCTGTCCTGACCAGGGTGAGTAACATGAATATAAGACAGAGACAGTGGAGAAGATAAATGCTCTACGTATTTACCCTTGCCATTCGTTAATATTCCTTTCTGCATGTATTCCAGGTTACAGTCTGTTCCTGGTGGCAGCCCACGAGTTTGGACATGCCCTTGGCCTGGATCACTCCAACATAAGAGAGGCTCTCATGTACCCCATGTACAGCTACGTGGAAGACTTCTCCCTGCATGAAGATGACATTGAAGGCATTCAATATCTCTATGGTGAGTTCATGACAAACTGTGTTGTCATACAAAATCACCCCAAAATGCTTGAATTTCCAACTTCTCAAGACTCTCTCTCAACCAACACTATTTTCTTTTTTTCAGGACGCAAAACAGGCCCTGATCCCACCCCCCCCCAGCCTGACACACCCACCACTACCCCCTACCCAGACCCTGATGAGACTGACCCTACAGATGGACCCATTGATCCCACCACCACCACAACTGCCACCACACGACCTGTGGATCCCACCAAAGATGCCTGCAAGTTGACCAAATTCGACACCATCACTGTGATCGAGGGAGAACTACATTTCTTTAAGGATGGGTAAGCAAATAGTCTATTCTTCTTTGTAATAACAGCAACATAAACACAAACCAACCGTGTCGATGTGTTAATTGTGTGTTGTGTGTAAATGTGTTGATCAACAGACATTTCTGGAAGATGACCAGCGAGAGCAATGGAGGGCTCATGGGACCGTTTTCTATTTCAGAGAGGTGGCCCGCTCTGCCAGCAGTCATCGACTCTGCCTTTGAGAACATTCTGGCCAGGAAATTGTACTTTTTCTCAGGTAATAAAGCTACATACAGTGTATATGGGACCACTAACACTTAAGCCAAAAGTGCTAGAACATTTTTTTTCATGATCATTTTCTTTCTGTAGGGACCCGATTCTGGGTGTACACAGGGAAGAGTGTTCTGGGTCCCCGCAGCATAGAGAAGCTCGGCCTCCCGAACACTGTTCAGAAGGTGGAGGGAGCTCTGCAGAGGGGGAAAGGCAAAGTGCTGCTCTTCAGTGGGGAGAACTACTGGAGGTGAGTTAAAATTGTGTTTGAAATCAGGATGAAAAGCATGTCTGTCACTGGAAAATGTTCAGCTCAAATTCAACCCTGCCAGCTCTTCTTTGACTACTATTAGTCTTTGAGCAAGCCAGTTAGATCCCGTTGAAATTGACTTTTTTTCACCACATAACCAAAGTATGTGATTCAGCTGATTGTTTTTGTCATTTTAATGACATTCTCTGCTATTGTCAACACAGGCTTGATGTGAAGGCCCAGAAAATCGACAAAGGGTACCCCAGATATACAGATGTCGTTTTTGGTGGAGTCCCCAATGACGCTCATGATGTGTTCCAGTACAAAGGTAATTTCAAACATTTATACTGAGTTTATTAAACTAAATTAGCATTTAACAGTAGATTGTTGCATAAAAAAATCCTTATTTTGTCTTCTTTTGATTAAAATGTCTTCTTTAGGTCACATCTACTTCTGCAGAGACCGCTTCTACTGGCGTATGAACTCCCGCAGGCAGGTGGATCGTGTTGGCTATGTGAAATACGATCTCCTCAAGTGCTCAGATGCTTCAGGCACTCACTACTAAGGAGATGAACAAACAGGGATGAGCTGGAAATCGTCTTTAATGTGGTAGCACCTCCCTCTCTCCTGTGCAGGTGTCAGGGAGAATGTGATGCAGTATTGTGTATAACGTCTGTTGTATGATGTGTTTGCTTTCTGGGATGTCAAAGAATGTCCATCATTGATGTTGGCTAATTCTACAACATACCGCATTGGCCCAAAGTGAAAGCAAAGCCAAGTGATCTTTGGCACTGCCTTGCCCTCAGTCTGATAATCTGTGAACTGGTTGGTTGCGGTGGTCTAAAATTTGACACCCATAACCACAACAAAAATATTCTCAAAAGCTATCTGGATTCCAGGTTTGCTGATGGTATCTTTATGTCTGACAGGTTCAGACTCTTAAAAGTATTAGATTATTTTGGTATTTATAGCAATATCTAATATTATTTTTGTGTCCTAAAGCTTTTTTGTTTTGTATAAATATATTTGTGTAATTCTGAAAATGGCTTCAAAGCCAATTACTTGCACTGGAAGACAATTTAATGTCTCCTTCACTGAAATTATTTATGAGACTGATATGTTTTGTATTTGTATAAGTTCGTACTTTCAATGCAATAAACATTCTGTGAGAACTACATCCCACTACCAGTTGTCTTAATCGTTCACTCAACAACTGATTAATTGACAAGCACCTGGATTGTGACACTATCATGTTGAATTATTGTAAATGTGAATCCATAACAGCAAAAACAAACATGTCTACTCCACATGTTGCTAGTAGTAAAGATACACAGACGTAGTGATTTCCCACATAGCCAGTAAGGATAACACGACAACGAGCTGGCAATAGAAAACATAACTTCATTCATTTCTGCAGTACGGATTATCTAGTCTCCTGAAACAACGGCCCCGGTGAACGCATATTACTCCGCATCTAATTGCGTAATACGCCTTCCTCTAAAAACAATAGTCCACTAAGTGATTATAAGCATACATTTTACCGAATATGTGAAACATATGACGACCAATCTGTGAGTAAATACAAATTGTTAAAACAGGTAATTATACCAATGTTCGCTTTAACGACGACAGTTTTAAACAACAACAATAAATAAGATCCGGTTGCACGGACAGGAAGCAAGGAGAGTCTCATGGCGCCCGACTAGAAAGAAGGAACAATTATCAGTTGCTAATGTCTGTTCTATTTAGCGAGTCTACACTACAGGATACCCTTCTACTCGAACATACACGGTAAGAAAAAAGCGTGGAGATTCTTGTGCCGGAGAAGGAAAACATTTTAATTTTCTTCAGGGAGAGCATTTGGGCGGTCTGCCGCAGCTGAGGCCCTCGAGGTCCCCAGTAGAGCTTTCAGAACGCCTGAGTGTAAAGCGGGGCTACTTGGTGGAAAATGGCGACGCGGAGCAGGCAGGATCAAGGGCAGCTGGGCCCGTTTAAAACGGCTAACACACGTTGTTGTGTTGTTACACTCGACATGCCGACCTGCTTATAACTGTCCTTCATCAATGACGCATATTTAAACTGCCACGGGGACAATTTTAGTTGTTTTCCAGCTTCATCGAACAAGATACTGAGTTGACAACAATGCCTGTTAGCCAGCTAAAAGCTAACGGCTCTGGTTCATCGTGAGCTAACGTTGGTTCCCGTAGTCTCTAAATAACTTCACTGCTGTCCAGGGCTCATGTCATTTTACAAGTATAGGCACATTTGACCAGTCGAAACGTTAACTGTGCACCCCTAGAATAGATACCTTTTAATTCACATCTACGTCGACTTAATATAACTTGGCTAACGCTTATTTATGTAGACTTCTGCAAGGAGAAAGCTGGAGCTATCAGTTATAAGTTGTCCTAAATAAACACAGTTCTGTACGTTGATCACCAAGTGATGAAAACTCAACATCCTTTACTGAAATCAATGTAGGAAATTACCTATGCGATATGTTATACATAGTGCCACAAATGCATTCACGTAGCTTTTTAGTGCCGTAGAGTAGAAGTATAAACTTTCAGAAAATAAGAAGTGTCAGTAAGTCAAAGCTGTGTTCAAGTTTATCTTAGTAAATGTACTCATGTTACTTCCCACCCCTGCATAGAAATAGTACTTGTATTACAATCTAAATAAAGACCTCATAAGGACAGACACTAACTGTAAACTGCTAAGTTAAGAGACTTTGAATGTATGTATTATTACTTGAGTTACCTTTTCCAATACATGTCCTTTCACACGTTTGAAAAGCTTTGACAAACTTTCAGTTTTCCTTCCAGTATCTCTACAGTCTCAAAGTTTTTATTATTTGCTTTAAAAGCCTATCCATACTTAACTGTTAATCTAGTGACAAAGTATCAAGGACCATGAAAAATCTTAATTATTGCAAACTCTCATAACACTAATGACGAGAGTTGTGTTAATCTTAACACAATGAACTGCTTAAATATGACACAAACTTTAAATTGATAGCGTTTTTGTTTGGTTTTTGTGGATAGTCATGAATTCGGAGGAGAATGAGGTGGAGAGCAGCAGTGATGCAGGTCCCTCGGGGATGGAGGAACCGTCTGAAAGCGGCATGGGTATGGAGTCATCAGAGGCCATGTCTGCAGACAGCAGTGATGCAGCTGCCTCTCATGCACAGGCCCCAGAATCTGACTGCCATGTGGGACAGAGCTCAGAGGGACTTATGGTAAGCATTTTTTAAATAAATAAAAATATTTTGTGTGTGAGAAAACAGACATATTTAAAAAAACAAAACCAGATTTAGTAGTTAGGCTTTTGTCATTAAAGTTTCTTGATGTTGCGATCATGTTCTTGCCCCTCCCTGTTTAGGTGTTTGCCCCAGAAACCAGCTCCAGTACAGACGTCAGAGTTTCATCAGTCCACCTCCCAGACTCCTCCTCCGTGGCCCAGTCCACAAGCGTGTCCAGCGTCTCCACAGTGACTCAGTCAGTGCTGGTGTCTGAGTCAGCCCAAGTAATGGTCCACTCAAGTGCTGCATCTGAAGTGGCCATGATGGTTTCTGACTCAACTGCTTCTACCTCGTCAGACCTCGGGTCTGCCATTGACAAGATCATTGAGTCCACCATCGGCCCTGATATCATGAATGGTATTTCCGCTGACACTCCACTTTCTGTTATATCATAGGCTGAGAAGCTTTTATGTTGTGTCAGTTTGATTATTTTACCATAATGTAGCAGATATCTGATCTTGTCTACTCTACTGTTCTTCTGTTAGGTTGCATAGCTGTGACCAGTGCAGAAGATGGAGGTGCAGAAACAACCCAGTATTTGATATTACAAGGACCAGATGACGGTAAAGTTGCTATTGTTATTGCTAACTCATTAAGTCTTCACTCAATTTCACACCATTGTAAAAGTTAATGAGAAAATTATGAACATGTTTAAATGTAATATTAACAATATACTGAATACTCTGGTGGGATGTTACTCAGACATAATTTATTTATAGAGTGGATACATTATTTAACTATTCCATGTCAACTTGTTATGACCCAACTTTATTCTAGTCCTCTAACAAGTGACTTTTTATTTAGTTAATTTATAATCCACTTATGTTGATGACACACAGTATGAGAATAGTTTTTAGTGTACTTTTTAGTGTGTTCAATCCATCAATATGTATTTGTCTGCTATAGGGGCTCCTATGGTAGCCCAGATGTCATCGTCAGCCCTCTCTGATCGTATAGCCATAGAAGCTCTCGCAGAAGGCCCCACATCCACCTGTCTGGACCAGGGAGACCTGCAGGGCAACATTGAACCGGACCAGCCCGACGATCAGCCTGGTCACTCTGGTTACCCAGAGGACAGCAGCAGTCAGCCTGACCAGCCCCAGCACTCCCACCCCTCCCAGTATATGGACTGCAGTGCAGATGGTCCAGACCAGACAGGGGAGTCTTCATCTTCCTACGTGGAGTGTTCAGGCGAGGAACCCGACCAGACACGCTCCCAGTCAGGTTTCCCTGACTACAGCGGTGATAACAGTGACCAGGATCTGCCTGGATATGTGGAATGCAGTGGGGCTGACTCAAACCTGACCAGCCGACATCACTATGTGGTGGAGTGCAGCACTGGGTATCTGGAGTGTGGGGTGGACGAGGGAGAGCAACCGCATCATTCACGCAGTTACATTGACAGTAGTGAGGACCACCGGACCCAGACAAATCGGCAGTATGGGGCAGAGTATGGAGGAGACTGTGTTGCAGCTGCAGACTCTGAGCAACCAGGTTGTTCTCAGTATCAAGCGAGAGACGACGACGATGATGACGATGACGAGCGGAACCAGGATCCAGACCAGCCCCAGCACTCCCAACAGCAGCCGCAGCACTCCTGTTACTTGGAAAGCAGCAATGGTCCAGAGGCCTCTCTTTATGCCGATGACAGCTCCTCATCAGACCACCCTCTGGCTTACACGGCAGGTTCAGGTGGGCTTCCTGAGGCATTGGAGTGCAGCGAGAGCCAGCCTGGGCCCTACATCAGCAGCAGTGGGACATACACCTCCAATCCAGAGCCTGAGCTGCCCCAACAATACTCACCCAGCCAAGAGGAGCCCCAAGGCTCCCAGGGGCCTCAGGATGAAGCTGGGCTGGTCAGAGAGATGGAGACATCAACAGTGGCAGAAGGCTCCGGACACAGACCTCCAAACCTGGCTGAGTTGGAGGAGATGATGGAAGTAGTGATTGTACAGCAGTTCAAGTGTAAAATGTGTCCATACAAGAGTGCCTCCAAAGACACACTAATTAACCACATGAGGGACAAACACTTCAAACCTGCAGGTGAGTTAGTACAGTTGATTATGTATCATAAAGACATATCGCTTTGACTTTAACTTCAGATTTTTTTTGGTTGTCAGATTTTTTGAAAACTGTAATACTAGTACTAATAGTATTTATTTGTGGAATAATGTGTGGTTTCAGGGGACATGTCAAAGAAGCGTAAACGTGGACGGCCTCCTAAAAGTGAGACGTTTGCCCGTCGTCAGGCAGAGAGGGAAGAAGCTGAAGAGAGGAACGCAGCAAAGGCCAAGGCTGCTCAGCCCCAAAAAGCAGAGGAAGAGGACGATGATATTGTGGATGCTGGTGCTATTGATGATCCTGAAGGTCAGAGAGGAAGATTGTTATTAAACCCCATTGCAGACAAACATAGATTCTTTCTGACTTAATAAATCAGTCAATGGGGAAAGAATCGTACTCACTTTCCCTCTCCCTGCTCCTTTGTTTATATCCAGAGGACAGTGACTACAACCCTGCAAACGAGGACTGCAACGAAAGACCACCTGCCATCATAAAGAAGCCTGCTCCTCCTATCTCTTCCTCCTCTCACGGGCGTCCTCGACGTAAGGTTGGCCGTCCAAGGAAGTACAGCCTTCTAGAAGAAGGCTACAGCAGCAAAGGTTGGCTTTCAGTTTTGACAAAGTAAAGCAAAAAACAGCCCGTCACTGCACAGGAGAGCCGACACATTCTTCTATTTCATTGGTTTGTTACAGAAGCAGAGAGTATTGCTAAGAAGCCCAGGGTGGGTGTGGATGCTAGTGTACCTGAAGAGGCAAGCTCCTCCGGGCTAAACAGTGGTCCCGCTATAGGGACAGATGGAGACACAGCTGAGGCAGCAATAAGCCAATCAGACTCTGAGAACAAAGACCCTTCATCCAACACACAGCCAGAGGAATTCTTTGAGAGGAAACGCGGCCGACCCTCAAAGCGTTTTCTTCGCAAGAAGTATAAGAAATATATAAATCGAAAGTGAGTATCAAATTATTAAATAAACTTGTTACAAATAGTATTACATAATGTTACAACAAGCTAATTGCTTCTTTCTCTTCATTTTCTTACAGTCGGTACTATAAATCTCTGAAACCGCTCCTGAGACCTCACAACTGCTGGATCTGTGGCTCACGCTTCCTCACTCAAGAAGATTTGCACTTTCATGTGGACTCTCATGAAAGCAACGACCCAGAGCTCTTCAAGTGCCTTCAGTGCAACTATCGCTGCAAGCGCTGGTCTTCACTCAAGGTCAGTTGCAATAAAGCAGGTCACAACATTCAGGTTAACCTCAGTTTACACGCATGTTTGCACGGTGCCCTGAAAGTCTTGTGTGCTGTTTTGCAGGAACACATGTTCAATCATGAGGGCACCAAGCCGTTTAAGTGTGAGGAGTGTGATTACACAAGTGTCTACAAGAAAGATGTCATTCGCCACTCAGCAGTCCACAACAAAGACAAGTAAGTGACTCCGTCAACATACAGCACATACACAATCAATTATTCGTTATACACAACACATTTTGCATTATTAAAAATAATTTTAATTTCCATCCTACAGGAAAAGAAAGACAGAGTTGGTAAGATATTTCAGGTCTCCAATATTTGAATAATGGTTAAATGCTAATTAGCATGCTCATGGTGTAATGCTAATATTATGCGGTCGTGTAGCAGAATTACTTTCAAGTCAATTTAATGGGGTTTTTTGTGCTCATTCTTGCAGGTACCAAAGGTGTCAGAGTTCCTCTGCCCTGTGTGTCACAGGGTTTACCCCATGCAAAAGAGACTCACCCAGCACATGAAGACCCACAGCTCAGAGAAACCACATATGTGTGATAAGGTCAGATGATAAAGATCGTAAAATGTTAAGAACATTTAATGAACACTAATATTTGAAAAAAAAGATTATGGCACAGAATATTTTAAGTGGTTACAAGTAGGCATGGGACAATATGGAAATTTTCTTTCCATATTTCTTCCCCGCAAAAAATATTGCAACACACAATACTATACTGACAATCATCAAAATATGCTTAAAACTCTTAAAATGGCACTAAAACAGCACTTTACCTTGCATTTTGTTAAGAAACTAATATTTGTATTCCATCACAGTTAGGACACACCTCTTTCAGTAAACATCCTTTTTAGTGAAAAACAAACCTTAAATAAGTTAATCATAAATCATAAGTCTCAAACTGTTCTTTCTTTACATGATAATTCTATTCTATATTCACAAACATCCCAATTTTTTTAAATTTCAATTTTTTTAATCGCAATCCATTTAGCATTTGAGAAGTGACAACTACCGATAATCACTTGTTCCTTTCTGACAAACAATGTAATGATTTTACATACATTCTCCATCATCCATTATATTATGCATTTTTTCACTAAATTAGTGTACAGAATCTTTGGACACAAGTAATCAATTTAGGATTCCCTCTAAAGATATTCTTAAAAAGGTCAATAGTTCTAATGATTTTCCTGCAAGATTGTTTCTCCTGTAAGATGCTTATTTTTTCTCCCTTTCCTCTTTTATAAGAATGCATGATTTACCTACCCAACACAATAATTTTACTGTGTAACAATGTATAACAATGACAATCTTTACAGGAAAGTGAGTGCACTCATAATTTTATGGACTTTTTTGTCTTCTTCAAAGCTCTTGTTGAAAATGTCTTTCTGTCTTTGTAGTGTGGCAAATCCTTCAAGAAGCGGTACACGTTCAAAATGCACCTGCTGACTCACATCCAGAGTCTTGGAGACAGCAAGTCAGTATTTTTATTCCATCTTTTTTATTTTGTCATGTATCAGTATTTCAAAAACATGGATGTAACAGTCTGATCAGCAATGTAGGATAGAATATGCCTTAATGAATCAGCATTAGTCATTTGTTGTTAATATTAGTATCAATGATATTATCACAATGATTAACTCTTGGATGTGTATGTGCAAGGTTCAAGTGTGAATTTTGCGATTACACTTGTGACAACAAGAAGCTGCTGCTCAACCATCAGCTTTCCCACACCAACGACCGGCCCTTCAAGTGTGACTACTGTAAATACTCCACTTCTAAAGAGGAGTTCCTGGTCTCCCACTTGGCCATCAAACACACAGGTCTGTGTGGCAGAAAGGCTTTCATTAAGTTTATTTAAGATGAGTATGTTCACCTCATGAATGCAATACTGTACAACACCTTTACAATTAACACTGTCTTCCACAGGGGAGAAGCCTTTCTCCTGTGACATGTGCCACTTCACAACCAAGCACAGGAAGAATTTGCGTCTTCATGTGCAGTGTCGCCACCCTGAGACGTTTGACGAGTGGTCTGTGACACACCCTGAGGAGCCTGTCAGGAGGCGCCGCAGGCCCTTCTTCACGCTGCAGCAGATAGAGGAGCTCAAACAACAACAACAACAACATGATGACACACAGGATTTGCAGAACACTATTGTGAGTCTGTTTGTGGTTTTCTGTTATTTATCTCCGGCCTAATTTGGATTTTATTTTAGCTTGTGTTATATTTAGCGGTATTTGGACATAACTGTTTTTTTTACCCGCCTTCATTAGGTTGCAGTGGATTCTGCGACACTACAAGCCATGCAGGGTATGGAAAATGCCTCAGTGACCCAGGACGCATTGGGAAACACCACCATCATCTATGAACAAGGTCAGTCCTCTTTTTATTCAAGAGACATTATGAGTATTTTTGCTATGTCACCATTCTACTGACTGGGGTACACACAGACCGACAGAGGTATACTGTGTGTCATATGTCACCGCTACTTAATTTTAGCATTCCAATTACTTTTTCAATCAATTTGTTCCTTATTTTTTCTGTTTCTGTATTAATTAGTGC